>NW_027442852.1:0-322558 GCF_048569485.1 Anomaloglossus baeobatrachus
GCATTTTGAGGCGAAATTGTTCCTTTGGGGGGTATTGCAACTTTTGGCCATATTGAAGCGAAATTGTTCCTTTGGGGGGGTATTGCAATTTTTTGCCATTTTGAGGCGAAATTGTTCCTTTGGGGGGGTATTGCAACTTTGGCCATTTTGAAGCGAAATTGTTCCTTTGGGGGGGTATTGCAATTTTTTGCCATTTTGAGGCGAAATTGTTCCTTTGGGGGGTATTGCAATTTTTGGCCATTTTGAAGCGAAATTGTTCCTTTCGGGGGGTATTGCAACTTTTCGGCATTTTGAAGCGAAATTGTTCCTTTGGGGGGTATTGCAATTTTTTGCCATTTTGAGGCGAAATTGTTCCTTTGGGGGGTATTGCAACTTTGGCCATTTTGAAGCGAAATTGTTCCTTTGGGGGTATTGCAATTTTTTTTTCATTTGGAGGCGAAATTGTTCCTTTGGGGGGGGGTATTGCAAATTTTGGCCATTTTGAAGCGAAATTCTTCCTTGGGGGGGTATTGCAACTTTTGGCCATTTGAGGTGAAATTGTTCCTTTGGGGGGGTATTGCAACTTTTGGCCATTTTGAAGCGAAATGTTCCTTTGGGGGGTATTGCATTTTTTTGCCATTTTGAGGCGAAATTGTTCCTTTGGGGGGTATTGCAACTTTGGCCATTTTGAAGCGAAATTGTTCCTTTGGGGGGGTATTTCAATTTTTTGCCTCTTTGAGGCGAAATTGTTCCTTTGGGGGGTATTGCAACTTTTGGCCTTTTGAGGCGAAATTGTTCCTTTGGGGGGGTATTGCAACTTTTGGCCATTTTGAAGCGAAATTGTTCTTTGGGGGCTATTGCAACTTTTCGGCATTTTGAGGCGAAATTGTTCCTTTGGGGGGTATTGCAATTTTTGCCATTTTGAGGCGAAATTGTTCCTTTGGGGGGGTATTGCAACTTTTGGCCATTTTGAAGCGAAATTGTTCCTTGGGGGGGTATTGCAACTTTTCGGCATTTTGAGGCGAAATTGTTCCTTTGGGGGGTATTGCAACTTTTGGCCATTTGAAGCGAAATTGTTCCTTTGGGGGGGTATTGCAACTTTTGGCCATTTTGAAGCGAATTGTTCCATGGGGGGGTATTGCAATTTATTGCCATTTTGAGGCGAAATTGTTCCTTTGGGGGGGTATTGCAACTTTTGGCCATTTTGAAGCGAAATTGTTCCTTTCGGGGGGTATTGCAACTTTCGGCATTTTGAGGCGAAATTGTTCCTTTGAGGGGGTATTGCAACTTTTGGCCATTTTGAAGCGAAATTGTTCCTTTGGGGGGGTATTGCAACTTTTCGGCATTTGAGGCGAAATTGTTCCTTTGGGGGGGTATTGCAATTTTTGCCATTTTGAGGCGAAATTGTTCCTTTGGGGGGGTATTGCAACTTTTGGCCATTTTGAAGCGAAATTGTTCCTTTGGGGGGGTATTGCAACTTTTCGGCATTTTGAGACGAAATTGTTCCTTTGGGGGGGTATTGCAACTTTTGGCCATTTTGAAGCGAAATTGTTCCTTTGGGGGGTATTGCAACTTTCGGCATTTTGAGGCGAAATTGTTCCTTTGGGGGGGTATTGCAATTTTTTGCCATTTTGAGGCGAAATTGTTCCTTTGGGGGGGTATTTGCAACTTTTGGCCATTTTGAAGCGAAATTGTTCCTTTGGGGGGGTATTGCAATTTTTTGCCATTTTGAGGCGAAATTGTTCCTTTGGGGGGGTATTGCAACTTTTGGCCATTTTGAAGCGAAATTGTTCCTTTCGGGGGTGTTGCAACTTTTCGGCATTTTGAGGCGAAATTGTTCCTTTGGGGGGGTATTGCAACTTTTGGCCATATTGAAGCGAAATTGTTCCTTTGGGGGGTATTGCAATTTTTTGCCATTTTGAGGCGAAATTGTTCCTTTGGGGGGGTATTGCAACTTTTGGCCATTTTGAAGCGAAATTGTTCCTTTGGGGGGGTATTGCAATTTTTTGCCATTTGAGGCGAAATTGTTCCTTTGGGGGGTATTGCAACTTTTGGCCATTTTGAAGCGAAATTGTTCCTTTCGGGGGGTATTGCAACTTTTCGGCATTTTGAAGCGAAATTGTTCCTTTGGGGGGTATTGCAATTTTTGCCATTTTGAGGCGAAATTGTTCCTTTGGGGGGGTATTGCAACTTTTGGCCATTTTGAAGCGAAATTGTTCCTTTGGGGGTATTGCAATTTTTTTTTCATTTGGAGGCGAAATTGTTCCTTTGGGGGGGTATTGCAAATTTTGGCCCATTTTGAAGCGAAATTCTTCCTTTGGGGGGGTATTGCAACTTTTGGCCATTTTGAGGTGAAATTGTTCCTTTGGGGGGGTATTGCAACTTTTGGCCATTTGAAGCGCCATTTTGAGGCGAAATTGTTCCTTTGGGGGGGTATTGCAACTTTTGGCCATTTGAAGCGAAATTGTTCCTTTGGGGGGGTATTTCAATTTTTTGCCTCTTTGAGGCGAAATTGTTCCTTTGGGGGGTATTGCAACTTTTGGCCTTTTTGAGGCGAATTGTTCCTTTGGGGGGGTATTGCAACTTTTGGCCATTTTGAAGCGAAATTGTTCCTTTGGGGGGCTATTGCAACTTTTCGGCATTTTGAGGCGAAATTGTTCCTTTGGGGGGTATTGCAATTTTTTGCCATTTTGAGGCGAAATTGTTCCTTTGGGGGGTATTGCAACTTTTAGCCATTTTGAAGCGAAATTGTTCCTTTGGGGGGGTATTGCAACTTTCGGCATTTGAAGGCGAAATTGTTCCTTTGGGGGTATTGCAACTTTTGGCCATTTTGAAGCGAAATTGTTCCTTTGGGGGGGTATTGCAACTTTTGGCCATTTTGAAGCGAAATTGTTCCATGGGGGGGTATTGCAATTTATTGCCATTTTGAGGCGAAATTGTTCCTTTGGGCGGGGTATTGCAACTTTTGGCCATATGAAGCGAAATTGTTCCTTTGGGGGGTTTTTACAATTTTGGCCATTTTGAGGCGAAATTGTTCCTTTTGGGGGGTATTGCAACTTTTCAACATTTTGAGGCGAAATTGTTCCTTTGGGGGGTATTGCAATTTTTTGCCATTTTGAGGCGAAATTGTTCCTTTGGGGGTATTGCAACTTTTGGCCATTTTGAAGCGAAATTGTTCCTTTGGGGGGTTTTGCAACTTTTGGCCATTTTGAAGCGAAATTGTTCTTTGGGGGGTATTGCAACTTTTCGGCATTTTGAGGCGAAATTGTTCCTTTGGGGGTATTGCAACTTTTGGCCATTTTGAAGCGAAATTGTTCCTTTGGGGGGTATTGCAACTTTTGGCCATTTTGAAGCGAAATTGTTCCATGGGGGGTATTGCAATTTATTGCCATTTTGAGGCGAAATTGTTCCTTTGGGGGGGTATTGCAACTTTTGGCCATATTGAAGCGAAATTGTTCCTTTGGGGGTTTTTACAATTTTTGGCCATTTTGAGGCGAAATTGTTCCTTTTGGGGGGTATTGCAACTTTTCAACATTTTTGAGGCGAAATTGTTCCTTTGGGGGGTATTGCAATTTTTTGCCATTTTGAGGCGAAATTGTTCCTTTCGGGGGGTATTGCAACTTTTCAGCATTTTGAGGCGAAATTGTTCCTTTGGGGGGTTTTGCAACTTTTGGCCATTTTGAAGCGAAATTGTTCCTTTGGGGGGTATTGCAACTTTTCGGCATTTTGAGGCGAAATTGTTCCTTTGGGGGGGTATTGCAATTTTTTGCCATTTTGAGGTGAAATTGTTCCTTTGGGGGGGTATTGCAACTTTTGGCCATTTTGAAGCGAAATTGTTCCTTTCGGGGGGTATGCAACTTTTCAGCATTTGAGGCGAAATTGTTCCTTTGGGGGGGTATTGCAATTTTGGCCATTTTGAAGCGAAATTGTTCTTTGGGGGGGTATTGCAACTTTTCGGCATTTGAAGCGAAATTGTTCCTTTGGGGGGGTATTGCAACTTTTCGGCATTTTGAGGCGAAATTGTTCCTTTGGGGGGGTATTGCAATTTTTTTGCCATTTTGAGGCGAAATTGTTCCTTTGGGGGGTATTGCAACTTTTGGCCATTTTGAAGCGAAATTGTTCCTTTGGGGGGGTATTGCAATTTTTTGCCATTTTGAGGCGAAATTGTTCCTTTCGGGGGTATTGCAACTTTTCGGCATTTTGAGGCGAAATTGTTCCTTTGGGGAGGGTATTGCAACTTTTGGCCATATTGAAGCGAAATTGTTCCTTTGGGGGGTATTGCAATTTTTTTTCCATTTTGAGGCGAAATTGTTCCTTTGGGGGGTATTGCAACTTTTGGCCATTTTTTAGCGAAATTGTTCCTTTCGGGGGGTATTGCAACTTTTGGCCATTTTGAAGCGAAATTGTTCCTTTTGGGGGTATTGCAATTTTTTGCCATTTTTGAGGCGTAATTGTTCCTTTGGGGGGTATTGCAACTTTTGGCCTTTTTGAGGCGAAATTGTTCCTTTGGGGGGGTATTGCAACTTTTGGCCATTTTGAAGCGAAATTGTTCCTTTGGGGGGTATTGAATTTTTTTGCCATTTTGAGGCGAAATTTTTCCTTTGGGGGGTATTGCAACTTTTGGCCATTTGAAGCGAAATTGTTCCTTTAGGGGGGTATTGCAATTTTTTGCCATTTTGAGGCGAAATTGTTCCTTTGGGGGGGTATTGCAATTTTTTGCCATTTTGAGGCGAAATTGTTCCTTTGGGGGGGTATTGCAACTTTTGGCCATTTTGAAGCGAAATTGTTCCTTTGGGGGGTATTGCAATTTATTGCCATTTTGAGGCGAAATTGTTTTTTTGGGGGGGTATTGCAACTTTTGGCCATATTGAAGCGAAATTGTTCCTTTGGGGGGTTTTTACAATTTTTGGCCATTTTGAGGCGAAATTGTTCCTTTTGGGGGGTATTGCAACTTTTCAACATTTTGAGGCGAAATTGTTCCTTTGGGGGGGTATTGCAACTTTTGGCCATTTTGAAGCGAAATTGTTCCTTTGGGGGGGTATTGCAATTTTTTGCCATTTTGAGGCGAAATTGTTCCTTTGGGGGGTATTGCAATTTTTTGCCATTTTGAGGCGAAATTGTTCCTTTGGGGGGGGTATTGCAACTTTTGGCCATTTTGAAGCGAAATTGTTCCTTTCGGGGGGGTATTGCAACTTTTGGCCATTTTGAAGCGAAATTGTTCCTTTGGGGGGTATTGCAATTTTTTGCCATTTTGAGGCGAAATTGTTCCTTTGGGGGGGTATTGCAACTTTTGGCCATTTGAAGCGAAATTGTTCCTTTCGGGGGGTATTGCAACTTTTCAGCATTTTGAGGCGAAATTGTTCCTTTGGGGGGGTATTGCAATTTTTGGCCATTTTGAGGCGAAATTGTTCATTTGGGGGGGTATTGCAACTTTTCGGCATTTTGAGGCGAAATTGTTCCTTTGGGGGGTATTGCAACTTTTGGCCATTTTGAAGCGAAATTGTTCCTTTGGGGGGGTATTGCAACTTTTGGCCATTTTGAAGCGAAATTGTTCCATGGGGGGGTATTGCAATTTATTGCCATTTTGAGGCGAAATTGTTTCCTTTGGGGGGGTATTGCAACTTTTGGCCATTTGAAGCGAAATTGTTCCTTTCGGGGGGTATTGCAACTTTTCGGCATTTTGAGGCGAAATTGTTCCTTTGAGGGGGTATTGCAACTTTTGGCCATTTTGAAGCGAAATTGTTCCTTTGGGGGGGTATTGCAACTTTTCGGCATTTTGAGGCGAAATTGTTCCTTTGGGGGGTATTGCAACTTTTGGCCATTTTGAAGCGAAATTGTTCTTTGGGGGGGTATTGCAACTTTTCGGCATTTTGAGACGAATTGTTCCTTTGGGGGGGTATTGCAACTTTTGGCCATTTTGAAGCGAAATTGTTCCTTTGGGGGGGTATTGCAACTTTTCGGCATTTTGAGGCGAAATTGTTCCTTTGGGGGGGTATTGCAATTTTTTGCCATTTGAGGCGAAATTGTTCCTTTGGGGGGGTATTGCAACTTTTGGCCATTTTGAAGCGAAATTGTTCCTTTGGGGGGGTATTGCAATTTTTTGCCATTTTGAGGCGAAATTGTTCCTTTGGGGGGGTATTGCAACTTTTGGCCATTTTGAAGCGAAATTGTTCCTTTCGGGGGTGTTGCAACTTTTCGGCATTTTGAGGCGAAATTGTTCCTTTGGGGGGGTATTGCAACTTTTGGCCATATTGAAGCGAAATTGTTCCTTTGGGGGGTATTGCAATTTTTTGCCATTTTGAGGCGAAATTGTTCCTTTGGGGGGGTATTGCAACTTTTGGCCATTTTGAAGCGAAATTGTTCCTTTGGGGGGTATTGCAATTTTTTGCCATTTTGAGGCGAAATTGTTCCTTTGGGGGGGTATTGCAACTTTTGGCCATTTTGAAGCGAAATTGTTCCTTTCGGGGGGTATTGCAACTTTTCGGCATTTTGAAGCGAAATTGTTCCTTTGGGGGGTATTGCAATTTTTGCCATTTTGAGGCGAAATTGTTCCTTTGGGGGGGTATTGCTACTTTTGGCCATTTTGAAGCGAAATTGTTCCTTTGGGGGGTATTGCAATTTTTTTCATTTGGAGGCGAAATTGTTCCTTTGGGGGGGTATTGCAAATTTTGGCCATTTTGAAGCGAAATTCTTCTTTGGGGGGGTATTGCAACTTTTGGCCATTTTGAGGTGAAATTGTTCCTTTGGGGGGGTATTGCAACTTTTGGCCATTTTGAAGCGAAATGTTCCTTTGGGGGGTATTGCATTTTTTTGCCATTTTGAGGCGAAATTGTTCCTTTGGGGGGGGTATTGCAACTTTTGGCCATTTTGAAGCGAAATTGTTCCTTTGGGGGGGTATTTCAATTTTTTGCCTCTTTGAGGCGAAATTGTTCCTTTGGGGGGGTATTGCAACTTTTGGCCTTTTTGAGGCGAAATTGTTCCTTTGGGGGGGTATTGCAACTTTTGGCCATTTTGAAGCGAAATTGTTCCTTTGGGGGGCTATTGCAACTTTTCGGCATTTTGAGGCGAAATTGTTCCTTTGGGGGGTATTGCAATTTTTTGCCATTTTGAGGCGAAATTGTTCCTTTGGGGGGGTATTGCAACTTTTAGCCATTTTGAAGCGAAATTGTTCCTTTGGGGGGGTATTGCAACTTTTCGGCATTTTGAGGCGAAATTGTTCCTTTGGGGGGTATTGCAACTTTTGGCCATTTTGAAGCGAAATTGTTCCTTTGGGGGGGTATTGCAACTTTTGGCCATTTTGAAGCGAAATTGTTCCATGGGGGGGTATTGCAATTTAATGCCATTTTGAGGCGAAATTGTTCCTTTGGGGGGGTATTGCAACTTTTGGCCATATTGAAGCGAAATTGTTCCTTTGGGGGGTTTTTACAATTTTTGGCCATTTTGAGGCGAAATTGTTCCTTTTGGGGGGTATTGCAACTTTTCAACATTTTGAGGCGAAATTGTTCCTTTGGGGGGGTATTGCAATTTTTTGCCATTTTGAGGCGAAATTGTTCCTTTGGGGGGGTATTGCAACTTTTGGCCATTTTGAAGCGAAATTGTTCCTTTGGGGGGTTTTGCAACTTTTGCCATTTTGAAGCGAAATTGTTCCTTTGGGGGGGTATTGCAACTTTTCGGCATTTTGAGGCGAAATTGTTCCTTTGGGGGGTATTGCAACTTTTGGCCATTTTGAAGCGAAATTGTTCCTTTGGGGGGGTATTGCAACTTTTGGCCATTTTGAAGCGAAATTGTTCCATGGGGGGGTATTGCAATTTATTGCCATTTTGAGGCGAAATTGTTCCTTTGGGGGGGTATTGCAACTTTTGGCCATATTGAAGCGAAATTGTTCCTTTGGGGGGTTTTTACAATTTTTGGCCATTTTGAGGCGAAATTGTTCCTTTTGGGGGGTATTGCAACTTTTCAACATTTTGAGGCGAAATTGTTCCTTTGGGGGGGTATTGCAATTTTTTGCCATTTTGAGGCGAATTGTTCCTTTCGGGGGGTATTGCAACTTTTCAGCATTTTGAGGCGAAATTGTTCCTTTGGGGGTTTTGCAACTTTTGGCCATTTTGAAGCGAAATTGTTCCTTTGGGGGGGTATTGCAACTTTTCGGCATTTTGAGGCGAAATTGTTCCTTTGGGGGGGTATTGCAATTTTTTGCCATTTTGAGGTGAAATTGTTCCTTTGGGGGGGTATTGCAACTTTTGGCCATTTTGAAGCGAAATTGTTCCTTTCGGGGGGTATTGCAACTTTTCAGCATTTTGAGGCGAAATTGTTCCTTTGGGGGGGTATTGCAATTTTTGGCCATTTTGAAGCGAAATTGTTCCTTTGGGGGGGTATTGCAACTTTTCGGCATTTTGAGGCGAAATTGTTCCTTTGGGGGGGTATTGCAACTTTTGGCCATTTTGAAGCGAAATTGTTCCTTTCGGGGGGTATTGCAACTTTTCGGCATTTGAAGCGAAATTGTTCCTTTGGGGGGTATTGCAATTTTTTGCCATTTTGAGGCGAAATTGTTCCTTTGGGGGGGTATTGCAACTTTTGGCCATTTTGAAGCGAGATTGTTCCTTTGGGGGGTATTGCTTTTTTTAACCATTTTGAGGCGAAATTGGTCCTTTGGGGGGTATTGCAACTTTTGGCCATTTTAAAGTGAAATTGTTCCTTTGGGGGGGTATTGCAATTTATTTGCCATTTTGAGGCGAAATTGTTCCTTTGGGGGGGTATTGCAATTTTTTGCCATTTTGAGGCGAAATTGTTCCTTTGGGGGGGTATTGCAACTTTTGGCCATTTTGAAGCGAAATTGTTCCTTTCGGGGGGTATTGCAACTTTTCGGCATTTTGAGGCGAAATTGTTCCTTTGAGGGGGTATTGCAACTTTTGGCCATTTGAAGCGAAATTGTTCCTTTGGGGGGGTATTGCAACTTTTCGGCATTTTGAGGCGAAATTGTTCCTTTGGGGGGGTATTGCAATTTTTTGCCATTTTGAGGCGAAATTGTTCCTTTGGGGGGGTATTGCAACTTTTGGCCATTTTGAAGCGAAATTGTTCCTTTGGGGAGTATTGCTTTTTTTGCCATTTTGAGGCGAAATTGTTCCTTTGGGGGGTATTGCAACTTTTGGCCATTTTAAAGTGAAATTGTTCCTTTGGGGGGTATTGCAATTTTTTTGCCATTTTGAGGCGAAATTGTTCCTTTGGGGGGGTATTGCAATTTTTTGCCATTTTGAGGCGAAATTGTTCCTTTGGGGGGGTATTGCAACTTTTCGGCATTTTGAAGCGAAATTGTTCCTTTGGGGGGTATTGCAACTTTTCGGCATTTGAGGCGAAATTGTTCCTTTGGGGGGGTATTGCAATTTTTTGCCATTTTGAGGCGAAATTGTTCCTTTGGGGGGGTATTGCAACTTTTGGCCATTTTGAAGCGAAATTGTTCCTTTGGGGGGGTATTGCAATTTTTTGCCATTTTGAGGCGAAATTGTTCTTTCGGGGGTATTGCAACTTTTCGGCATTTTGAGGCGAAATTGTTCCTTTGGGGAGGGTATTGCAACTTTTGGCCATATTGAAGCGAAATTGTTCCTTTGGGGGGTATTGCAATTTTTTTTCCATTTTGAGGCGAAATTGTTCCTTTGGGGGGGTATTGCAACTTTTTGGCCATTTTTTAGCGAAATTGTTCCTTTCGGGGGGTATTGCAACTTTTGGCCATTTTGAAGCGAAATTGTTCCTTTTGGGGGTATTGCAATTTTTTGCCATTTTTGAGGCGTAATTGTTCCTTTGGGGGGTATTGCAACTTTTGGCCTTTTTGAGGCGAAATTGTTCCTTTGGGGGGTATTGCAACTTTTGGCCATTTTGAAGCGAAATTGTTCCTTTGGGGGGTATTGAATTTTTTTGCCATTTTGAGGCGAAATTTTTCCTTTGGGGGGTATTGCAACTTTTGGCCATTTTGAAGCGAAATTGTTCCTTTGGGGGGGTATTGCAATTTTTTGCCATTTTGAAGCGAAATTGTTCCTTTGGGGGGGTATTGCAACTTTTCGGCATTTTGAGGCGAAATTGTTCCTTTGGGGGGGTATTGCAACTTTGGCCATTTTGAAGCGAAATTGTTCCTTTCGGGGGGGTATTGCAACTTTTCGGCATTTTGAAGCGAAATTGTTCCTTTGGGGGGTATTGCAATTTTTTGCCATTTTGAGGCGAAATTGTTCCTTTGGGGGGTATTGCAACTTTTGGCCATTTTGAAGCGAGATTGTTCCTTTGGGGGGTATTGCTTTTTTTAACCATTTTGAGGCGAAATTGGTCCTTTGGGGGGTATTGCAACTTTTGGCCATTTTAAAGTGAAATTGTTCCTTTGGGGGGGTATTGCAATTTTTTGCCATTTTGAGGCGAAATTGTTCCTTTGGGGGGGTATTGCAATTTTTGCCATTTTGAGGCGAAATTGTTCCTTTGGGGGGGTATTGCAACTTTTGGCCATTTTGAAGCGAAATTGTTCCTTTCGGGGGGTATTGCAACTTTTCGGCATTTTGAGGCGAAATTGTTCCTTTGAGGGGGTATTGCAACTTTTGGCCATTTTGAAGCGAAATTGTTCCTTTTGGGGGGGTATTGCAACTTTTCGGCATTTTGAGGCGAAATTGTTCCTTTGGGGGGGTATTGCAATTTTTTGCCATTTTGAGGCGAAATTGTTCCTTTGGGGGGGTATTGCAACTTTTGGCCATTTTGAAGCGAAATTGTTCCTTTGGGGAGTATTGCTTTTTTTGCCATTTTGAGGCGAAATTGTTCCTTTGGGGGTATTGCAACTTTTGGCCATTTTAAAGTGAAATTGTTCCTTTGGGGGGTATTGCAATTTTTGCCATTTTGAGGCGAAATTGTTCCTTTGGGGGGGGTATTGCAATTTTTTGCCATTTTGAGGCGAAATTGTTCCTTTGGGGGGGTATTGCAACTTTTCGGCATTTTGAAGCGAAATTGTTCCTTTGGGGGGGTATTGCAACTTTTCGGCATTTTGAGGCGAAATTGTTCCTTTGGGGGGGTATTGCAATTTTTTGCCATTTTGAGGCGAAATTGTTCCTTTGGGGGGGTATTGCAACTTTTGGCCATTTGAAGCGAAATTGTTCCTTTGGGGGGTATTGCAATTTTTTGCCATTTTGAGGCGAAATTGTTCCTTTCGGGGGTATTGCAACTTTTCGGCATTTTGAGGCGAAATTGTTCCTTTGGGGAGGGTATTGCAACTTTTGGCCATATTGAAGCGAAATTGTTCCTTTGGGGGTATTGCAATTTTTTTTCCATTTTGAGGCGAAATTGTTCCTTTGGGGGGGTATTGCAACTTTTGGCCATTTTTTAGCGAAATTGTTCCTTTCGGGGGGTATTGCAACTTTTGGCCATTTTGAAGCGAAATTGTTCCTTTTGGGGGTATTGCAATTTTTTGCCATTTTTGAGGCGTAATTGTTCCTTTGGGGGGGTATTGCAACTTTTGGCCTTTTTGAGGCGAATTGTTCCTTTGGGGGGGTATTGCAACTTTTGGCCATTTTGAAGCGAAATTGTTCCTTTGGGGGGTATTGAATTTTTTTGCCATTTTGAGGCGAAATTTTTCCTTTGGGGGGTATTGCAACTTTTGAACTTTTGGCCATTTTGAAGCGAAATTGTTCCTTTGGGGGGGTATTGCAATTTTTTGCCATTTTGAAGCGAAATTGTTCCTTTGGGGGGGTATTGCAACTTTTCGGCATTTTGAGGCGAAATTGTTCCTTTGGGGGGGTATTGCAACTTTTGGCCATTTTGAAGCGAAATTGTTCCTTTCGGGGGGTATTGCAACTTTTCGGCATTTTGAAGCGAAATTGTTCCTTTGGGGGGTATTGCAATTTTTTGCCATTTTGAGGCGAAATTGTTCCTTTGGGGGGGTATTGCAACTTTTGGCCATTTTGAAGCGAGATTGTTCCTTTGGGGGGTATTGCTTTTTTTAACCATTTTGAGGCGAAATTGGTCCTTTGGGGGGTATTGCAACTTTTGGCCATTTTAAAGTGAAATTGTTCCTTTGGGGGGGTATTGCAATTTTTTGCCATTTTGAGGCGAAATTGTTCCTTTGGGGGGGTATTGCAATTTTTTGCCATTTTGAGGCGAAATTGTTCCTTTGGGGGGGTATTGCAACTTTTGGCCATTTTGAAGCGAAATTGTTCCTTTCGGGGGGTATTGCAACTTTTCGGCATTTTGAGGCGAAATTGTTCCTTTGAGGGGGTATTGCAACTTTTGGCCATTTTGAAGCGAAATTGTTCCTTTGGGGGGGTATTGCAACTTTTCGGCATTTTGAGGCGAAATTGTTCCTTTGGGGGGGTATTGCAATTTTTTGCCATTTTGAGGCGAAATTGTTCCTTTGGGGGGGTATTGCAACTTTTGGCCATTTTGAAGCGAAATTGTTCCTTTGGGGAGTATTGCTTTTTTTGCCATTTTGAGGCGAAATTGTTCCTTTGGGGGGTATTGCAACTTTTGGCCATTTTAAAGTGAAATTGTTCCTTTGGGGGGTATTGCAATTTTTTGCCATTTTGAGGCGAAATTGTTCCTTTGGGGGGGTATTGCAATTTTTTGCCATTTTGAGGCGAAATTGTTCCTTTGGGGGGGTATTGCAACTTTTCGGCATTTTGAAGCGAAATTGTTCCTTTGGGGGGGTATTGCAACTTTTCGGCATTTTGAGGCGAAATTGTTCCTTTGGGGGGGTATTGCAATTTTTTGCCATTTTGAGGCGAAATTGTTCCTTTGGGGGGGTATTGCAACTTTTGGCCATTTTGAAGCGAAATTGTTCCTTTGGGGGGGTATTGCAATTTTTTGCCATTTTGAGGCGAAATTGTTCCTTTCGGGGGTATTGCAACTTTTCGGCATTTTGAGGCGAAATTGTTCCTTTGGGGAGGGTATTGCAACTTTTGGCCATATTGAAGCGAAATTGTTCCTTTGGGGGGTATTGCAATTTTTTTTCCATTTTGAGGCGAAATTGTTCCTTTGGGGGGGTATTGCAACTTTTGGCCATTTTTTAGCGAAATTGTTCCTTTCGGGGGGTATTGCAACTTTTGGCCATTTTGAAGCGAAATTGTTCCTTTTGGGGGTATTGCAATTTTTTGCCATTTTTGAGGCGTAATTGTTCCTTTGGGGGGGTATTGCAACTTTTGGCCTTTTTGAGGCGAAATTGTTCCTTTGGGGGGGTATTGCAACTTTTGGCCATTTTGAAGCGAAATTGTTCCTTTGGGGGGTATTGAATTTTTTTGCCATTTTGAGGCGAAATTTTTCCTTTGGGGGGTATTGCAACTTTTGGCCATTTTGAAGCGAAATTGTTCCTTTGGGGGGGTATTGCAATTTTTTGCCATTTTGAGGCGAAATTGTTCCTTGGGGGGGTATTGCAATTTTTTGCCATTTTGAGGCGAAATTGTTCCTTTGGGGGGGTATTGCAACTTTTGGCCATTTTGAAGCGAAATTGTTCCTTTGGGGGGTATTGCAATTTATTGCCATTTTGAGGCGAAATTGTTTTTTTTGGGGGGGTATTGCAACTTTTGGCCATATTGAAGCGAAATTGTTCCTTTGGGGGGTTTTTACAATTTTTGGCCATTTTGAGGCGAAATTGTTCCTTTTGGGGGGTATTGCAACTTTTCAACATTTTGAGGCGAAATTGTTCCTTTGGGGGGGTATTGCAACTTTTGGCCATTTTGAAGCGAAATTGTTCCTTTGGGGGGGTATTGCAATTTTTTGCCATTTTGAGGCGAAATTGTTCCTTTGGGGGGTATTGCAATTTTTTGCCATTTTGAGGCGAAATTGTTCCTTTGGGGGGGTATTGCAACTTTTGGCCATTTTGAAGCGAAATTGTTCCTTTCGGGGGGGTATTGCAACTTTTGGCCATTTTGAAGCGAAATTGTTCCTTTGGGGGGGTATTGCAATTTTTTGCCATTTTGAGGCGAAATTGTTCCTTTGGGGGGGTATTGCAACTTTTGGCCATTTTGAAGCGAAATTGTTCCTTTCGGGGGGTATTGCAACTTTTCAGCATTTTGAGGCGAAATTGTTCCTTTGGGGGGGTATTGCAATTTTTGGCCATTTTGAGGCGAAATTGTTCATTTGGGGGGGTATTGCAACTTTTCGGCATTTTGAGGCGAAATTGTTCCTTTGGGGGGGTATTGCAATTTTTGGCCATTTTGAGGCGAAATTGTTCATTTGGGGGGGTATTGCAACTTTTCGGCATTTTGAGGCGAAATTGTTCCTTTGGGGGGGTATTGCAACTTTTGGCCATTTTGAAGCGAAATTGTTCCTTTCGGGGGGTACTGCAACTTTTCGGCATTTTGAAGCGAAATTGTTCCTTTGGGGGGTATTGCAATTTTTTGCCATTTTAAGCCGAAATTGTTCCTTTGGGGGGGTATTGCAACTTTTGGCCATTTTGAAGCGAAATTGTTCCTTTGGGGGGGTATTGCAATTTTTTTTTCATTTTGAGGCGAAATTGTTCCTTTGGGGGGGTATTGCTAATTTTGGCCATTTTGAAGCGAAATTGTTCCTTTGGGGGGGTATTGCAATTTTTTGCCATTTTGAGGCGAAATTGTTCCTTTGGGGGGGTATTGCAACTTTTGGCCATTTTGAAGTGAAATTGTTCCTTTGGGGGGGTATTGCTACTTTTCAACATTTTGAGGCGAAATTTTTCCTTTGGGGGGGTATTGCAACGTTTGGCCATATTGAAGCGAAATTGTTCCTTTGGGGGGTTTTTACAATTTTTGGCCATTTTGAGGCGAAAGTGTTCCTTTCGGGGGGTATTGCAACTTTTCGGCATTTTGAGGCGAAATTGTTCCTTTGGGGGGGTATTGCAACTTTTCGGCATTTTGAGGCGAAATTGTTCCTTTAGGGGGGTATTGTAATTTTTTGCCATTTTGAGGCGAAATTGTTCCTTTGGGGGGGTATTGCAACTTTTGGCCATTTTGAAGCGAAATTGTTCCTTTCGGGGGGTATTGTAACTTTTCGGCATTTTGAGGCGAAATTGTTCCTTTGGGGGGGTATTGCAACTTTTGGCCATATTGAAGCGAAATTGTTCCTTTGGGGGGTTTTTACAATTTTTGGCCATTTTAAGGCGAAATTGTTCCTTTCGGGGGGTATTGCAATTTTTTGCCATTTTGAGGCGAAATTGTTCCTTTGTTGGGGGTATTGCAACTTTTGGCCATTTTGAAGCGAAATTGTTCCTTTGGGGGGGTATTGCAACTTTTGGCCATTTTGAGGCGAAATTGTTCCTTTTGGGGGGTATTGCAACTTTTCGTCATTTTGAGGCGAAATTGTTCCTTTGGGGGGGTATTGCAACTTTTGGCCATTTTGAAGCGAAATTGTTCCTTTCGGGGGGTATTGCAACTTTTCGGTATTTTGAAGCGAAATTGTTCCTT
This sequence comes from Anomaloglossus baeobatrachus, assembly GCF_048569485.1. Lineage (NCBI taxonomy): Eukaryota > Metazoa > Chordata > Amphibia > Anura > Aromobatidae > Anomaloglossus > Anomaloglossus baeobatrachus. The sequence goes on from NW_027442852.1 coordinate 15,372, forward strand.
TGGGGGGTATTGCAATTTTTTGCCATTTTGAGGCGAAATTGTTCCTTTTGGGGGGTATTGCAACTTTTGGCCATTTTGAAGCGAAATTGTTCCTTTGGGGGGGTATTGACATTTTTTTTTCATTTTGAGGCGAAATTGTTCCTTTGGGTGGGGTATTGCAAATTTTGGCCATTTTGAAGCGAAATTGTTCCTTTGGGGGGGTATTGCAATTTTTTTGTCATTTTGAGGCGAAATTGTTCCTTTGGGGGGGTATTGCAACTTTTCGGCATTTTGAAGCGAAATTGTTCCTTTGGGGGGGTATTGCAATTTTTTGCCATTTTGAGGTGAAATTGTTCCTTTGGGGGGGTATTGCAATTTTTTGCCATTTTGAGGCGAAATTGTTCCTTTGGGGGGGTATTGCAACTTTTGGCCATTTTGAAGCGAAATTGTTCCTTTGGGGGGTATTGCAACTTTTTGGCATTTTGAGGCGAAATTGTTCCTTGGGGGGTATTGCAACTTTTGGCCATTTTGAAGCGAAATTGTTCCTTTGGGGGGGTATTGCAATTTTTAACCATTTTGAGGCGAAATTGTTCCTTTGGGGGGGTATTGCAACTTTTGGGCATTTTGAAGCGAAATTGTTCCTTTGGGGGGTATTGCAATTTTTTGCCATTTTGAAGCGAAATTGTTCCTTTGAGGGGGTATTGCAATTTTTAACCATTTTGAGGCGAAATTGTTCCTTTGGGGGGGTATTGCAACTTTTGGCCATTTTGAAGCGAAATTGTTCCTTTGGGGGGGTATTGCAACTTTTCGGCATTTTGAGGCGAAATTGTTCCTTTGGGGGGGTATTGCAACTTTTGGCCATATTGAAGCGAAATTGTTCCTTTCGGGGGGTATTGCAACTTTTCAGCACTTTGAGGCGAAATTGTTCCTTTGGGGGGGTATTGCAACTTTTCGGCATTTTAAAGCGAAATTGTTCCTTTGGGGGGGTATTGCAACTTTTGGCCATTTTGAAGCGAAATTGTTCCTTTGGGGGGATATTGCAATTTTTTGCCATTTTGAGGCGAAATTGTTCCTTTGGGGGGGTATTGCAACTTTTGGCCATTTTGAAGCGAAATTGTTCCTTTCGGGGGGGTATTGCAACTTTTCGGCATTTTGAGGCGAAATTGTTCCTTTGGGGGGGTATTGCAGCTTTTGGCCATATTGAAGCGAAATTGTTCCTTTCAGGGGGTATTGCAACTTTTCAGCACTTTGAGGCGAAATTGTTCCTTTGGGGGGGTATTGCAATTTTTTGCCATTTTGAGGCGAAATTGTTCCTTTGGGGGGTATTGCAATTTTTTTTCCATTTTGAGGCGAAATTGTTCCTTTTGGGGGGTATTGCAACTTTTGACCATTTTGAAGCGAAATTGTTCCTTTCGGGGGGTATTGCAACTTTTCGGCATTTTGAGGCGAAATTGTTCCTTTGGGGGGGTATTGCAACTTTTGGCCATATTGAAGCGAAATTGTTCCTTTCGGGGGGTATTGCAACTTTTCAGCACTTTGAGGCGAAATTGTTCCTTTGGGGGGGTATTGCAATTTTTTTTCCATTTTGAGGCGAAATTGTTCCTTTGGGGGGGTATTGCAACTTTTGGCCATTTTGAAGCGAAATTGTTCCTTTCGGGGGGTATTGCAATTTTTCGGCATTTTGAAGCGAAATTGTTCCTTTGGGGGGTATTGCAATTTTTTGCCATTTTGAGGCGAAATTGTTCCTTTGGGGGGGTATTGCAATTTTTTGCCATTTTGAGGTGAAATTGTTCCTTTGGGGGGGTATTGCAATTTTTTGCCATTTTGAGGCGAAATTGTTCCTTTGGGGGGGTATTGCAACTTTTGGCCTTTTTGAGGCGAAATTGTTCCTTTGGGGGGGTATTGCAACTTTTGGCCATTTTGAAGCGAAATTGTTCCTTTGGGGGGTATTGCAACTTTTGGCCATTTTGAAGCGAAATTGTTCCTTTGGGGGGTATTGCAACTTTTGGCCATTTTGAAGCGAAATTGTTCCTTTGGGGGGTATTGCAATTTTTTGCCATTTTGAGGCGAAATTGTTCCTTTGGGGGGGTATTACAACTTTTGGCCATATTGAAGCGAAATTGTTCCTTTGGGGGGTTTTTACAATTTTTGGCCATTTTGAAGCGAAATTGTTCCTTTGGGGGGGTATTGCAACTTTTCGGCATTTTGAGGCGAAATTTTTCCTTTGGGGGGGTATTGCAACTTTTGGCCATTTTGAAGCGAAATTGTTCCTTTCGGGGGGTATTGCAACTTTTCGGCATTTTGAGGCGAAATTGTTCCTTTGGGGGGTATTGCAACTTTTGGCCATTTTGAAGCGAAATTGTTCCTTTGGGGGGATATTGCAATTTTTTGCCATTTTGAGGCGAAATTGTTCCTTTGGGGGGGTATTGCAACTTTTGGCGATTTTGAAGCGAAATTGTTCCTTTCGGGGGGTATTGCAACTTTTCAGCACTTTGATGCGAAATTGTTCCTTTGGGGGGTATTGCAATTTTTTGCCATTTTGAGGCGAAATTGTTCCTTTGGGGGGGTATTGCAATTTTTTTTTCATTTTGAGGCGAAATTGTTCCTTTGGGGGGGTATTGCAAATTTTGGCCATTTTGAAGCGAAATTGTTCCTTTGGGGGGGTATTGCAATTTTTTGCCATTTTGAGGCGAAATTGTTCCTTTGGGGGGGTATTGCAACTTTTCGGCATTTTGAGGCGAAATTGTTCCTTTGGGGGGGTATTGCAATTTTTTGCCATTTTGAGGTGAAATTGTTCCTTTGGGGGGGTATTGCAACTTTTGGCCATTTTGAAGCGAAATTGTTCTTTTGGGGGGTATTGCATTTTTTTGCCATTTTGAGGTGAAATTGTTCCTTTGGGGGGGTATTGCAACTTTTGGCCATTTTGAAGCGAAATTGTTCCTTTGGTGGGTATTGCAATTTTTTGCCATTTTGAGGCGAAATTGTTCCTTTGGGGGGGTATTGCAACTTTTGGCCTTTTTGAGGCGAAATTGTTCCTTTGGGGGGGTATTGCAACTTTTGGCCATTTTGAAGCGAAATTGTTCCTTTGGGGGGTATTGCAATTTTTTGCCATTTTGAGGCGAAATTGTTCCTTTGGGGGGGTATTGCAACTTTTGGCCTTTTTGAGGCGAAATTGTTCCTTTGGGGGGGTATTGCAACTTTTGGCCATTTTGAAGCGAAATTGTTCCTTTGGGGGGGTATTGCAACTTTTGGCCATTTTGAAGCGAAATTGTTCCTTTCGGGGGGTATTGCAACTTTTCGGCATTTTGAGACGAAATTATTCCTTTGGGGGGGTATTGCAACTTTTAGCCATATTGAAGCGAAATTGTTCCTTTCGGGGGGTATTGCAACTTTTCGGCATTTTGAGGCGAAATTGTTCCTTTGGGGGGTATTGCAATTTTTTTTCCATTTTGAGGCGAAATTGTTCCTTTGGGGGGGTATTGCAACTTTTGGCCATTTTGAAGCGAAATTGTTCCTTTCGGGGGTATTGCAATTTTTTGCCATTTTGAGGCGAAATTGTTCCTTTTGGGGGGTATTGCAACTTTTGGCCATTTTGAAGCGAAATTGTTCCTTTGGGGGGGTATTGACATTTTTTTTTCATTTTGAGGCGAAATTGTTCCTTTGGGGGGGGTATTGCAAATTTTGGCCATTTTGAAGCGAAATTGTTCCTTTGGGGGGGTATTGCAATTTTTTGCCATTTTGAGGCGAAATTGTTCCTTTGGGGGGGGTATTGCAACTTTTCGGCATTTTGAGGTGAAATTGTTCTTTTGGGGGGGTATTGCAACTTTTGGCCATTTTGAAGCGAAATTGTTCCTTTGGGGGGTGTTGCATTTTTTTGCCATTTTGCGGCGAAATTGTTCCTTTGGGGGGGTATTGCAACTTTTGGCCATTTTGAAGCGAAATTGTTCCTTTGGGGGGTATTGCAATTTTTTGCCATTTTGAGGCGAAATTGTTCCTTTGGGGGGGTATTGCAACTTTTGGCCTTTTTGAGGCGAAATTGTTCCTTTGGGGGGGTATTGCAACTTTTGGCCATTTTGAAGCGAAATTGTTCCTTTGGGGGGGTATTGCAACTTTTGGCCATTTTGAAGCGAAATTGTTCCTTTCGGGGGGTATTGCAACTTTTCGGCATTTTGAGGCGAAATTGTTCCTTTGGGGGGGTATTGCAATTTTTTGCCATTTTGAGGCGAAATTGTTCCTTTGGGGGGGTATTGCAACTTTTGGCCATTTTGAAGCGAAATTGTTCCTTTCGGGGGGTATTGCAACTTTTCGGCATTTTGAGGCGAAATTGTTCCTTTGGGGGGGTATTGCAACTTTTAGCCATATTGAAGCGAAATTGTTCCTTTCGGGGGGTATTGCAACTTTTCAGCACTTTGAGGCGAAATTGTTCCTTTGGGGGGTATTGCAATTTTTTGCCATTTTGAGGCGAAATTGTTCCTTTGGGGGGGTATTGCAACTTTTGGCCATTTTGAAGCGAAATTGTTCTTTTGGGGGGTATTGCATTTTTTGCCATTTTGAGGTGAAATTGTTCCTTTGGGGGGTATTGCAACTTTTGGCCATTTTGAAGCGAAATTGTTCCTTTGGGGGGTATTGCAATTTTTTGCCATTTTGAGGCGAAATTGTTCCTTTGGGGGGGTATTGCAACTTTTGGCCTTTTTGAGGCGAAATTGTTCCTTTGGGGGGGTATTGCAACTTTTGGCCATTTTGAAGCGAAATTGTTCCTTTGGGGGGGTATTGCAACTTTTGGCCATTTTGAAGCGAAATTGTTCCTTTCGGGGGGTATTGCAACTTTTCGGCATTTTGAGACGAAATTGTTCCTTTGGGGGGGTATTGCAACTTTTAGCCATATTGAAGCGAAATTGTTCCTTTCGGGGGGTATTGCAACTTTTCGGCATTTTGAGGCGAAATTGTTCCTTTGGGGGGTATTGCAATTTTTTTTCCATTTTGAGGCGAAATTGTTCCTTTGGGGGGGTATTGCAACTTTTGGCCATTTTGAAGCGAAATTGTTTCTTTCGGGGGTATTGCAATTTTTTGCCATTTTGAGCCGAAATTGTTCCTTTTGGGGGGTATTGCAACTTTTGGCCATTTTGAAGCGAAATTGTTCCTTTGGGGGGGTATTGACATTTTTTTTTCATTTTGAGGCGAAATTGTTCCTTTGGGGGGGGTATTGCAAATTTTGGCCATTTTGAAGCGAAATTGTTCCTTTGGGGGGGTATTGCAATTTTTTGCCATTTTGAGGCGAAATTGTTCCTTTGGGGGGGTATTGCAACTTTTCGGCATTTTGAGGCGAAATTGTTCCTTTGGGGGGGTATTGCAATTTTTTGCCATTTTGAGGTGAAATTGTTCCTTTGGGGGGGTATTGCAACTTTTGGCCATTTTGAAGCGAAATTGTTCCTTTGGGGGGTGTTGCATTTTTTTGCCATTTTGCGGCGAAATTGTTCCTTTGGGGGGGTATTGCAACTTTTGGCCATTTTGAAGCGAAATTGTTCCTTTGGGGGGTATTGCAATTTTTTGCCATTTTGAGGCGAAATTGTTCCTTTGGGGGGGTATTGCAACTTTTGGCCTTTTTGAGGCGAAATTGTTCCTTTGGGGGGGTATTGCAACTTTTGGCCATTTTGAAGTGAAATTGTTCCTTTCGGGGGGTATTGCAACTTTTCAGCATTTTGAGGCGAAATTGTTCCTTTGGGGGGGTATTGCAACTTTTGGCCATATTGAAGCGAAATTGTTCCTTTGGGGGGTTTTTACAATTTTTGGCCATTTTGAGGCGAAATTGTTCCTTTCGGGGGGTATTGCAATTTTTTGCCATTTTGAGGCGAAATTGTTCCTTTGGGGGGGTATTGCAACTTTTGGCCATTTTGAAGCGAAATTGTTCCTTTGGGGGGGTATTGTAACTTTTCGGCATTTTGAGGCGAAATTGTTCCTTTGGGGGGGTATTGCAATTTTTTGCCATTTTGAGGCGAAATTGTTCCTTTCGGGGGGTATTGCAATTTTTTGCCATTTTGAGGCGAAATTGTTCCTTTGGGGGGGTATTGCAACTTTTGGCCATTTTGAAGCGAAATTGTTCCTTTCGGGGGTATTGCAACTTTTCGGCATTTTAAGGCGAAATTGTTCCTTTGGGGGGGTATTGCAACTTTTGGCCATATTGAAGCGAAATTGTTCCTTTCGGGGGTATTGCAACTTTTCAGCACTTTGAGGCGAAATTGTTCCTTTGGGGGGGTATTGCAACTTTTGGACATTTTGAAGTGAAATTGTTCCTTTCGGGGGTATTGCAACTTTTCAGCATTTTGAAGCGAAATTGTTCCTTTGGGGGGGGTATTGCAAATTTTGGCCATTTTGAAGCGAAATTGTTCCTTTGGGGGGGGTATTGCAATTTTTTGCCATTTTGAGGCGAAATTGTTCCTTTGGGGGGGTATTGCAACTTTTCGGCATTTTGAGGCGAAATTGTTCCTTTGGGGGGGTATTGCAATTTTTTGCCATTTTGAGGTAAAATTGTTCCTTTGGGGGGGTATTGCAACTTTTGGCCATATTGAAGCGAAATTGTTCCTTTCCGGGGGTATTGCAATTTTTTGCCATTTTGAGGCGAAATTGTTCCTTTGGGGGGGGAATTGCAACTTTTCGGCATTTTGAGGCGAAATTGTTCCTTTGGGGGGCATTGCAATTTTTTTTCCACTTTGAGGCGAAATTGTTCCTTTGGGGGGGTATTGCAACTTTTGGCCATTTTGAAGCGAAATTGTTCCTTTCGGGGGGTATTGCAACTTTTCGGCATTTTGAGGCGAAATTGTTCCTTTGAGGGGGTATTGCAACTTTTGGCCATATTGAAGCGAAATTGTTCCTTTCGGGGGGTATTGCAACTTTTCAGCACTTTAAGGCGAAATTGTTCCTTTGGGGGGGTATTGCAACTTTTGGACATTTTGAAGTGAAATTGTTCCTTTCGGGGGGTATTGCAACTTTTCAGCATTTTGAAGCGAAATTGTTCCTTTGGGGGGGGTATTGCAAATTTTGGCCATTTTGAAGCGAAATTGTTCCTTTGGGGGGGTATTGCAATTTTTTGCCATTTTGAGGCGAAATTGTTCCTTTGGGGGGGTATTGCAACTTTTCGGCATTTTGAGGCGAAATTGTTCCTTTGGGGGGGTATTGCAATTTTTTGCCGTTTTGAGGTGAAATTGTTCCTTTGGGGGGGTATTGCAACTTTTGGCCATTTTGAAGCGAAATTGTTCCTTTGGGGGTATTGCATTTTTTTGCCATTTTGAGGCGAAATTGTTCCTTTGGGGGGGTATTGCAACTTTTGGCCTTTTTGAGGCGAAATTGTTCCTTTGGGGGGGTATTGCAACTTTTGGCCATTTTGAAGCGAAATTGTTCCTTTGGGGGGGTATTGCAACTTTTCGGCATTTTGAGGCGAAATTGTTCCTTTGGGAGGTATTGCAATTTTTTCCATTTTGAGGCGAAATTGTTCCTTTGGGGGGGGTATTGCAACTTTTGGCCATTTTGAAGCGAAATTGTTCCTTTGGGGGGTATTGCAACTTTTCGGCATTTTGAGGCGAAATTGTTAATTGGGGGGGTATTGCAACTTTTGGCCATTTTGAAGCGAAATTGTTCCTTTGGGGGGGTATTGCAATTTTTAACCATTTTGAGGCGAAATTGTTCCTTTGGGGGGGTATTGCAACTTTTCAGCATTTTGAAGCGAAATTGTTCCTTTGGGGGGGTATTGCAATTTTTTGCCATTTTGAGGCGAAATTGTTCCTTTGGGGGGGTATTGCAAATTTTCGCCATTTTGAGGTGAAATTGTTCCTTTGGGGGGTATTGCAACTTTTGGCCATTTTGAAGCGAAATTGTTCCTTTGTGGGGTATTGCATTTTTTTGCCATTTTGAGATGAAATTGTTCCTTTGGGGGGGTATTGCAACTTTTGGCCATTTTGAAGCGAAATTGTTCCTTTGGGGGGTATTGCAATTTTTTGCCATTTTGAGGCGAAATTGTTCCTTTGGGGGGGTATTGCAACTTTTGGCCTTTTTGAGGCGAAATTGTTCCTTTGGGGGGGTATTGCAACTTTTGGCCATTTTGAAGCGAAATTGTTCCTTTCGGGGGGTATTGCAACTTTTCGGCATTTTGAGGCGAAATTGTTCCTTTGGGGGGGTATTGCAACTTTTAGCCATATTGAAGCGAAATTGTTCCTTTCGGGGGGTATTGCAACTTTTCAGCACTTTGAGGCGAAATTGTTCCTTTGGGGGGGTATTGCAATTTTTTGCCATTTTGAGGCGAAATTGTTCCTTTGGGGGTATTGCAATTTTTTCCATTTTGAGGCGAAATTGTTCCTTTGGGGGGGGTATTGCAACTTTTGGCCATTTTGAAGCGAAATTGTTCCTTTGGGGGGTATTGCAACTTTTCGGCATTTTGAGGCGAAATTGTTAATTGGGGGGGTATTGCAACTTTTGGCCATTTTGAAGCGAAATTGTTCCTTTGGGGGGGTATTGCAATTTTTAACCATTTTGAGGCGAAATTGTTCCTTTGGGGGGGTATTGCAACTTTTCAGCATTTTGAAGCGAAATTGTTCCTTTGGGGGGGTATTGCAACTTTTCGGCATTTTGAGGCGAAATTGTTCCTTTGGGAGGTATTGCAATTTTTTCCATTTTGAGGCGAAATTGTTCCTTTGGGGGGGGTATTGCAACTTTTGGCCATTTTGAAGCGAAATTGTTCCTTTGGGGGGTATTGCAACTTTTCGGCATTTTGAGGCGAAATTGTTAATTGGGGGGGTATTGCAACTTTTGGCCATTTTGAAGCGAAATTGTTCCTTTGGGGGGGTATTGCAATTTTTAACCATTTTGAGGCGAAATTGTTCCTTTGGGGGGGTATTGCAACTTTTCGGCATTTTGAAGTGAAATTGTTCCTTTGGGGGGGTATTGCAATTTTTTGCCATTTTGAGGTGAAATTGTTCCTTTGGGGGGGTATTGCAACTTTTGGCCATTTTGAAGCGAAATTGTTCCTTTGGGGGGTATTGCAATTTTTTGCCATTTTGAGGCGAAATTGTTCCTTTGGGGGGGTATTGCAACTTTTGGCCTTTTTGAGGCGAAATTGTTCCTTTCGGGGGGTATTGCAACTTTTCGGCATTTTGAGGCGAAATTGTTCCTTTGGGGGGGGTATTGCAACTTTTAGCCATATTGAAGCGAAATTGTTCCTTTCGGGGGGTATTGCAACTTTTCAGCACTTTGAGGCGAAATTGTTCCTTTGGGGGGGGTATTGCAACTTTTAGCCATATTGAAGCGAAATTGTTCCTTTCGGGGGGTATTGCAACTTTTCGGCATTTTGAAGCGAAATTGTTCCTTTGGGGGGTTTTGCAATTTTTTGCCATTTTGAGGCGAAATTGTTCCTTTTAAGGGGTATTGCAACTTTTGGCCATTTTGAAGCGAAATTGTTCCTTTGGGGGGGAATTGACATTTTTTTTTCATTTTGAGGCGAAATTGTTCCTTTGGGGGGGGTATTGCAAATTTTGGCCATTTTGAAGCGAAATTGTTCCTTTGGGGGGGTATTGCAATTTTTTGCCATTTTGAGGCGAAATTGTTCCTTTGGGGGGGTATTGCAACTTTTCGGCATTTTGAGGCGAAATTGTTCCTTTGGGGGGTATTGCAATTTTTTTTCCATTTTGAGGCGAAATTGTTCCTTTGGGGGGGTATTGCAACTTTTGGCCATTTTGAAGCGAAATTGTTCCTTTCGGGGGGTATTGCAACTTTTCGGCATTTTAAAGCAAAATTGTTCCTTTGGGGGGGTATTGCAACTTTTGGCCATATTGAAGCGAAATTGTTCCTTTCGGGGGGTATTGCAACTTTTCAGCATTTTGAAGCAAAATTGTTCCTTTGGGGGGGTATTGCAATTTTTTGCCATTTTGAGGCGAAATTGTTCCTTTGGGGGGGTATTGCAACTTTTGGCCATTTTGAAGCGAAATTGTTCCTTTGGGGGGGTATTGCAATTTTTTGCCATTTTGAGGCGAAATTGTTCCTTTGGGGGTTATTGCAACTTTTAGGCATTTTGAGGCGAAATTGTTCCTTTGGGGGGGTATTGCAACTTTTGGCCATTTTGAAGCGAAATTGTTCCTTTGGGGGGGTATTGCAATTTTTTGCCATTTTGAGGTGAAATTGTTCCTTTGGGGGGGTATTGCAACTTTTCGGCATTTTAAGGCGAAATTGTTCCTTTGGGGGGGTATTGCAACTTTTGGCCATCTTGAAGCGAAATTGTTCCTTTCGGGGGGTATTGCAACTTTTCAGCACTTTGAGGCGAAATTGTTCCTTTGGGGGGGTATTGCAATTTTTTGCTATTTTGAGGCGAAATTGTTCCTTTGGGGGGGTATTGCAACTTTTCGGCATTTTGAGGCGAAATTGTTCCTTTGGGGGGTATTGCAATTTTTTTTCCATTTTGAAGCGAAATTGTTCCTTTGGGGGGGTATTGCAACTTTTCAGCACTTTGAGGCAAAATTGTTCCTTTTGGGGGGTATTGCAACTTTTGGCCATTTTGAAGCGAAATTGTTCCTTTGGGGGGGTATTGCAAATTTTGGCCATTTTGAAGCGAAATTGTTCCTTTGGGGGGGTATTGCAATTTTTTGCCATTTTGAGGCGAAATTGTTCCTTTGGGGGGGTATTGCAACTTTTGGCCATATTGAAGCGAAATTGTTCCTTTCGGGGGGTATTGCAACTTTTCAGCACTTTGAGGCAAAATTGTTCCTTTGGGGGGGTATTGCAATTTTTTTTTCATTTTGAGGCGAAATTGTTCCTTTGGGGGGGTATTGCAATTTTTTGCCATTTTGAGGCGAAATTGTTGCTTTGGGGGGGTATTGCAACTTTTCGGCATTTTGAGGCGAAATTGTTCCTTTTGGGGGGGTATTGCAACTTTTGGCCATTTTGAAGCGAAATTGTTCCTTTGGGGGGGTATTGCAATTTTTTGCCATTTTGAGGCGAAATTGTTCCTTTGGGGGGGTATTGCAACTTTTGGCCATCTTGAAGCGAAATTGTTCCTTTCGGGGGGTATTGCAACTTTTCAGCATTTTGAGGCGAAATTGTTCCTTTGGGGGGGTATTGCAACTTTTGGCCATTTTGAAGCAAAATTGTTCCTTTCGGGGGGTATTGCAACTTTTCAGCATTTTGAGGCGAAATTGTTCCTTTTGGGGGGTATTGCAACTTTTGGCCATTTTGAAGCGAAATTGTTCCTTTGGGGGGGTATTGCAATTTTTTTTTCATTTTGAGGCGAAATTGTTCCTTTGGGGGGGTATTGCAAATTTTGCCCATTTTGAAGCGAAATTGTTCCTTTGGGGGTATTGCATTTTTTTGCCATTTTGAGGCGAAATTGTTCCTTTGGGGGGTATTGCAACTTTTGGCCTTTTTGAGGCGAAATTGTTCCTTTGGGGGGGTATTGCAATTTTTTGCCATTTTGAGGCGAAATTGTTCCTTTGGGGGGGGTATTGCAACTTTCGGCCATTTTGAAGTGAAATTGTTCCTTTGGGGGGTATTGCAACTTTTGGCCATTTTGAAGCGAAATTGTTCCTTTGGGGGGGTATTGCAATTTTTAACCATTTTGAGGCGAAATTGTTCCTTTGGGGGGGTATTGCAACTTTTGGCCATTTTGCAGCGAAATTGTTCCTTTGGGGGGGTATTGCAATTTTTTGCCATTTTGAAGCGAAATTGTTCCTTTGGGGGGTATTGCAATTTTTAAGCATTTTGAGGCGAAATTGTTCCTTTGGGGGGGTATTGCAACTTTTGGACATTTTGAAGTGAAATTGTTCCTTTCGGGGGGTATTGCAACTTTTCAGCATTTTGAAGCGAAATTGTTCCTTTGGGGGGGTATTGCAATTTTTTGCCATTTTGAGGCGAAATTGTTCCTTTGGGGGGGTATTGCAACTTTTGGCCATTTTGAAGAGAAATTGTTCCTTTGGGGGGGTATTGCAATTTTTTGCCATTTTGAGGCGAAATTGTTCCTTTGGGGGGGTATTGCAACTTTTGGCCATATTGAAGCGAAGTTGTTCCTTTGGGGGGTTTTTACAATTTTTGGCCATTTTGAGGCGAAATTGTTCCTTTCGGGGGGTATTGCAATTTTTTGCCATTTTGAGGCAAAATTGTTCCTTTGGGGGGGTATTGCAGTTTTTTGCCATTTTGAGGCGAAATTGTTCCTTTGGGGGGGTATTGCAACTTTTGGCCATTTTGAAGTGAAATTGTTCCTTTGGGGGGGCATTGCAATTTTTGCCATTTTGAGGCGAAATTGTTCCTTTGGGGGGGTATTGCAATTTTTTGCCATTTTGAGGCGAAATTGTTCCTTTGGGGGGGTATTGCAACTTTTGGCCATTTTGAAGCGAAATTGTTCCTTTGGGGGGGTATTGCAATTTTTTGCCATTTTGAGGCGAAATTGTTCCTTTGGGGGGGTATTGCAACTTTTGGTCATATTGAAGCGAAATTGTTCCTTTGGGGGGTTTTTACAATTTTTTGCCATTTTGAGGCGAAATTGTTCCTTTGGGGGGTATTGTAACTTTTGGCCATTTTGAAGCGAAATTGTTCCTTTGGGGGGGTATTGCAACTTTTCGGCATTTTGAGGCAAAATTGTTCCTTTGGGAAGGTATTGCAATTTTTTGCCATTTTGAGGCGAAATTGTTCCTTTGGGGGGGTATTGCAACTTTTGGCCATTTTGAAGCGAAATTGTTCCTTTCGGGGGGTATTGCAACTTTTCGGCATTTTGAGGCGAAATTGTTCCTTTGGGGGGGTATTGCACCTTTTGGCCATTTTGAAGTGAAATTGTTCCTTTGGGGGGGTATTGCAACTTTTCGGCATTTTGAGGCGAAATTGTTCCTTTGGGGGGGTATTGCAATTTTTTGCCATTTTGAGGCGAAATTGTTCCTTTGGGGGGGTATTGCAACTTTTGGCCATATTGAAGCGAAATTGTTCCTTTGGGGGGGTATTGCAATTTTTAATCATTTTGAAGCGAAATTGTTCCTTTCGGGGGATATTGCAACTTTTCAGCATTTTGAGGCGAAAATGTTCCTTTGGGGGGGTATTGCAACTTTTCGGCATTTTGAGGCGAAATTGTTCCTTTGGGGGGTATTGCAATTTTTTTTCCATTTTGAGGCGAAATTGTTCCTTTGGGGGGGTATTGCAACTTTTGGCCATTTTGAAGCGAAATTGTTCCTTTCGGGGGGTATTGCAACTTTTGGCCATTTTGAAGCGAAATTGTTCCTTTGGGGGGGTATTGCAATTTTTTTTTCATTTGAGGCGAAATTGTTCCTTTGGGGGGGTATTGCAACTTTTGGACATTTTGAAGTGAAATTGTTCCTTTCGGGGGGTATTGCAACTTTTCAGCATTTTGAAGCGAAATTGTTCCTTTGGGGGGGTATTGCAATTTTTTGCCATTTTGAGGCGAAATTGTTCCTTTGGGGGGGTATTGCAATTTTTTCCCATTTTGAGGCGAAATTGTTCCTTTGGGGGGGTATTGCAACTTTTGGCCATTTTGAAGCGAAATTGTTCCTTTGGGGGGGTATTGCAATTTTTTGCCATTTTGAGGCGAAATTGTTCCTTTGGGGGGGTATTGCAACTTTTGGCCATATTGAAGCGAAGTTGTTCCTTTGGGGGGTTTTTACAATTTTTGGCCATTTTGAGGCGAAATTGTTCCTTTCGGGGGGTATTGCAATTTTTTGCCATTTTGAGGCGAAATTGTTCCTTTGGGGGGGTATTGCAACTTTTGGCCATTTTGAAGCGAAATTGTTCCTTTGGGGGGGTATTGCAACTTTTCGGCATTTTGAGGCGAAATTGTTCCTTTGGGGGGGTATTGCAGTTTTTTGCCATTTTGAGGCGAAATTGTTCCTTTGGGGGGGTATTGCAATTTTTGCCATTTTGAGGCGAAATTGTTCCTTTGGGGGGGTATTGCAATTTTTTGCCATTTTGAGGCGAAATTGTTCCTTTGGGGGGGTATTGCAACTTTTGGCCATTTTGAAGCGAAATTGTTCCTTTGGGGGGGTATTGCAATTTTTTGCCATTTTGAGGCGAAATTGTTCCTTTGGGGGGGTATTGCAACTTTTGGTCATATTGAAGCGAAATTGTTCCTTTGGGGGGTTTTTACAATTTTTTGCCATTTTGAGGCGAAATTGTTCCTTTGGGGGGGTATTGCAACTTTTGGCCATTTTGAAGCGAAATTGTTCCTTTCGGGGGATATTGCAAGTTTTCGGCATTTTGAGGCGAAATTGTTCCTTTGGGGGGTATTGCAATTTTTTGCCATTTTGAGGCGAAATTGTTCCTTTGGGGGGGTATTGCAACTTTTCGGCATTTTGAGGCGAAATTGTTCCTTTGGGGGGTATTGCAATTTTTTTTCCATTTTGAGGCGAAATTGTTCCTTTGGGGGGGTATTGCAACTTTTGGCCATTTTGAAGCGAAATTGTTCCTTTCGGGGGGTATTGCAACTTTTCGGCATTTTGAAGCGAAATTGTTCCTTTTGGGGGGTATTGCAATTTTTTGCTATTTTGAGGCGAAATTGTTCCTTTGGGGGGGTATTGCAACTTTTGGCCATTTTGAAGCGAAATTGTTCCTTTGGGGGGGTATTGCAATTTTTTTTTCATTTGAGGCGAAATTGTTCCTTTGGGGGGTATTGCAAATTTTGGCCATTTTGAAGCGAAATTGTTCCTTTGGGGGGGTATTGCAATTTTTTGCCATTTTGAGGCGAAATTGTTCCTTTGGGGGGGTATTGCAACTTTTCGGCATTTTGAGGCGAAATTGTTCCTTTGGGGGGGTATTGCAATTTTTTGCCATTTTGAGGTGAAATTGTACCTTTGGGGGGGTATTGCAACTTTTGGCCTTTTTGAGGCGAAATTGTTCCTTTGGGGGGTATTGCATTTTTTTGCCATTTTGAGGCGAAATTGTTCCTTTGGGGGGTATTGCAACTTTTGGCCATTTTGAAGCGAAATTGTTCCTTTGGGGGGGTATTGCAACTTTTCGGCATTTTGAGGCGAAATTGTTCCTTTGGGGGGGTATTGCAATTTTTAACCATTTTGAGGCGAAATTGTTCCTTTGGGGGGGTATTGCAACTTTTGGCCATTTTGAAGCGAAATTGTTCCTTTGGGGGGGTATTGCAATTTTTAACCATTTTGAGGCGAAATTGTTCCTTTGGGGGGGTATTGCAATTTTTTGCCATTTTGAGGCGAAATTGTTCCTTTGGGGGGTATTGCAATTTTTTACCATTTTGAGGCGAAATTGTTCCTTTGGGGGGGTATTGCAATTTTGGCCATTTTGAAGCGAATTGTTCCTTTGGGGGGTATTGCATTTTTTTGCCATTTTGAGGCGAAATTGTTCCTTTGGGGGGGTATTGCAACTTTTGGCCATTTTGAAGCGAAATTGTTCCTTTGGGGGGTATTGCATTTTTTTGCCATTTTGAGGCGAAATTGTTCCTTTGGGGGGGTATTGCAACTTTTGGCCATTTTGAAGCGAAATTGTTCCTTTGGGGGGGTATTGCAATTTTTTGCCATTTTGAGGCGAAATTGTTCCTTTGGGGGGTATTGCAATTTTTTACCATTTTGAGGCGAAATTGTTCCTTTGGGGGGGTATTGCAACTTTTGGCCATTTTGAAGCGAATTGTTCCTTTGGGGGGTATTGCAATTTTTTGCCATTTTGAGGCGAAATTGTTCCTTTGGGGGGGTATTGCAACTTTTCAGCATTTTGAGGCGAAATTGTTCCTTTGGGGGGGTATTGCAACTTTTGGCCATTTTGAAGTGAAATTGTTCCTTTCGGGGGGTATTGCAACTTTTCAGCATTTTGAAGCGAAATTGTTCCTTTGGGGGGGTATTGCAACTTTTCGGCATTTTGAGGCGAAATTGTTCCTTTGGGGGGGTATTGCAATTTTTAACCATTTTGAGGCGAAATTGTTCCTTTGGGGGGGTATTGCAACTTTTGGCCATTTTGAAGCGAAATTGTTCCTTTGGGGGGGTATTGCAATTTTTAACCATTTTGAGGCGAAATTGTTCCTTTGGGGGGGTATTGCAATTTTTTGCCATTTTGAGGCGAAATTGTTCCTTTGGGGGGTATTGCAATTTTTTACCATTTTGAGGCGAAATTGTTCCTTTGGGGGGGTATTGCAACTTTTGGCCATTTTGAAGCGAATTGTTCCTTTGGGGGGTATTGCATTTTTTTGCCATTTTGAGGCGAAATTGTTCCTTTGGGGGGTATTGCAACTTTTGGCCATTTTGAAGCGAAATTGTTCCTTTGGGGGGTATTGCATTTTTTTGCCATTTTGAGGCGAAATTGTTCCTTTGGGGGGGTATTGCAACTTTTGGCCATTTTGAAGCGAAATTGTTCCTTTGGGGGGGTATTGCAATTTTTTGCCATTTTGAGGCGAAATTGTTCCTTTGGGGGGGTATTGCAACTTTTCAGCATTTTGAGGCGAAATTGTTCCTTTGGGGGGGTATTGCAACTTTTGGCCATTTTGAAGTGAAATTGTTCCTTTCGGGGGGTATTGCAACTTTTCAGCATTTTGAAGCGAAATTGTTCCTTTGGGGGGGTATTGCAATTTTTTGCTATTTTGAGGCGAAATTGTTCCTTTGGGGGGGTATTGCAACTTTTGGCCATTTTGAAGTGAAATTGTTCCTTTCGGGGGGTATTGCAACTTTTCAGCATTTTGAAGCGAAATTGTTCCTTTGGGGGGGTATTGTAACTTTTGGCCATTTTGAAGCGAAATTGTTCCTTTGGGGGGTATTGCATTTTTTTGCCATTTTGAGGCGAAATTGTTCCTTTGGGGGGGTATTGCAACTTTTGGCCATTTTGAAGCGAAATTGTTCCTTTGGGGGGGTATTGCAATTTTTTGCCATTTTGAGGCGAAATTGTTCCTTTGGGGGGGTATTGCAACTTTTCAGCATTTTGAGGCGAAATTGTTCCTTTGGGGGGGTATTGCAACTTTTGGCCATTTTGAAGTGAAATTGTTCCTTTCGGGGGGTATTGCAACTTTTCAGCATTTTGAAGCGAAATTGTTCCTTTGGGGGGGTATTGCAATTTTTTGCTATTTTGAGGCGAAATTGTTCCTTTGGGGGGGTATTGCAACTTTTGGCCATTTTGAAGCGAAATTGTTCCTTTGGGGGGTATTGCATTTTTTTGCCATTTTGAGGCGAAATTGTTCCTTTGGGGGGGTATTGCAACTTTTGGCCATTTTGAAGCGAAATTGTTCCTTTGGGGGGGTATTGCAATTTTTTGTTATTTTGAGGCGAAATTGTTCCTTTGGGGGGGTATTGCAACTTTTGGCCATTTTGAAGCGAAATTGTTCCTTTGGGGGGGTATTGCAACTTTTCGGCATTTTGAAGCGAAATTGTTCCTTTGGGGGGTATTGCAATTTTTTTTTCATTTTGAGGCGAAATTGTTCCTTTGGGGGGGTATTGCAAATTTTGGCCATTTTGAAGCGAAATTGTTCCTTTGGGGGGGTATTGCAATTTTTTGCCATTTGAGGCGAAATTGTTCCTTTGGGGGGGTATTGCAACTTTTCGGCATTTTGAGGCGAAATTGTTCCTTTGGGGGGGTATTGCAATTTTTTGCCATTTTGAGGTGAAATTGTTCCTTTGGGGGGTATTGCAACTTTTGGCCATTTTGAAGCGAAATTGTTCCTTTGGGGGGTATTGCATTTTTTTGCCATTTTGAGGCGAAATTGTTCCTTTGGGGGGGTATTGCAACTTTTGGCCATTTTGAAGCGAAATTGTTCCTTTGGGGGGGTATTGCAACTTTTCGGCATTTTGAGGCGAAATTGTTCCTTTGGGGGGTATTGCAATTTTTTGCCATTTTGAGGCGAAATTGTTCCTTTGGGGGGGTATTGCAACTTTTCGGCATTTTGAGGCGAAATTGTTCCTTTGGGGGGGTATTGCAATTGTTAACCATTTTGAGGCGAAATTGTTCCTTTGGGGGGGTATTGCAACTTGTGGCCATTTTGAAGCGAAATTGTTCCTTTGGGGGGGTTTTGCAATTTTTAACCATTTTGAGGCGAAATTGTTCCTTTGGGGGGGTATTGCAATTTTTTGCCATTTTGAGGCGAAATTGTTCCTTTGGGGGGGTATTGCAATTTTTTGCCATTTTGAGACGAAATTGTTCCTTTGGGGGGGTATTGCAACTTTTCGGCATTTTGAGGCGAAATTGTTCCTTGGGGGGGTATTGCAACTTTTGGCCATTTTGAAGCGAAATTGTTCCTTTCGGGGGGTATTGCAACTTTTCAGCATTTTGAAGCGAAATTGTTCCTTTGGGGGGGTATTGCAACTTTTGGCCATTTTGAAGTGAAATTTTTCCTTTCGGGGGGTATTGCAACTTGTGGCCATTTTGAAGCGAAATTGTTCCTTTGGGGGGGTTTTGCAATTTTTAACCATTTTGAGGCGAAATTGTTTCTTGGGGGGGTATTGCAATTTTTTGCCATTTTGAGGTGAAATTGTTCCTTTGGGGGGGTATTGCAACTTTTGGCCATTTTGAAGCAAAATAGTTCCTTTGGGGGTATTGCATTTTTTTGCCATTTTGAGGCGAAATTGTTCCTTTGGGGGGGTATTGCAACTTTTGGCCATTTTGAAGCGAAATTGTTCCTTTGGGGGGGTATTGCAACTTTTCGCCATTTTGAAGCGAAATTGTTCCTTTGGGGGGGTATTGCAACTTTTCGGCATGTTGAGGCGAAATTGTTCCTTTGGGGGGGTATTGCAATTTTTTGCCATTTTGAGGCAAAATTGTTCCTTTGGGGGGGTATTGCAACTTTTGGCCATTTTGAAGCGAAACTGTTCCTTTGGGGGGGGTATTGCAATTTTTTGCCATTTTGAGGCGAAATTGTTCCTTTGGGGGGGTATTGCAATTTTTTGCCATTTTGAGGCGAAATTGTTCCTTTGGGGGGGTATTGCAACTTTTGGCCATTTTGAAGCGAAATTGTTCCTTTGGGGGGGTATTGCAACTTTTGGCCATATTGAAGCGAAATTGTTCCTTTGGGGGGTTTTTACAATTTTTGGACATTTTGAGGCGAAATTGTTCCTTTCGGGGGGTATTGCAACTTTTAGGCATTTTGAGGCGAAATTGTTCCTTTGGGGGGGTATTGCAACTTTTGGCCATTTTGAAGCGAAATTGTTCCTTTGGGGGGGTATTGCAATTTTTTGCCATTTTAAGGCGAAATTGTTCCCTTGGGGGGGTATTGCAACTTTTGGCCATTTTGAAGCAAAATTATTCCTTTGGGGGGATATTGCAATTTTTAACCATTTTGAAGCGAAATTGTTCCTTTGGGGGGGTATTGCAACTTTTGGCCATTTTGAAGTGAAATTTTTCCTTTCGGGGGGTATTGCAACTTTTCAGCATTTTGAAGCGAAATTGTTCCTTTGGGGGGGTATTGCAACTTGTGGCCATTTTGAAGCGAAATTGTTCCTTTGGGGGGGTTTTGCAATTTTTAACCATTTTGAGGCGAAATTGTTTCTTGGGGGGGTATTGCAATTTTTTGCCATTTTGAGGTGAAATTGTTCCTTTGGGGGGGTATTGCAACTTTTGGCCATTTTGAAGCAAAATTGTTCCTTTGGGGGTATTGCATTTTTTTGCCATTTTGAGGCGAAATTGTTCCTTTGGGGGGGTATTGCAACTTTTGGCCATTTTGAAGCGAAATTGTTCCTTTGGGGGGTATTGCAACTTTTCGCCATTTTGAAGCGAAATTGTTCCTTTGGGGGGGTATTGCAACTTTTCGGCATGTTGAGGCGAAATTGTTCCTTTGGGGGGGTATTGCAATTTTTTGCCATTTTGAGGCAAAATTGTTCCTTTGGGGGGGTATTGCAACTTTTGGCCATTTTGAAGCGAAACTGTTCCTTTGGGGGGGGTATTGCAACTTTTCGGCATTTTGAGGCGAAATTGTTCCTTGGGGGGGTATTGCAACTTTTAGCCATTTTGAAGCGAAATTGTTCCTTTGGGGGGGTATTGCAATTTTTAACCATTTTGAGGCGAAATTGTTCCTTTGGGGGGGTATTGCAACTTTTGGCCATTTTGAAGCGAAATTGTTCCTTTGGGGGGTATTGCAATTTTTTGCCATTTTGAGGCGAAATTGTTCCTTTGGGGGGGTATTGCAATTTTTTGCCATTTTGAGGCGAAATTGTTCCTTTGGGGGGGTATTGCAACTTTTGGCCATTTTGAAGCGAAATTGTTCCTTTGGGGGGGTATTGCAACTTTTGGCCATATTGAAGCGAAATTGTTCCTTTGGGGGGTTTTTACAATTTTTGGACATTTTGAGGCGAAATTGTTCCTTTCGGGGGGTATTGCAACTTTTAGGCATTTTGAGGCGAAATTGTTCCTTTGGGGGGGTATTGCAACTTTTGGCCATTTTGAAGCGAAATTGTTCCTTTGGGGGGGTATTGCAATTTTTTGCCATTTTAAGGCGAAATTGTTCCTTTGGGGGGGTATTGCAACTTTTGGCCATTTTGAAGCAAAATTATTCCTTTGGGGGGATATTGCAATTTTTAACCATTTTGAAGCGAAATTGTTCCTTTGGGGGGGTATTGCAACTTTTGGCCATTTTGAAGTGAAATTTTTCCTTTCGGGGGGTATTGCAACTTTTCGGCATTTTGAGGCGAAATTGTTCCTTTGGGGGGGTATTGCAATTTTTTGCCATTTTGAGGTGAAATTGTTCCTTTGGGGGGGTATTGCAACTTTTGGCCATTTTGAAGCGAAATTGTTCCTTTGGGGGGGTATTGCAATTTTTTGCCATTTTGAGGCGAAATTGTTCCTTTGGGGGGGTATTGCAACTTTTCGCCATTTTGAAGCGAAATTGTTCCTTTGGGGGGGTATTGCAACTTTTCGGCATGTTGAGGCGAAATTGTTCCTTTGGGGGGTATTGCAATTTTTTGCCATTTTGAGGCGAAATTGTTCCTTTGGGGGGGTATTGCAACTTTTGGCCATTTTGAAGCGAAATTGTTCCTTTGGGGGGGTATTGCAACTTTTCGCCATTTTGAAGCGACATTGTTCCTTTGGGGGGGTATTGCAACTTTTCGGCATGTTGAGGCGAAATTGTTCCTTTGGGGGGGTATTGCAATTTTTTGCCATTTTGAGGCAAAATTGTTCCTTTGGGGGGGTATTGCAACTTTTGGCCATTTTGAAGCGAAATTGTTCCTTTGGGGGGTATTGCATTTTTTTGCTATTTTGAGGCGAAATTGTTCCTTTGGGGGTATTGCAACTTTTGGCCATTTTGAAGCGAAATTGTTCCTTTGGGGGGGTATTGCAATTTTTTGCCATTTTGAGGCGAAATTGTTCCTTTGGAGGGGTATTGCAACTTTTGGCCTTTTTGAGGCGAAATTGTTCCTTTGGGGGGGTATTGCAATTTTTAACCATTTTGAGGCGAAATTGTTCCTTTGGGGGGTATTGCAACTTTTGGCCATTTTGAAGTGAAATTGTTCCTTTCGGGGGGTATTGCAACTTTTCAGCATTTTGAAGCGAAATTGTTCCTTTGGGGTGGTATTGCAATTTTTTGCCATTTTGAGGCGAAATTGTTCCTTTGGGGGGGTATTGCAACTTTTGGCCATTTTGAAGCGAAATTGTTCCTTTCGGGGGGTATTGCAACTTTTCGGCATTTTGAGGAGAAATTGTTCCTTTGGGGGGGGTATTGCAACTTTTGGCCATTTTGAAACGAAATTGTTCCTTTGGGGGGTATTGCAACTTTTCGGCATTTTGAGGCGAAATTGTTCCTTTGGGGGGTATTGCAAATTTTTTGCCATTTTGAGGCGAAATTGTTCCTTTGGGGGGGTATTGCAACTTTTGGCCATTTTGAAGCGAAATTGTTCCTTTGGGGGGGTATTTCAATTTTTTGCCATTTTGAGGCGAAATTGTTCCTTTGGGGGGGTATTGCAACTTTTGGCCATTTTGAAGCGAAATTGTTCCTTTCGGGGGGTATTGCAACTTTTCGGCATTTTGAGGCGAAATTGTTCCTTTGGGGGGTATTGCAACTTTTGGCCATATTGAAGCGAAATTGTTCCTTTGGGGGGGTATTGCAATTTTTTGCCATTTTGAGGCGAAATTGTTCCTTTGGGGGGGTATTGCAACTTTTCGCCATTTTGAAGCGAAATTGTTCCTTTGGGGGGGTATTGCAACTTTTCGGCATGTTGAGGCGAAATTGTTCCTTTGGGGGGGTATTGCAATTTTTTGCCATTTTGAGGCGAAATTGTTCCTTTGGGGGGGTATTGCAACTTTTCGCCATTTTGAAGCGAAATTGTTCCTTTGGGGGGGTATTGCAACTTTTCGGCATGTTGAGGCGAAATTGTTCCTTTGGGGGGTATTGCAATTTTTTGCCATTTTGAGACGAAATTGTTCCTTTGGGGGGGTATTGCAACTTTTGGCCATTTTGAAGCGAAATTGTTCCTTTGGGGGGGTATTGCAACTTTTCGGCATTTTGAGGCGAAATTGTTCCTTTGGGGGGGTATTGCAACTTTTGGCCATATTGAAGCGAAATTGTTCCTTTGGGGGGGTATTGCAATTTTTTGCCATTTTGAGGCGAAATTGTTCCTTTGGGGGGGTATTGCAACTTTTCGCCATTTTGAAGCGAAATTGTTCCTTTGGGGGGGTATTGCAACTTTTCGGCATGTTGAGGCGAAATTGTTCCTTTGGGGGGTATTGCAATTTTTTGCCATTTTGAGGCGAAATTGTTCCTTTGGGGGGGTATTGCAACTTTTGGCCATTTTGAAGCGAAATTGTTCCTTTGGGGGGGTATTGCAACTTTTCGCCATTTTGAAGCGACATTGTTCCTTTGGGGGGGTATTGCAACTTTTCGGCATGTTGAGGCGAAATTGTTCCTTTGGGGGGGTATTGCAATTTTTTGCCATTTTGAGGCAAAATTGTTCCTTTGGGGGGGTATTGCAACTTTTGGCCATTTTGAAGCGAAATTGTTCCTTTGGGGGGTATTGCATTTTTTTGCTATTTTGAGGCGAAATTGTTCCTTTGGGGGGTATTGCAACTTTTGGCCATTTTGAAGCGAAATTGTTCCTTTGGGGGGGTATTGCAATTTTTTGCCATTTTGAGGCGAAATTGTTCCTTTGGAGGGGTATTGCAACTTTTGGCCTTTTTGAGGCGAAATTGTTCCTTTGGGGGGGTATTGCAATTTTTAACCATTTTGAGGCGAAATTGTTCCTTTGGGGGGTATTGCAACTTTTGGCCATTTTGAAGTGAAATTGTTCCTTTCGGGGGGTATTGCAACTTTTCAGCATTTTGAAGCGAAATTGTTCCTTTGGGGTGGTATTGCAATTTTTTGCCATTTTGAGGCGAAATTGTTCCTTTGGGGGGGTATTGCAACTTTTGGCCATTTTGAAGCGAAATTGTTCCTTTGGGGGGGTATTGCAACTTTTCGGCATTTTGAGGCGAAATTGTTCCTTTGGGGGGGTATTGCAATTTTTTGCTATTTTGAGGCGAAATTGTTCCTTTGGGGGGGTATTGCAACTTTTGGCCATTTTGAAGCGAAATTGTTCCTTTCGGGGGGTATTGCAACTTTTCGGCATTTTGAGGAGAAATTGTTCCTTTGGGGGGTATTGCAATTTTTTGCCATTTTGAGGCGAAATTGTTCCTTTGGGGGGGTATTGCAACTTTTGGCCATTTTGAAGCGAAATTGTTCCTTTGGGGGGGTATTTCAATTTTTTGCCATTTTGAGGCGAAATTGTTCCTTTGGGGGGGTATTGCAACTTTTGGCCATTTTGAAGCGAAATTGTTCCTTTCGGGGGGTATTGCAACTTTTCGGCATTTTGAGGCGAAATTGTTCCTTTGGGGGGGTATTGCAACTTTTGGCCATATTGAAGCGAAATTGTTCCTTTGGGGGGGTATTGCAATTTTTAACCATATTGAGGCGAAATTGTTCCTTTGGGGGGTATTGCAACTTTTGGCCATTTTGAAGCGAAATTGTTCCTTTCAGGGGGTATTGCATTTTTTTGCCATTTTGAGGCGAAATTGTTCCTTTGGGGGGGTATTGCAACTTTTCGGCATTTTGAGGCGAAATTGTTCCTTTGGGGGGGTATTGCAATTTTTTGCCATTTTCAGGCGAAATTGTTCCTTTGGGGGGGTATTGCAACTTTTCGGCATTTTGAGGCGAAATTGTTCCTTTGGGGGGTATTGCAATTTTTTTCCATTTTGAGGCGAAATTGTTCCTTTGGGGGGGTATTGCAACTTTTGGCCATTTTGAAGCGAAATTGTTTCTTTCGGGGGGTATTGCAACTTTTCGGCATTTTGAAGCGAAATTGTTCCTTTGGGGGTATTGTAATTTTTTTCCATTTTGAGGCGAAATTGTTCCTTTGGGGGGGTATTGCAACTTTTGGCCATTTTGAAGCGAAATTGTTCCTTTGGGGGGGTATTGCAATTTTTTGCCATTTTGAGGTGAAATTGTTCCTTTGGGGGGGTATTGCAACTTTTGGCCATTTTAAAGCGAAATTGTTCCTTTGGGGGGTATTGCATTTTTTTGCCATTTTGAGGCGAAATTGTTCCTTTGGGGGGGTATTGCAACTTTTGGCCATTTTGAAGCGAAATTGTTCCTTTGGGGGGGTATTGCATTTTTTTGCCATTTTGAGGCGAAATTGCTCCTTTGGGGGGGTATTGCAATTTTTTGCCATTTTGAGGCGAAATTGTTCCTTTGGGGGGGTATTGCAATTTTTTTGCCATTTTGAGGCGAAATTGTTCCTTTGGG
Source organism: Anomaloglossus baeobatrachus (assembly GCF_048569485.1). Taxonomy (NCBI): domain Eukaryota; kingdom Metazoa; phylum Chordata; class Amphibia; order Anura; family Aromobatidae; genus Anomaloglossus; species Anomaloglossus baeobatrachus. The sequence continues at coordinate 40,018 of NW_027442852.1, forward strand.
GGGGTCTTGCAACTTTTGGCCATTTTGAAGCGAAATTGTTCCTTTGGGGGGGTATTGCAACTTTTGGCCATTTTAAAGCGAAATTGTTCCTATGGGGGGTATTGCAATTTTTTGCCATTTTGAGGCGAAATTGTTCCTTTGGGGGCGTATTGCAACTTTTCGGCATTTTGAGGCGAAATTGTTCCTTTGGGAGGTATTGCAATTTTTTTCCATTTTGAGGCGAAATTGTTCCTTTGGGGGGGTATTGCAACTTTTGGCCATTTTGAAACGAAATTGTTCCTTTCGGGGGGTATTGCAACTTTTCGGCATTTTGAGGCGAAATTGTTCCTTTCGGGGGGTATTGCAACTTTTCGGCATTTTGAGGTGAAATTGTTCCTTTGGGGGGGTATTGCAACTTTTGGCCATTTTGAAGCGAAATTGTTCCTTTGGGGGGTATTGCATTTTCTTGCTATTTTGAGGCGAAATTGTTCCTTTGGGGGGGGTATTGCAACTTTTGGCCATTTTGAAGCGAAATTGTTCCTTTGGGGGGTATTGCAATTTTTTGCCATTTTGAGGCGAAATTGTTCCTTTGGAGGGGTATTGCAACTTTTGGCCTTTTTGAGGCGAAATTGTTCCTTTGGGGGGGTTTTGCAATTTTTAACCATTTTGAGGCGAAATTGTTCCTTTGGGGGGTATTGCAACTTTTGGCCATTTTGAAGTGAAATTGTTCCTTTCGGGGGGTATTGCAACTTTTCAGCATTTTGAAGCGAAATTGTTCCTTTGGGGTGGTATTGCAATTTTTTGCCATTTTGAGGCGAAATTGTTCCTTTGGGGGGTATTGCAACTTTTGGCCATTTTGAAGCGAAATTGTTCCTTTGGGGGGATATTGCAACTTTTCGGCATTTTGAGGCGAAATTGTTCCTTTGGGGGGGTATTGCAATTTTTTGCTATTTTGAGGCGAAATTGTTCCTTTGGGGGGGTATTGCAACTTTTGGCCATTTTGAAGCGAAATTGTTCCTTTCGGGGGGTATTGCAACTTTTCGGCATTTTGAGGCGAAATTGTTCCTTTGGGGGGGGGGTATTGCAACTTTTGGCCATTTTGAAACGAAATTGTTCCTTTGGGGGGGTATTGCAACTTTTCGGCATTTTGAGGCGAAATTGTTCCTTTGGGGGGTATTGCAATTTTTTGCCATTTTGAGGCGAAATTGTTCCTTTGGGGGGGTATTGCAACTTTTGGCCATTTTGAAGCGAAATTGTTCCTTTGGGGGGGTATTTCAATTTTTTGCCATTTTGAGGCGAAATTGTTCCTTTGGGGGGGTATTGCAACTTTTGGCCATTTTGAAGCGAAATTGTTCCTTTCGGGGGGTATTGCAACTTTTCGGCATTTTGAGGCGAAATTGTTCCTTTGGGGGGTATTGCAACTTTTGGCCATATTGAAGCGAAATTGTTCCTTTGGGGGGGTATTGCAATTTTTAACCATTTTGAGGCGAAATTGTTCCTTTGGGGGGTATTGCAACTTTTGGCCATTTTGAAGCGAAATTGTTCCTTTCAGGGGGTATTGCAACTTTTCAGCATTTTGAGGCGAAATTGTTCCTTTGGGGGGGTATTGCAATTTTTTGCCATTTTGAGGCGAAATTGTTCCTTTGGGGGGGTATTGCAACTTTTCGGCATTTTGAGGCGAAATTGTTCCTTTGGGGGGTATTGCAATTTTTTTCCATTTTGAGGCGAAATTGTTCCTTTGGGGGGGTATTGCAACTTTTGGCCATTTTGAAGCGAAATTGTTTCTTTCGGGGGGTATTGCAACTTTTTGGCATTTTGAAGCGAAATTGTTCCTTTGGGGGTATTGTAATTTTTTGCCATTTTGAGGCGAAATTGTTCCTTTGGGGGGGTATTGCAACTTTTGGCCATTTTGAAGCGAAATTGTTTCTTTGGGGGGTATTGAAATTTTTTGCCATTTTGAGGCGAAATTGTTCCTTTGGGGGGGTATTGCAACTTTTCGGCATTTTGAGGCGAAATTGTTCCTTTGGGGGGGTATTGCAATTTTTTGCCATTTTGAGGTGAAATTGTTCCTTTGGGGGGGTATTGCAACTTTTGGCCATTTTGAAGCGAAATTGTTCCTTTGGGGGGTATTGCATTTTTTTGCCATTTTGAGGCGAAATTGTTCCTTTGGGGGGGTATTGCAACTTTTGGCCATTTTGAAGCGAAATTGTTCCTTTGGGGGGGTATTGCAATTTTTTGCCATTTTGAGGCGAAATTGCTCCTTTGGGGGGGGGTATTGCAATTTTTTGTTATTTTGAGGCGAAATTGTTCCTTTGGGGGGTATTGCAATTTTTTTGCCATTTTGAGGCGAAATTGTTCCTTTGGGGGGGTCTTGCAACTTTTGGCCATTTTGAAGCGAAATTGTTCCTTTGGGGGGGTATTGCAACTTTTGGCCATTTTAAAGCGAAATTGTTCCTATGGGGGGTATTGCAATTTTTTGCCATTTTGAGGCGAAATTGTTCCTTTGGGGGGGTATTGCAATTTTTAACCATTTTGAGGCGAAATTGTTCCTTTGGGGGGGTATTGCAACTTTTGGCCATTTTGAAGCGAAATTGTTCCTTTCGGGGGGTATTGCAACTTTTCAGCATTTTGAGGCGAAATTGTTCCTTTGGGGGGGTATTGCAATTTTTTGCCATTTTGAGGCGAAATTGTTCCTTTGGGGGGGTATTGCAACTTTTCGGCATTTTGAGGCGAAATTGTTCCTTTGGGGGGTATTGCAATTTTTTTCCATTTTGAGGCGAAATTGTTCCTTTGGGGGGGTATTGCAACTTTTGGCCATTTTGAAGCGAAATTGTTCCTTTGGGGGGGTATTGCAACTTTTGGCCATTTTGAAGCGAAATTGTTCCTTTCGGGGGGTATTGCAACTTTTCGGCATTTTGAAGCGAAATTGTTCCTTTGGGGGTATTGCAATTTTTTGCCATTTTGAGGCGAAATTGTTCCTTTGGGGGGGTATTGCAACTTTTGGCCATTTTGAGGCGAAATTGTTCCTTTGGGGGGGTATTGCAATTTTTTGCCATTTTGAGGCGAAATTGTTCCTTTGGGGGGGTATTGCAACTTTTCGGCATTTTGAAGCGAAATTGTTCCTATGGGGGGGTATTGCAATTTTTTGCCATTTTGAGGCGAAATTGTTCCTTTGGGGGGGGTATTGCAACTTTTGGCCTTTTTGAGGCGAAATTGTTCCTTTGGGGGGGTATTGCAACTTTTCGGCATTTTGAGGCGAAATTGTTCCTTGGGGGGGTATTGCAACTTTTGGCCATTTTGAAGCAAAATTGTTCCTTTGGGGGGGTATTGCAATTTTTAACCATTTTGAGGCGAAATTGTTCCTTTGGGGGGGTATTGCAACTTTTGGCCATTTTGAAGTGAAATTGTTCCTTTTGGGGGGTATTGCAACTTTTCAGCATTTTGAAGCGAAATTGTTCCTTTGGGGGGGTATTGCAATTTTTTGCCATTTTGAGGCGAAATTGTTCCTTTGGGGGTGTATTGCAACTTTTGGCCATATTGAAGCGAAATTGTTCCTTTGGGGGGTTTTTACAATTTTTGGCCATTTTGAGGCGAAATTGTTCCTTTGGGGGGGTATTGCAACTTTTGGCCATTTTGAAGTGAAATTGTTCCTTTCGGGGGGTATTGCAACTTTTCAGCATTTTGAAGCGAAATTGTTCCTTTGGGGGGGTATTGCAACTTTTGGCCATTTTGAAGCGAAATTGTTCCTTTGGGGGGGTATTGCAATTTTTTGCCATTTTGAGGCGAAATTGTTCCTTTGGGGGGGTATTGCAACTTTTGGCCATTTTGAAGCGAAATTGTTCCTTTCGGGGGGTATTGCAACTTTTCGGCATTTTGAGGCGAAATTGTTCCTTTGGGGGGTATTGCAACTTTTGGCCATATTGAAGCGAAATTGTTCCTTTGGGGGGGTATTGCAATTTTTAACCATTTTGAGGCGAAATTGTTCCTTTGGGGGGGTATTGCAACTTTTGGCCATTTTGAAGCGAAATTGTTCCTTTCGGGGAGTATTGCAACTTTTCAGCATTTTGAGACGAAATTGTTCCTTTGGGGGGGTATTGCAATTTTTTGCCATTTTGAGGCGAAATTGTTCCTTTGGGGGGTATTGCAACTTTTCGGCATTTTGAGGCGAAATTGTTCCTTTGGGGGGTATTGCAATTTTTTTTCCATTTTGAGGCGAAATTGTTCCTTTGGGGGGGTATTGCAACTTTTGGCCATTTTGAAGCGAAATTGTTCCTTTGGGGGGTATTGCAATTTTTTTTCCATTTTGAGGCGAAATTGTTCCTTTGGGGGGGTATTGCAACTTTTGGCCATTTTGAAGCGAAATTGTTCCTTTCGGGGGGTATTGCAACTTTTCGGCATTTTGAAGCGAAATTGTTCCTTTGGGGGGTATTGCAATTTTTTGCCATTTTGAGGCGAAATTGTTCCTTTGGGGGGGTATTGCAACTTTTGGCCATTTTGAAGCGAAATTGTTCCTTTGGGGGGGTATTGCAATTTTTTTTTTCATTTTGAAGCGAAATTGTTCCTTTGGGGGGGTATTGCAATTTTTTGCCATTTTGAGGCGAAATTGTTCCTTTGGGGGGGTATTGCAACTTTTGGCCATTTTGACGCGAAATTGTTCCTTTGGGGGGGTATTGCAATTTTTTGCCATTTTGAGGCGAAATTGTTCCTTTGGGGGTGTATTGCAACTTTTGGCCATATTGAAGCGAAATTGTTCCTTTGGGGGGTTTTTACAATTTTTGGCCATTTTGAGGCGAAATTGTTCCTTTCGGGGGGTATTGCAACTTTTCGGCATTTTGAGGCGAAATTGTTCCTTTGGGGGAGGGTATTGCAACTTTTGGCCATTTTGAAGCAAAATTGTTCCTTTGGGGGGGTATTGCAATTTTTTGCCATTTTGAGGCGAAATTGTTCCTTTGGGGGGTATTGCAACTTTTGGCCATTTTGAAGCGAAATTGTTCCTTTGAGGGGGGTATTGCAACTTTTCAGCATTTTGAGGCGAAATTGTTCCTTTGGGGGGGTATTGCAACTTTTCGGCATTTTGAGGCGAAATTGTTCCTTTGGGGGGGTATTGCAACTTTTGGCCATTTTGAAGCGAAATTGTTCCTTTGGGGGGTATTGCAACTTTTCGGCATTTTGAGGCGAAATTGTTCCTTTGGGGGGGTATTGCAATTTTTTGCCATTTTGAGGCGAAATTGTTCCTTTGGGGGGGTATTGCAACTTTTGGCCATTTTGAAGCGAAATTGTTCCTTTGGGGGGGTATTGCAATTTTTTGCCATTTTGAGGCGAAATTGTTCCTTTGGGGGGGTATTGCAACTTTTAGCCATTTTGAAGCGAAATTGTTCCTTTCGGGGGGTATTGCAACTTTTCGGCATTTTGAGGCGAAATTGTTCCTTTGGGGGGGTATTGCAACTTTTGGCCATATTGAAGCGAAATTGTTCCTTTGGGGGGGTATTGCAATTTTTAACCATTTTGAGGCGAAATTGTTCCTTTGGGGGGGTATTGCAACTTTTGGCCATTTTGAAGCGAAATTGTTCCTTTCGGGGAGTATTGCAACTTTTCAGCATTTTGAGGCGAAATTGTTCCTTTGGGGGGTATTGCAAATTTTCGGCATTTTGAGGCGAAATTGTTCCTTTGGGGGGTATTGCAATTTTTTTCCATTTTGAGGCGAAATTGTTCCTTTGGGGGGTATTGCAACTTTTGGCCATTTTAAAGCGAAATTGTTCCTTTGGGGGGTAATGCATTTTTTTGCCATTTTGAGGCGAAATTGTTCCTTTGGGGGGGTATTGCAACTTTTGGCCATTTTGAAGCGAAATTGTTCCTTTGGGGGGGTATTGCAATTTTTTGCCATTTTGAGGCGAAATTGTTCCTTTGGGGGGGTATTGCAACTTTTGGTCTTTTTGAGGCGAAATTGTTCCTTTGGGGGGGTATTGCAACTTTTGGCCATTTTGAAGCGAAATTGTTCCTTTGGGGGGGTATTGCAACTTTTCAGCATTTTGAGGCGAAATTGTTCCTTTGGGGGGGTATTGCAATTTTTTGCCATTTTGAGGCGAAATTGTTCCTTTGGGGGGGTATTGCAACTTTTGGCCATTTTGAAGCGAAATTGTTCCTTTGGGGGGGTATTGCAACTTTTCGGCATTTTGAGGCGAAATTGTTCCTTTGGGGGGGTATTGCAATTTTTTGCCATTTTGAGGCGAAATTGTTCCTTTGGGGGGGTATTGCAACTTTTGGCCATTTTGAAGCGAAATTGTTCCTTTGGGGGGGTATTGCAATTTTTTGCCATTTTGAGGCGAAATTGTTCCTTTGGGGGGGTATTGCAACTTTTGGCCATTTTGAAGCGAAATTGTTCCTTTGGGGGGGTATTGCAACTTTTCGGCATTTTGAGGCGAAATTGTTCCTTTGGGGGGTAATGCAATTTTTTTTCCATTTTGAGGCGAAATTGTTCCTTTGGGGGGGTATTGCAACTTTTGGCCATTTTGAAGCGAAATTGTTCCTTTCGGGGGGTATTGCAACTTTTCGGCATTTTGAAGCGAAATTGTTCCTTTGGGGGGTATTGCAATTTTTTGCCATTTTGAGGCGAAATTGTTCCTTTGGGGGGGTATTGCAAATTTTGGCCATTTTGAAGCGAAATTGTTCCTTTGGGAGGGTATTGCAATTTTTTGCCATTTTGAGGCGAAATTGTTCCTTTGGGGGGGTATTGCAATTTTAGTCCATTTTGAGGCGAAATTGTTCCTTTGGGGGGGTATTGCAATTTTTTGCCATTTTGAGGCGAAATTGTTCCTTTGGGGGGGTATTGCAACTTTTGGCCATTTTGAAGCGAAATTGTTCCTTTGGGGGGGTATTGCAATTTTTTGCCATTTTGAGGCGAAATTGTTTCTTTGGGGGGGTATTGCAACTTTTAGCCATTTTGAAGCGAAATTGTTCCTTTCGGGGGGTATTGCAACTTTTCGGCATTTTGAGGCGAAATTGTTCCTTTGGGGGGGTATTGCAACTTTTGGCCATTTTGAAGCGAAATTGTTCCTTTCGGGGAGTATTGCAACTTTTCAGCATTTTGAGGCGAAATTGTTCCTTTGGGGGGGTATTGCAACTTTTCGGCATTTTGAGGCGAAATTGTTCCTTTGGGGGTATTGCAATTTTTTTTACATTTTGAGGCGAAATTGTTCCTTTGGGGGGGTATTGCAACTTTTGGCCATTTTGAAGCGAAATTGTTACTTTCGGGGGGTATTGCAACTTTTTGGCATTTTGAAGCGAAATTGTTCCTTTGGGGTATTGCAATTTTTTGCCATTTTGAGGCGAAATTGTTCCTTTGGGGGGGTATTGCAACTTTTGGCCATTTTGAAGCGAAATTGTTCCTTTGGGGGGGTATTGCAATTTTTTTTTCATCTTGAGGCGAAATTGTTCCTTTGGGGGGGTATTGCAACTTTTGGCCATTTTGAGGCGAAATTGTTCCTTTGGGGGGGTATTGCAATTTTTTGCCATTTTGAGGCGAAATTGTTCCTTTGGGAAGATATTGCAACTTTTGGCCTTTTTGAGGCGAAATTGTTCCTTTGGGGGGGTATTGCAACTTTTGGCCATTTTGAAGCGAAATTGTTCCTTTGGGGGGGTATTGAAACTTTTCAGCATTTTGAGGCGAAATTGTTCCTTTGGGGGGGTATTGCAATTTTTTGCCATTTTGAGGCGAAATTGTTCCTTTGGGGGGGTATTGCAACTTTTGGCCATTTTGAAGCGAAATTGTTCCTTTGGGGGGGGTATTGCAACTTTTCGTCATTTTGAGGTGAAATTGTTCCTTGGGGGGTATTGCAACTTTTGGCCATTTTGAAGCGAAATTGTTCCTTTGGGGGGGTATTGCAACTTTTCAGCATTTTGAAGCGAAATTGTTCCTTTGGGGGGGTATTGCAATTTTTTGCCATTTTTAGGCGAAATTGTTCCTTTGGGGGGGTATTGCAATTTTTTGCCATTTTAAGGTGAAATTGTTTCTTTGGGGGGTATTGCAACTTTTGGCCATTTTGAAGCGAAATTGTTCCTTTGGGGGGTATTGCAATTTTTTGCTATTTTGAGGCGAAATTGTTCCTTTCGGGGGGTATTGCAACTTTTCGGCATTTTGAGGCGAAATTGTTCCTTTGGGGGGGTATTGCAATTTTTTGCCATTTTGAGGTGAAATTGTTCCTTTGGGGGGTATTGCAACTTTTGGCCATTTTGAAGCGAAATTGTTCCTTTGGGGGGTAATGCATTTTTTTACCATTTTGAGACGAAATTGTTCCTTTGGGGGGGTATTGCAACTTTTGGCCATTTTGAAGCGAAATTGTTCCTTTGGGGGGGTATTGCAACTTTTCGGCATTTTGAGGCGAAATTGTTCCTTTGGGGGGGTGTTGCAATTTTTTGCCATTTTGAGGCGAAATTGTTCCTTTGGGGGGGTATTGCAACTTTTGGCCATTTTGAAGCGAAATTGTTCCTTTGGGGGGGTATTGCAACTTTTCAGCATTTTGAGGCGAAATTGTTCCTTTGGGGGGGGTATTGCAACTTTTCGTCATTTTGAGGCGAAATTGTTCCTTTGGGGGGGGTATTGCAACTTTTCGTCATTTTGAGGCGAAATTGTTCCTTGGGGGATATTGCAACTTTTGGCCATTTTGAAGCGAAATTGTTCCTTTGGGGGGGTATTGCAACTTTTCAGCATTTTGAAGCGAAATTGTTCCTTTGGGGGGGTATTGCAATTTTTGGCCATTTTAGGCGAAATTGTTCCTTTGGGGGGGTATTGCAATTTTTTGCCATTTTGAGGCGAAATTGTTCCTTTGGGGGGGTATTGCAACTTTTGGCCATTTTGAAGCGAAATTGTTCCTTTGGGGGGTATTGCAATTTTTTGCTATTTTGAGGCGAAATTGTTCCTTTGGGGGGTTTTTACAATTTTTGGCCTTTTTGAGGCAAAATTGTTCCTTTTGGGGGGTATTGCAACTTTTCGGCATTTTGAGGCGAAATTGTTCCTTTGGGGGGTATTGCAACTTTTGGCCATTTTGAAGCGAAATTGTTCCTTTGGGGGGGTATTGCAACTTTTGGCCATTTTGAAGCGAAATTGTTCCTTTGGGGGGGTATTGCAATTTTTTGCCATTTTGAGGCGAAATTGTTCCTTTGGGGGGGAATTGCAACTTTTAGCCATTTTGAAGCGAAATTGTTCCTTTCAGGGGGTATTGCAACTTTTCGGCATTTTGAGGCGAAATTGTTCCTTTGGGGGGGTATTGCAACTTTTGGCCATATTGAAGCGAAATTGTTCCTTTGGGGGGGTATTGCAATTTTTATCCATTTTGAGGCGAAATTGTTCCTTTGGGGGGGTATTGCAACTTTTGGCCATTTTGAAGCGAAATTGTTCCTTTCGGGGAGTATTGCAACTTTTCAGCATTTTGAGGCGAAATTGTTCCTTTGGGGGGTATTGCAAATTTTCGGCATTTTGAGGCGAAATTGTTCCTTTGGGGGGTATTGCAACTTTTGGCCATTTTAAAGCGAAATTGTTCCTTTGGGGGGTAATGCATTTTTTTGCCATTTTGAGGCGAAATTGTTCCTTTGGGGGGGTATTGCAACTTTTGGCCATTTTGAAGCGAAATTGTTCCTTTGGGGGGGTATTGCAATTTTTTGCCATTTTGAGGCGAAATTGTTCCTTTGGGGGGGTATTGCAACTTTTGGTCTTTTTGAGGCGAAATTGTTCCTTTGGGGGGGTATTGCAACTTTTGGCCATTTTGAAGCGAAATTGTTCCTTTGGGGGGGTATTGCAACTTTTCAGCATTTTGAGGCGAAATTGTTCCTTTGGGGGGGTATTGCAATTTTTTGCCATTTTGAGGCGAAATTGTTCCTTTGGGGGGGTATTGCAACTTTTGGCCATTTTGAAGCGAAATTGTTCCTTTGGGGGGGTATTGCAACTTTTCGGCATTTTGAGGCGAAATTGTTCCTTTGGGGGGGTATTGCAATTTTTTGCCATTTTGAGGCGAAATTGTTCCTTTGGGGGGGTATTGCAACTTTTGGCCATTTTGAAGCGAAATTGTTCCTTTGGGGGGGTATTGCAATTTTTTGCCATTTTGAGGCGAAATTGTTCCTTTGGGGGGGTATTGCAACTTTTGGCCATATTGAAGCGAAATTGTTCCTTTTGGGGGGGTATTGCAATTTTTAACCATTTTGAGGCGAAATTGTTCCTTTGGGGGGGTATTGCAACTTTTGGCCATTTTGAAGCGAAATTGTTCCTTTCGGGGAGTATTGCAACTTTTCAGCATTTTGAGGCGAAATTGTTCCTTTGGGGGGGTATTGCAACTTTTCGGCATTTTGAGGCGAAATTGTTCCTTTGGGGGGTAATGCAATTTTTTTTCCATTTTGAGGCGAAATTGTTCCTTTGGGGGGGTATTGCAACTTTTGGCCATTTTGAAGCGAAATTGTTCCTTTCGGGGGGTATTGCAACTTTTCGACATTTTGAAGCGAAATTGTTCCTTTGGGGGGTATTGCAATTTTTTGCCATTTTGAGGCGAAATTGTTCCTTTGGGGGGTATTGCAAATTTTGGCCATTTTGAAGCGAAATTGTTCCTTTGGGAGGGTATTGCAATTTTTTGCCATTTTGAGGCGAAATTGTTCCTTTGGGGGGGTATTGCAATTTTAGTCCATTTTGAGGCGAAATTGTTCCTTTGGGGGGGTATTGCAATTTTTTGCCATTTTGAGGCGAAATTGTTCCTTTGGGGGGGTATTGCAACTTTTGGCCATTTTGAAGCGAAATTGTTCCTTTGGGGGGGTATTGCAATTTTTTGCCATTTTGAGGCGAAATTGTTTCTTTGGGGGGGTATTGCAACTTTTAGCCATTTTGAAGCGAAATTGTTCCTTTCGGGGGGTATTGCAACTTTTCGGCATTTTGAGGCGAAATTGTTCCTTTGGGGGGGTATTGCAACTTTTGGCCATTTTGAAGCGAAATTGTTCCTTTCGGGGAGTATTGCAACTTTTCAGCATTTTGAGGCGAAATTGTTCCTTTGGGGGGGTATTGCAACTTTTCGGCATTTTGAGGCGAAATTGTTCCTTTGGGGGTATTGCAATTTTTTTTACATTTTGAGGCGAAATTGTTCCTTTGGGGGGGTATTGCAACTTTTGGCCATTTTGAAGCGAAATTGTTACTTTCGGGGGGTATTGCAACTTTTTGGCATTTTGAAGCGAAATTGTTCCTTTGGGGTATTGCAATTTTTTGCCATTTTGAGGCGAAATTGTTCCTTTGGGGGGGTATTGCAACTTTTGGCCATTTTGAAGCGAAATTGTTCCTTTGGGGGGGTATTGCAATTTTTTTTTCATCTTGAGGCGAAATTGTTCCTTTGGGGGGGTATTGCAACTTTTGGCCATTTTGAGGCGAAATTGTTCCTTTGGGGGGGTATTGCAATTTTTTGCCATTTTGAGGCGAAATTGTTCCTTTGGGAAGATATTGCAACTTTTGGCCTTTTTGAGGCGAAATTGTTCCTTTGGGGGGGTATTGCAACTTTTGGCCATTTTGAAGCGAAATTGTTCCTTTGGGGGCCTATTGCAACTTTTCAGCATTTTGAGGCGAAATTGTTCCTTTGGGGGGGTATTGCAATTTTTTGCCATTTTGAGGCGAAATTGTTCCTTTGGGGGGGTATTGCAACTTTTGGCCATTTTGAAGCGAAATTGTTCCTTTGGGGGGGTATTGCAACTTTTCGTCATTTTGAGGTGAAATTGTTCCTTGGGGGGTATTGCAACTTTTGGCCATTTTGAAGCGAAATTGTTCCTTTGGGGGGGTATTGCAACTTTTCAGCATTTTGAAGCGAAATTGTTCCTTTGGGGGGGTATTGCAATTTTTTGCCATTTTTAGGCGAAATTGTTCCTTTGGGGGGGTATTGCAATTTTTTGCCATTTTAAGGTGAAATTGTTTCTTTGGGGGGGTATTGCAACTTTTGGCCATTTTGAAGCGAAATTGTTCCTTTGGGGGGTATTGCAATTTTTTGCTATTTTGAGGCGAAATTGTTCCTTTCGGGGGGTATTGCAACTTTTCGGCATTTTGAGGCGAAATTGTTCCTTTGGGGGGGTATTGCAATTTTTTTTTCATTTTGAGGCGAAATTGTTCCTTTGGGGGGGTATTGCAAATTTTGGCCATTTTGAAGCGAAATTGTTCCTTTGGGGGGGTATTGCAATTTTTTGCCATTTTGAGGCGAAATTGTTCCTTTGGGGGGGGTATTGCAACTTTTCGGCATTTTGAGGCGAAATTGTTCCTTTGGGGGGGTATTGCAATTTTTTGCCATTTTGAGGTGAAATTGTTCCTTTGGGGGGTATTGCAACTTTTGGCCATTTTGAAGCGAAATTGTTCCTTTGGGGGGTAATGCATTTTTTTACCATTTTGAGACGAAATTGTTCCTTTGGGGGGGTATTGCAACTTTTGGCCATTTTGAAGCGAAATTGTTCCTTTGGGGGGGTATTGCAACTTTTCGGCATTTTGAGGCGAAATTGTTCCTTTGGGGGGGTGTTGCAATTTTTTGCCATTTTGAGGCGAAATTGTTCCTTTGGGGGGGTATTGCAACTTTTGGCCATTTTGAAGCGAAATTGTTCCTTTGGGGGGGTATTGCAACTTTTCAGCATTTTGAGGCGAAATTGTTCCTTTGGGGGGGTATTGCAACTTTTCGTCATTTTGAGGCGAAATTGTTCCTTGGGGGGGTATTGCAACTTTTGGCCATTTTGAAGCGAAATTGTTCCTTTGGGGGGGTATTGCAACTTTTCAGCATTTTGAAGCGAAATTGTTCCTTTGGGGGGGTATTGCAATTTTTGGCCATTTTAGGCGAAATTGTTCCTTTGGGGGGGTATTGCAATTTTTTGCCATTTTGAGGCGAAATTGTTCCTTTGGGGGGGTATTGCAACTTTTGGCCATTTTGAAGCGAAATTGTTCCTTTGGGGGGTATTGCAACTTTTTGCTATTTTGAGGCGAAATTGTTCCTTTGGGGGGTTTTTACAATTTTTGGCCTTTTTGAGGCAAAATTGTTCCTTTTGGGGGGTATTGCAACTTTTCGGCATTTTGAGGCGAAATTGTTCCTTTGGGGGGGTATTGCAACTTTTGGCCATTTTGAAGCGAAATTGTTCCTTTGGGGGGGTATTGCAATTTTTTTTCATTTTGAGGCGAAATTGTTCCTTTGGGGGGGTATTGCAAATTTTGGCCATTTTGAAGCGAAATTGTTCCTTTGGGGGAGTATTGCAATTTTTTGCCATTTTGAGGCGAAATTGTTCCTTTGGGGGGGTATTGCAACTTTTCGGCATTTTGAGGCGAAATTGTTCCTTTGGGGGGGTATTGCAATTTTTTGCCATTTTGAGGTGAAATTGTTCCTTTGGGGGGTATTGCAACTTTTGGCCATTTTGAAGCGAAATTGTTCCTTTGGGGGGTAATGCATTTTTTTGCCATTTTGAGGCGAAATTGTTCCTTTGGGGGGGTATTGCAACTTTTGGCCATTTTGAAGCGAAATTGTTCCTTTGGGGGGGTATTGCAACTTTTCGGCATTTTGAGGCGAAATTGTTCCTTTGGGGGGGTATTGCAATTTTTTGCCATTTTGAGGCGAAATTGTTCCTTTGGGGGGGTATTGCAACTTTTGGCCATTTTGAAGCGAAATTGTTCCTTTGGGGGGGTATTGCAATTTTTTGCCATTTTGAGGCGAAATTGTTCCTTTGGGGGGTATTGCAACTTTTAGCCATTTTGAAGCGAAATTGTTCCTTTCGGGGGGTATTGCAACTTTTCGGCATTTTGAGGCGAAATTGTTCCTTTGGGGGGGTATTGCAACTTTTGGCCATATTGAAGCGAAATTGTTCCTTTGGGAGGGTATTGCAATTTTTAACCATTTTGAGGCGAAATTGTTCCTTTGGGGGGGTATTGCAACTTTTGGCCATTTTGAAGCGAAATTACTCCTTTCGGGGAGTATTGCAACTTTTCAGCATTTTGAGGCGAAATTGTTCCTTTGGGGGGGTATTGCAACTTTTGGCCATTTTGAAGCGAAATTGTTCCTTTCGGGGGGTATTGCAATTTTTCGGCATTTTGAAGCGAAATTGTTCCTTTGGGGGGTATTGCAATTTTTTGCCATTTTGAGGCGAAATTGTTCCTTTGGGGGGTATTGCAACAATTGGCCATTTTGAAGCGAAATTGTTCCTTTGGGGGGGTATTGCAATTTTTTTTTCATTTTGAGGCGAAATTGTTCCTTTGGGGGGGTATTGCAACTTTTGGCCTTTTTGAGGCGAAATTGTTCCTTTGGGGGGGTATTGCAACTTTTAGCCATTTTGAAGCGAAATTGTTCCTTTGGGGGGGTATTGCAACTTTTCAGCATTTTGAGGCGAAATTGTTCCTTTTGGGGGGTATTGCAATTTTTTGCCATTTTGAGGCGAAATTGTTCCTTTGGGGGGGTATTGCAACTTTTGGCCATTTTGAAGCGAAATTGTTCCTTTGGGGGGGTATTGCAACTTTTCGTCATTTTGAGGCGAAATTATTCCTTGGGGGGTATTGCAACTTTTGGCCATTTTGAAGCGAAATTGTTCCTTTGGGGGGGTATTGCAATTTTTAACCATTTTGAGGCGAAATTGTTCCTTTGGGGGTGTATTGCAACTTTTGGCCATTTTGAAGTGAAATTGTTCCTTTCGGGGGGTATTGCAACTTTTCAGCATTTTGAAGCAAAATTGTTCCTTTGGGGGGGTATTGCAATTTTTTGCCATTTTGAGGGGAAATTGTTCCTTTGGGGGGGTATTGCAATTTTTTGCCATTTTGAGGCGAAATTGTTCCTTTGGGGGGTTTTTACAATTTTTGGCCTTTTTGAGGCGAAATTGTTCCTTTCGGGGGGTATTGCAACTTTTCGGCATTTTGAGGCGAAATTGTTCCTTTGGGGGGGTATTGCAACTTTTGGCCATTTTGAAGCGAAATTGTTCCTTTGGGGGGGTATTGCAATTTTTTGTCATTTTGAAGCGAAATTGTTCCTTTGGGGGGGTATTCCAACTTTTCGGCATTTTGAGGCGAAATTGTTCCTTTGGGGGGGTATTGCAATTTTTTGCCATTTTGAGGCGAAATTGTTCCTTTGGGGGGGTATTGCAACTTTAGTCCATTTTGAAGCGAAATTGTTCCTTTGGGGGTATTGCAATTTTTTGCCATTTTGAGGCGAAATTGTTCCTTTGGGGGGGTATTGCAACTTTTGGCCATTTTGAAGCGAAATTGTTCCTTTCGGTGGGTATTGCAACTTTTGGCCATTTTGAAGCGAAATTGTTCCTTTCGGGGGGTATTGCAACTTTTCAGCATTTTGAGGCGAAATTGTTCCTTTGGGGGGTATTGCAATTTTTTAGCATTTTGAGGCGAAATTGTTCCTTGGGGGGGTATTGCAACTTTTCTGCATTTTGAGGCGAAATTGTTCCTTTGGGGGGGGTATTGCAACTTTTGGCCATTTTGAAGCGAAATTGTTCCTTTCGGGGGGTATTGCAACTTTTCGGCATTTTGAAGCGAAATTGTTCCTTTGGGGGGTATTGCAATTTTTTGCCATTTTGAGGCGAAATTGTTCCTTTGGGGGGGTATTGCAAATTTTGGCCATTTTGAAGCGAAATTGTTCCTTTGGGGGGGAATTGCAATTTTTTGCCATTTTGAGGCGAAATTGTTCCTTTGGGGGGGTATTGCAACTTTTCGGCATTTTGAGGCGAAATTGTTCCTTTGGGGGGGTATTGCAATTTTTTCCCATTTTGAGGTGAAATTGTTCCTTTGGGGGGGTATTGCAACTTTTGGCCATTTTGAAGCGAAATTGTTCCTTTGGGGGGTATTGCATTTTTTTGCCATTTTGAGGCGAAATTGTTCCTTTGGGGGGTATTGCAACTTTTGGCCATTTTGAAGCGAAATTGTTCCTTTGGGGGGGTATTGCAACTTTTGGCCATATTGAAGCGAAATTGTTCCTTTGGGGGGGGTATTGCAATTTTTAACCATTTTGAGGCGAAATTGTTCCTTTGGGGGGGTATTGCAACTTTTGGCCATATTGAAGAGAAATTGTTCCTTTGGGGGGTTTTTACAATTTTTGGCAATTTTGAGGCGAAATTGTTCCTTTCGGGGGGTATTGCAACTTTTCGGCATTTTGAGGCGAAATTGTTCCTTTGGGGGGGTATTGCAACTTTTGGCCATATTGAAGCGAAATTGTACCTTTGGGGGGGTATTGCAATTTTTAACCATTTTGAGGCGAAATTGTTCCTTTGGGGGGTATTGCAACTTTTGGCCATTTTGAAGCGAAATTGTTCCTTTGGGGGGGTATTGCAATTTTTTGCCATTTTGAGGCGAAATTGTTCCTTTGGGGGGTATTGCAACTTTTGGCCATTTTGAGGCGATATTGTTCCTTTGGGGGAGTATTGCAACTTTTGGCCATTTTGAAGCGAAATTGTTCCTTTGGGGGGGTATTGCAACTTTTCGGCATTTTGAGGCGAAATTGTTCCTTTGGGGGGGGTATTGCAATTTTTTGCCATTTTGAGGCGAAATTGTTCCTTTGGGGGGGTATTGCAACTTTTGGCCATTTTGAAGCGAAATTGTTCCTTTGGGGGGGTATTGCAACTTTTCGGCATTTTGAGGCGAAATTGTTCCTTGGGGGGGAATTGCAACTTTTGGCCATTTTGAAGCGAAATTGTTCCTTTGGGGGGGTATTGCAACTTTTCGTCATTTTGAGGCGAAATTATTCCTTGGGGGGTATTGCAACTTTTGGCCATTTTGAAGCGAAATTGTTCCTTTGGGGGGGTATTGCAATTTTTAACCATTTTGAGGCGAAATTGTTCCTTTGGGGGTGTATTGCAACTTTTGGCCATTTTGAAGTGAAATTGTTCCTTTCGGGGGGTATTGCAACTTTTCAGCATTTTGAAGCAAAATTGTTCCTTTGGGGGGGTATTGCAATTTTTTGCCATTTTGAGGGGAAATTGTTCCTTTGGGGGGGTATTGCAATTTTTTGCCATTTTGAGGCGAAATTGTTCCTTTGGGGGGTTTTTACAATTTTTGGCCTTTTTGAGGCGAAATTGTTCCTTTCGGGGGGTATTGCAACTTTTCGGCATTTTGAGGCGAAATTGTTCCTTTGGGGGGGTATTGCAACTTTTGGCCATTTTGAAGCGAAATTGTTCCTTTGGGGGGGTATTGCAATTTTTTGTCATTTTGAAGCGAAATTGTTCCTTTGGGGGGGTATTCCAACTTTTCGGCATTTTGAGGCGAAATTGTTCCTTTGGGGGGGTATTGCAATTTTTTGCCATTTTGAGGCGAAATTGTTCCTTTGGGGGGGTATTGCAACTTTAGTCCATTTTGAAGCGAAATTGTTCCTTTGGGGGTATTGCAATTTTTTGCCATTTTGAGGCGAAATTGTTCCTTTGGGGGGGTATTGCAACTTTTGGCCATTTTGAAGCGAAATTGTTCCTTTCGGTGGGTATTGCAACTTTTGGCCATTTTGAAGCGAAATTGTTCCTTTCGGGGGGTATTGCAACTTTTCAGCATTTTGAGGCGAAATTGTTCCTTTGGGGGGTATTGCAATTTTTTAGCATTTTGAGGCGAAATTGTTCCTTGGGGGGGTATTGCAACTTTTCTGCATTTTGAGGCGAAATTGTTCCTTTGGGGGGGGTATTGCAACTTTTGGCCATTTTGAAGCGAAATTGTTCCTTTCGGGGGGTATTGCAACTTTTCGGCATTTTGAAGCGAAATTGTTCCTTTGGGGGGTATTGCAATTTTTTGCCATTTTGAGGCGAAATTGTTCCTTTGGGGGGGTATTGCAAATTTTGGCCATTTTGAAGCGAAATTGTTCCTTTGGGGGGGAATTGCAATTTTTTGCCATTTTGAGGCGAAATTGTTCCTTTGGGGGGGTATTGCAACTTTTCGGCATTTTGAGGCGAAATTGTTCCTTTGGGGGGGTATTGCAATTTTTTCCCATTTTGAGGTGAAATTGTTCCTTTGGGGGGGTATTGCAACTTTTGGCCATTTTGAAGCGAAATTGTTCCTTTGGGGGGTATTGCATTTTTTTGCCATTTTGAGGCGAAATTGTTCCTTTGGGGGGTATTGCAACTTTTGGCCATTTTGAAGCGAAATTGTTCCTTTGGGGGGGTATTGCAACTTTTGGCCATATTGAAGCGAAATTGTTCCTTTGGGGGGGGTATTGCAATTTTTAACCATTTTGAGGCGAAATTGTTCCTTTGGGGGGGTATTGCAACTTTTGGCCATATTGAAGAGAAATTGTTCCTTTGGGGGGTTTTTACAATTTTTGGCAATTTTGAGGCGAAATTGTTCCTTTCGGGGGGTATTGCAACTTTTCGGCATTTTGAGGCGAAATTGTTCCTTTGGGGGGGTATTGCAACTTTTGGCCATATTGAAGCGAAATTGTACCTTTGGGGGGGTATTGCAATTTTTAACCATTTTGAGGCGAAATTGTTCCTTTGGGGGGTATTGCAACTTTTGGCCATTTTGAAGCGAAATTGTTCCTTTGGGGGGTATTGCAATTTTTTGCCATTTTGAGGCGAAATTGTTCCTTTGGGGGGTATTGCAACTTTTGGCCATTTTGAGGCGATATTGTTCCTTTGGGGGAGTATTGCAACTTTTGGCCATTTTGAAGCGAAATTGTTCCTTTGGGGGGGTATTGCAACTTTTCGGCATTTTGAGGCGAAATTGTTCCTTTGGGGGGGGTATTGCAATTTTTTGCCATTTTGAGGCGAAATTGTTCCTTTGGGGGGGTATTGCAACTTTTGGCCATTTTGAAGCGAAATTGTTCCTTTGGGGGGGTATTGCAACTTTTCGGCATTTTGAGGCGAAATTGTTCCTTGGGGGGGAATTGCAACTTTTGGCCATTTTGAAGCGAAATTGTTCCTTTGGGGGGGTATTGCAATTTTTAACCATTTTGAGGCGAAATTGTTCCTTTGGGGGGGTTTGCAACTTTTGGCCATTTTGAAGTGAAATTGTTCCTTTCGGGGGGTATTGCAACTTTTCAGCATTTTGAAGCGAAATTGTTAATTTGGGGGGTATTGCAATTTTTTGCCATTTTGAGGCGAAATTGTTCCTTTGGGGGGGTATTGCAACTTTTGGCCAATTTGAAGCGAAATTGTTCCTTTCGGGGGGGTATTGCAACTTTTGGCCATTTTGAGGCGAAATTGTTCCTTTGGGGGGGTTTTGCAATTTTTTGCCATTTTGAGGTGAAATTGTTCCTTTGGGGGGGTATTGCAACTTTTGGCCATTTTGAAGCGAAATTGCTCCTTTGGGGGGTATAGCATTTTTTTGCCATTTTGAGGCGAAATTGTTCCTTTGGGGGGGGTATTGCAACTTTTGGCCATTTTGAAGCGAAATTGTTCCTTTGGGGGGGTATTGCAATTTTTTGCCATTTTGAGGCGAAATTGTTCCTTTGGGGGGGTATTGCAACTTTTCGGCATTTTGAGGCGAAATTGTTCCTTTGGGGGGGTATTGCAATTTTTTGCCATTTTGAGGCGAAATTGTTCCTTTGGGGGGGTATTGCAACTTTTGGCCATTTTGAAGCGAAATTGTTCCTTTGGGGGGGTATTGCAATTTTTAACCATTTTGAGGCGAAATTGTTCCTTTGGGGGGGTATTGCAACTTTTGGCCATTTTGAAGTGAAATTGTTCCTTTCGGGGGGTATTGCAACTTTTCAGCATTTTGAAGCGAAATTGTTCCTTTGGGGGGTATTGCAATTTTTTGCCATTTTGAGGCGAAATTGTTCCTTTGGGGGGGTATTGCAATTTTTTGCCATTTTGAGGCGAAATTGTTCCTTTGGGGGGGTATTGCAACTTTTGGCCATTTTGAAGCGAAATTGTTCCTATGGGGGGGTATTGCAATTTTTTGCCATTTTGAGGCGAAATTGTTCCTTTGGGGGGGTATTGCAACTTTTGGCCATATTGAAGCGAAATTGTTCCTTTGGGGGGTTTTTACAATTTTTGGCAATTTTGAGGCGAAATTGTTCCTTTCGGGGGGTATTGCAACTTTTCGGCATTTTGAGGCGAAATTGTTCCTTTGGGGGGGTATTGCAACTTTTGGCCATTTTGAAGCGAAATTGTTCCTTTGGGGGGGTATTGCAATTTTTTGCCATTTTGAGGCGAAATTGTTCCTTTGGGGGGGTAATGCAACTTTTGGCCATTTTGAAGCGAAATTGTTCCTTTGGGGGGGTATTGCAACTTTTCGGAATTTTGAGGCGAAATTGTTCCTTTGGGGGGGTATTGCAATTTTTTGCCATTTTGAGGCGAAATTGTTCCTTTGGGGGGGTATTGCAACTTTTGGCCATTTTGAAGCGAAATTGTTCCTTTCGGGGGTATTGCAACTTTTCGGCATTTTGAGGCGAAATTGTTCCTTTGGGGGGTATTGCAACTTTTGGCCATTTTGAAGCGAAATTGTTCCTTTGGGGGGGTATTGCAACTTTTCGGCATTTTGAGGCGAAATTGTTCCTTTGGGGGGGTATTGCAATTTTTTGCCATTTTGAGGCGAAATTGTTCCTTTGGGGGGGTATTGCAACTTTTGGCCATTTTGAAGCGAAATTGTTCCTTTGGGGAGGTATTGCAATTTTTTGCCATTTTAGGCGAAATTGTAACTTTGGGGGGGTATTGCAACTTTTGGCCATTTTGAAGCGAAATTGTTCCTTTCGGGGGGTATTGCAACTTTTCGGCATTTTGAGGCGAAATTGTTCCTTTGGGGGGGTATTGCAACTTTTGGCCATATTGAAGCGAAATTGTTCCTTTGGGGGGGTATTGCAATTTTTAACCATTTTGAGGCGAAATTGTTCCTTTGGGGGGGTATTGCAATTTTTTGCCATTTTGAGGCGAAATTGTTCCTTTGGGGGGGTATTGCAACTTTTGGCCTTTTTGAGGCGATATTGTTCCTTTGGGGGAGTATTGCAACTTTTGGCCATTTTGAAGCGAAATTGTTCCTTTGGGGGGTATTGCATTTTTTTGCCATTTTGAGGCGAAATTGTTCCTTTGGGGGGTATTGCAACTTTTGGCCATTTTGAAGCGAAATTGTTCCTTTGGGGGGGTATTGCAACTTTTGGCCATATTGAAGCGAAATTGTTCCTTTGGGGGGGGTATTGCAATTTTTAACCATTTTGAGGCGAAATTGTTCCTTTGGGGGGGTATTGCAACTTTTGGCCATATTGAAGAGAAATTGTTCCTTTGGGGGGTTTTTACAATTTTTGGCAATTTTGAGGCGAAATTGTTCCTTTCGGGGGGTATTGCAACTTTTCGGCATTTTGAGGCGAAATTGTTCCTTTGGGGGGGTATTGCAACTTTTGGCCATATTGAAGCGAAATTGTACCTTTGGGGGGGTATTGCAATTTTTAACCATTTTGAGGCGAAATTGTTCCTTTGGGGGGTATTGCAACTTTTGGCCATTTTGAAGCGAAATTGTTCCTTTGGGGGGGTATTGCAATTTTTTGCCATTTTGAGGCGAAATTGTTCCTTTGGGGGGTATTGCAACTTTTGGCCATTTTGAGGCGATATTGTTCCTTTGGGGGAGTATTGCAACTTTTGGCCATTTTGAAGCGAAATTGTTCCTTTGGGGGGGTATTGCAACTTTTCGGCATTTTGAGGCGAAATTGTTCCTTTGGGGGGGGTATTGCAATTTTTTGCCATTTTGAGGCGAAATTGTTCCTTTGGGGGGGTATTGCAACTTTTGGCCATTTTGAAGCGAAATTGTTCCTTTGGGGGGGTATTGCAACTTTTCGGCATTTTGAGGCGAAATTGTTCCTTGGGGGGGAATTGCAACTTTTGGCCATTTTGAAGCGAAATTGTTCCTTTGGGGGGGTATTGCAATTTTTAACCATTTTGAGGCGAAATTGTTCCTTTGGGGGGGTTTGCAACTTTTGGCCATTTTGAAGTGAAATTGTTCCTTTCGGGGGGTATTGCAACTTTTCAGCATTTTGAAGCGAAATTGTTAATTTGGGGGGTATTGCAATTTTTTGCCATTTTGAGGCGAAATTGTTCCTTTGGGGGGGTATTGCAACTTTTGGCCAATTTGAAGCGAAATTGTTCCTTTCGGGGGGGTATTGCAACTTTTGGCCATTTTGAGGCGAAATTGTTCCTTTGGGGGGGTTTTGCAATTTTTTGCCATTTTGAGGTGAAATTGTTCCTTTGGGGGGGTATTGCAACTTTTGGCCATTTTGAAGCGAAATTGCTCCTTTGGGGGGTATAGCATTTTTTTGCCATTTTGAGGCGAAATTGTTCCTTTGGGGGGGGTATTGCAACTTTTGGCCATTTTGAAGCGAAATTGTTCCTTTGGGGGGGTATTGCAATTTTTTGCCATTTTGAGGCGAAATTGTTCCTTTGGGGGGGTATTGCAACTTTTCGGCATTTTGAGGCGAAATTGTTCCTTTGGGGGGGTATTGCAATTTTTTGCCATTTTGAGGCGAAATTGTTCCTTTGGGGGGGTATTGCAACTTTTGGCCATTTTGAAGCGAAATTGTTCCTTTGGGGGGGTATTGCAATTTTTAACCATTTTGAGGCGAAATTGTTCCTTTGGGGGGGTATTGCAACTTTTGGCCATTTTGAAGTGAAATTGTTCCTTTCGGGGGGTATTGCAACTTTTCAGCATTTTGAAGCGAAATTGTTCCTTTGGGGGGTATTGCAATTTTTTGCCATTTTGAGGCGAAATTGTTCCTTTGGGGGGGTATTGCAATTTTTTGCCATTTTGAGGCGAAATTGTTCCTTTGGGGGGGTATTGCAACTTTTGGCCATTTTGAAGCGAAATTGTTCCTATGGGGGGGTATTGCAATTTTTTGCCATTTTGAGGCGAAATTGTTCCTTTGGGGGGGTATTGCAACTTTTGGCCATATTGAAGCGAAATTGTTCCTTTGGGGGGTTTTTACAATTTTTGGCAATTTTGAGGCGAAATTGTTCCTTTCGGGGGGTATTGCAACTTTTCGGCATTTTGAGGCGAAATTGTTCCTTTGGGGGGGTATTGCAACTTTTGGCCATTTTGAAGCGAAATTGTTCCTTTGGGGGGGTATTGCAATTTTTTGCCATTTTGAGGCGAAATTGTTCCTTTGGGGGGGTAATGCAACTTTTGGCCATTTTGAAGCGAAATTGTTCCTTTGGGGGGGTATTGCAACTTTTCGGAATTTTGAGGCGAAATTGTTCCTTTGGGGGGGTATTGCAATTTTTTGCCATTTTGAGGCGAAATTGTTCCTTTGGGGGGGTATTGCAACTTTTGGCCATTTTGAAGCGAAATTGTTCCTTTCGGGGGTATTGCAACTTTTCGGCATTTTGAGGCGAAATTGTTCCTTTGGGGGGTATTGCAACTTTTGGCCATTTTGAAGCGAAATTGTTCCTTTGGGGGGGTATTGCAACTTTTCGGCATTTTGAGGCGAAATTGTTCCTTTGGGGGGGTATTGCAATTTTTTGCCATTTTGAGGCGAAATTGTTCCTTTGGGGGGGTATTGCAACTTTTGGCCATTTTGAAGCAAAATTGTTCCTTTGGGGAGGTATTGCAATTTTTTGCCATTTTAGGCGAAATTGTAACTTTGGGGGGGTATTGCAACTTTTGGCCATTTTGAAGCGAAATTGTTCCTTTCGGGGGGTATTGCAACTTTTCGGCATTTTGAGGCGAAATTGTTCCTTTGGGGGGGTATTGCAACTTTTGGCCATATTGAAGCGAAATTGTTCCTTTGGGGGGGTATTGCAATTTTTAACCATTTTGAGGCGAAATTGTTCCTTTGGGGGGGTATTGCAATTTTTTGCCATTTTGAGGCGAAATTGTTCCTTTGGGGGGGTATTGCAACTTTTGGCCTTTTTGAGGCGATATTGTTCCTTTGGGGGAGTATTGCAACTTTTGGCCATTTTGAAGCGAAATTGTTCCTTTGGGGGGGTATTGCAACTTTTCGGCATTTTGAGGCGAAATTGTTCCTTTGGGGGGGTATTGCAATTTTTTGCCATTTTGAGGCGAAATTGTTCCTTTGGGGGGGTATTGCAACTTTTGGCCATTTTGAAGCGAAATTGTTCCTTTGGGGGGGTATTGCAACTTTTCGGCATTTTGAGGCGAAATTGTTCCTTGGGGGGGTATTGCAACTTTTGGCCATTTTGAAGCGAAATTGTTCCTTTGGGGGGGTATTGCAATTTTTAACCATTTTGAGGCGAAATTGTTCCTTTGGGGGGGTATTGCAACTTTTGGCCATTTTGAAGTGAAATTGTTCCTTTCGGGGGGTATTGCAACTTTTCAGCATTTTGAAGCGAAATTGTTCCTTTGGGGGGGTATTGCAATTTTTTGCCATTTTGAGGCGAAATTGTTCCTTTGGGGGGGTATTGCAATTTTTTGCCATTTTGAGGCGAAATTGTTCCTTTGGGGGGGTATTGCAACTTTTGGCCATTTTGAAGCGAAATTGTTCCTTTGGGGGGGTATTGCAATTTTTTGCCATTTTGAGGCGAAATTGTTCCTTTGGGGGGGTATTGCAACTTTTGGCCATATTGAAGCGAAATTGTTCCTTTGGGGGGTTTTTACAATTTTTGGCAATTTTGAGGCGAAATTGTTCCTTTCGGGGGGTATTGCAACTTTTCGGCATTTTGAAGCGAAATTGTTCCTTTGGGGAGGTATTGCAATTTTTTGCCATTTTGAGGCGAAATTGTTCCTTTGGGGGGTATTGCAACTTTTGGCCATTTTGAAGTGAAATTGTTCCTTTCGGGGGGTATTGCAACTTTTCGGCATTTTGAGGCGAAATTGTTCCTTTGGGGGGGTATTGCAACTTTTGGCCATATTGAAGCGAAATTGTTCCTTTGGGGGGGTATTGCAATTTTTAACCATTTTGAGGCAAAATTGTTCCTTTGGGGGGGTATTGCAACTTTTGGCCATTTTGAAGCGAAATTGTTTCTTTCGGGGGTATTGCAACTTTTCGGCATTTTGAGGCGAAATTGTTCCTTTGGAGGGGTATTGCAACTTTTGGCCATTTTGAAGCGAAATCGTTCCTTTGGGGGGGTATTGCAACTTTTCGGCATTTTGAGGCGAAATTGTTCCTTTGGGGGGGTATTGCAATTTTTTGCCATTTTGAGGCGAAATTGTTGCTTTGGGGGGGTATTGCAACTTTTGGCCATTTTGAAGCGAAATTGTTCCTTTGGGGGGGTATTGCAACTTTTCGGCATTTTGAGGCGAAATTGTTCCTTTGGGGGGGTATTGCAATTTTTTGCCATTTTGAGGCGAAATTGTTCCTTTGGGGGGGTATTGCAACTTTTGGCCATTTTGAGGCGAAATTGTTCCTTTGGGGGGGTATTGCAACTTTTGGCCATTTTGAAGCGAAATTGTTCCTTTGGGGGGGTATTGCAATTTTTTGCCATTTTGAATCGAAATTGTTCCTTTGGGGGGGTATTGCAACTTTTCGGCATTTTGAGGCGAAATTGTTCCTTGGGGGGGTATTGCAACTTTTGGCCATTTTGAAGCGAAATTGTTCCTTTGGGGGGGTATTGCAATTTTTAACCATTTTGAGGCGAAATTGTTCCTTTGGGGGGGTATTGCAACTTTTGGCAATTTTGAGGCGAAATTGTTCCTTTCGGGGGGTATTGCAATTTTTTGCCATTTTGAGGCGAAATTGTTCCTTTGGGGGGGTATTGCAACTTTTGGCCATTTTGAAGCGAAATTGTTCCTTTGGGGGGGTATTACAATTTTTTGCCATTTTGAGGCGAAATTGTTCCTTTGGGGGGGGTATTGCAACTTTTCGGCATTTTGAGGCGAAATTGTTCCTTTGGGGGGGTATTGCAATTTTTTGCCATTTTGAGGCGAAATTGTTCCTTTGGGGGGGTATTGCAACTTTTGGCCATTTTGAAGCGAAATTGTTCCTTTCGGGGGGTATTGCAACTTTTCGGCATTTTGAGGCGAAATTGTTCCTTTGGGGGGGTATTGCAACTTTTCGGCATTTTGAGGCGAAATTGTTCCTTTGGGGGGTATTGCAATTTTTTGCCATTTTGAGGCAAAATTGTTCCTTTGGGGGGTATTGCAACTTTTCGGCATTTTGAGGCGAAATTGTTCCTTTGGGGGGTATTGCAATTTTTGCCATTTTGAGGTGAAATTGTTCCTTTGGGGGGGGTATTGCAACTTTTGGCCATTTTGAAGCAAAATTGTTCCTTTGGGGGGGTATTGCAATTTTTTGCCATTTTGAGGCGAAATTGTTCCTTTGGGGGGGTATTGCAACTTTTGGCCATTTTGAAGCGAAATTGTTCCTTTCGGGGGGTATTGCAACTTTTCGGCATTTTGAGGCGAAATTGTTCCTTTGGGGGGGTATTGCAACTTTTGGCCATATTGAAGCGAAATTGTTCCTTTGGGGGGGTATTGCAACTTTTCGGCATTTTGAGGCGAAATTGTTCTTTTGGGGGGGTATTGCAACTTTTGGCCATTTTGAAGCGAAATTGTTCCTTTCGGGGGGTATTGCAACTTTTCGGCATTTTGAGGCGAAATTGTTCCTTTGGGGGGGTATTGCAACTTTTGGCCATTTTGAAGCGAAATTGTTCCTTTGGGGGGGTATTGCAACTTTTCGGCATTTTGAGGCGAAATTGTTCCTTTGGGGGGGTATTGCAATTTTTTGCCATTTTGAGGCGAAATTGTTCCTTTGGGGGGGTATTGCAACTTTTGGCCATTTTGAAGCGAAATTGTTCCTTTGGGGGGGTATTGCAATTTTTTGCCATTTTGAGGCGCAATTGTTCCTTTGGGGGGGTATTGC
Organism: Anomaloglossus baeobatrachus; assembly: GCF_048569485.1. Taxonomy (NCBI): domain Eukaryota; kingdom Metazoa; phylum Chordata; class Amphibia; order Anura; family Aromobatidae; genus Anomaloglossus; species Anomaloglossus baeobatrachus. The sequence goes on from NW_027442852.1 coordinate 66,681, forward strand.
AACTTTTGGCCATTTTGAAGCGAAATTGTTCCTTTCGTGGGGTATTGCAACTTTTCGGCATTTTGAGGCGAAATTGTTCCTTTGGGGGGGTATTGCAACTTTTGGCCATATTGAAGCGAAATTGTTCCTTTGGGGGGGTATTGCAATTTTTAACCATCTTGAGGCGAAATTGTTCCTTTGGGGGGGTATTGCAACTTTTGGCCATTTTGAAGCGAAATTGTTCCTTTGGGGGGGTATTGCAATTTTTTGCCATTTTGAGGCGAAATTGTTCCTTTGGGGGGGTATTGCAACTTTTGGCCATTTTGAGGCGAAATTGTTCCTTTGAGGGGGTATTGCAATTTTTTGCCATTTTGAAGCGAAATTGTTCCTTTGGGGGGGTATTGCAACTTTTCGGCATTTTGAGGCGAAATTGTTCCTTTGGGGGGTATTGCAATTTTTTTTCCATTTTGAGGCGAAATTGTTCCTTTGGGGGGATATTGCAACTTTTGGCCATTTTGAAGCGAAATTGTTCCTTTCGGGGGGTATTGCAACTTTTCGGCATTTTGAAGCGAAATTGTTCCTTTGGGGGGTATTGCAACTTTTCGGCATTTTGAAGCGAAATTATTCCTTTGGGGGGTATTGCTACTTTTCGAAATTTTGAAGCGAAATTGTTCCTTTGGGGGGTATTGCAATTTTTTGCCATTTTGAGGCGAAATTGTTCCTTTGGGGGGTATTGCAACTTTTGGCCATTTTGAAGCGAAATTGTTCCTTTGGGGGGTATTGCAACTTTTCGGCATTTTGAGGCGAAATTGTTCCTTTGGGGGGGTATTGCAACTTTTGGCCATATTGAAGCGAAATTGTTCCTTTGGGGGGGTATTGCAATTTTTAACCATCTTGAGGCGAAATTGTTCCTTTGGGGGGGTATTGCAACTTTTGGCCATTTTGAAGCGAAATTGTTCCTTTCGGGGGGTATTGCAACTTTTCAGCATTTTAAGGCGAAATTGTTCCTTTGGGGGGGTACTGCAATTTTTTGCCATTTTGAGGCGAAATTGTTCCTTTGGGGGGGTATTGCAACTTTTCGGCATTTTGAGGCGAAATTGTTCCTTTGGGGGGTATTGCAATTTTTTTTCCATTTGAGGCGAAATTGTTCCTTTGGGTGGGTATTGCAACTTTTGGCCATTTTGAAGCGAAATTGTTCCATTCGGGGGTATTGCAACTTTTCGGCATTTTGAAGCGAAATTGTTCTTTGGGGGGGGTATTGCAATTTTTTGCCATTTTGAGGCGAAATTCTTCCTTTGAGGGGGTATTGCAACTTTTGGCCATTTTGAAGCGAAATTGTTCCTTTGGGGGGGTATTGCAACTTTTCGGCATTTTGAGGCGAAATTGTTCCTTTGGGGGGGTATTGCAATTTTTTGCCATTTTGAGGCGAACTTGTTCCTCTGGGGGGGTATTGCAACTTTTGGCCATTTTGAAGCGAAATTGTTCCTTGGGGGGGTATTGCAACTTTTGGCCATTTTGAAGCGAAATTGTTCCTTTCGGGGGGTATTGCAACTTTTCGGCATTTTGAGGCGAAATTGTTCCTTTGGGGGGTATTGCAATTTTTGCCATTTTGAGGTGAAATTGTTCCTTTGGGGGGTATTGCAACTTTTGGCCATTTTGAAGCGAAATTGTTCCTTTGGGGGGTATTGCATTTTTTTGCCATTTTGAGGCGAAATTGTTCCTTTGGGGGGGGTATTGCAATTTTTTGCCATTTTGAGGCGAAATTGTTCCTTTGAGGGGGTATTGCAACTTTTGGCCATTTTGAAGCGAAATTGTTCCTTTGGGGGGTTATTGCAACTTTTCGGCATTTTGAGGCGAAATTGTTCCTTTGGGGGGGTATTGCAATTTTTTGCCATTTTGAGGCGAAATTGTTCCTTTGGGGGGTATTGCAACTTTTGGCCATTTTGAAGCGAAATTGTTCCTTGGGGGGGTATTGCAACTTTTGGCCATTTTGAAGTGAAATTGTTCCTTTCGGGGGGTATTGCAACTTTTCAGCATTTTGAAGCGAAATTGTTCCTTTGGGAGGGTATTGCAATTTTTTGCCATTTTGAGGCGAAATTGTTCCTTTGGGGGGGTATTGCAATTTTTTGCCATTTTGAGGCGAAATTGTTCCTTTGGGGGGGTATTGCAACTTTTGGCCATTTTGAAGCGAAATTGTTCCTTTGGGGGGGTATTGCAATTTTTTGCCATTTTGAGGCGAAATTGTTCCTTTGGGGGGGTATTGCAACTTTTGGCCATATTGAAGCGAAATTGTTCCTTTCGGGGGGTATTGCAACTTTTCAACATTTTGAGGCGAAATTGTTCCTTTGGGGGGGTATTGCAACTTTTCGGCATTTTGAGGCGAAATTGTTCCTTTATGGGGTATTGCAATTTTTTTTCCATTTTGAGGCGAAATTGTTCCTTTGGGGGGGTATTGCAACTTTTGGCCCTTTTGAAGCGAAATTGTTCCTTTGGGGGGGTATTGCAATTTTTTGCCATTTTGAGGCGAAATTGTTCCTTTGGGGGGGTATTGCAACTTTTGGCCATATTGAAGCGAAATTGTTCCTTTCGGGGGGTATTGCAACTTTTCAACATTTTGAGGCGAAATTGTTCCTTTGGGGGGGTATTGCAACTTTTCGGCATTTTGAGGCGAAATTGTTCCTTTATGGGGTATTGCAATTTTTTTTCCATTTTGAGGCGAAATTGTTCCTTTGGGGGGGTATTGCAATTTTTTTTCCATTTTGAGGCGAAATTGTTCCTTTGGGTGGGTATTGCAACTTTTGGCCATTTTGAAGCGAAATTGTTCCATTCGGGGGTATTGCAACTTTTCGGCATTTTGAAGCGAAATTGTTCTTGGGGGGGGTATTGCAATTTTTTGCCATTTTGAGGCGAAATTCTTCCTTTGAGGGGGTATTGCAACTTTTGGCCATTTTGAAGCGAAATTGTTCCTTTGGGGGGGTATTGCAACTTTTCGGCATTTTGAGGCGAAATTGTTCCTTTGGGGGGGTATTGCAATTTTTTGCCATTTTGAGGCGAACTTGTTCCTCTGGGGGGGTATTGCAACTTTTGGCCATTTTGAAGCGAAATTGTTCCTTGGGGGGGTATTGCAACTTTTGGCCATTTTGAAGCGAAATTGTTCCTTTCGGGGGGTATTGCAACTTTTCGGCATTTTGAGGCGAAATTGTTCCTTTGGGGGGTATTGCAATTTTTGCCATTTTGAGGTGAAATTGTTCCTTTGGGGGGTATTGCAACTTTTGGCCATTTTGAAGCGAAATTGTTCCTTTGGGGGGTATTGCATTTTTTTGCCATTTTGAGGCGAAATTGTTCCTTTGGGGGGGTATTGCAATTTTTTGCCATTTTGAGGCGAAATTGTTCCTTTGAGGGGGTATTGCAACTTTTGGCCATTTTGAAGCGAAATTGTTCCTTTGGGGGGTTATTGCAACTTTTCGGCATTTTGAGGCGAAATTGTTCCTTTGGGGGGGTATTGCAATTTTTTGCCATTTTGAGGCGAAATTGTTCCTTTGGGGGGTATTGCAACTTTTGGCCATTTTGAAGCGAAATTGTTCCTTGGGGGGGTATTGCAACTTTTGGCCATTTTGAAGTGAAATTGTTCCTTTCGGGGGGTATTGCAACTTTTCAGCATTTTGAAGCGAAATTGTTCCTTTGGGAGGGTATTGCAATTTTTTGCCATTTTGAGGCGAAATTGTTCCTTTGGGGGGGTATTGCAATTTTTTGCCATTTTGAGGCGAAATTGTTCCTTTGGGGGGGTATTGCAACTTTTGGCCATTTTGAAGCGAAATTGTTCCTTTGGGGGGGTATTGCAATTTTTTGCCATTTTGAGGCGAAATTGTTCCTTTGGGGGGGTATTGCAACTTTTGGCCATATTGAAGCGAAATTGTTCCTTTCGGGGGGTATTGCAACTTTTCAACATTTTGAGGCGAAATTGTTCCTTTGGGGGGGTATTGCAACTTTTCGGCATTTTGAGGCGAAATTGTTCCTTTATGGGGTATTGCAATTTTTTTTCCATTTTGAGGCGAAATTGTTCCTTTGGGGGGGTATTGCAACTTTTGGCCCTTTTGAAGCGAAATTGTTCCTTTCGGGGGGTATTGCAACTTTTCGGCATTTTAAAGCGAAATTGTTCCTTTGGGGGGTATTGCAACTTTTGGCCATTTTGAAGCGAAATTGTTCCTTTCGGGGGTATTGCAATTTTTTGCCATTTTGAGGCGAAATTGTTCCTTTGGGGGGGTATTGCAACTTTTGGCCTTTTTGAGGCGAAATTGTTCCTTTGGGGGGTTATTGCAACTTTTGGCCATTTTGAAGCGAAATTGTTCCTTTGGGGAGGTATTGCAACTTTTCGGCATTTTGAGGCGAAATTGTTCCTTTAAGGGGGTATTGCAATTTTTTGCCATTTTGAGGCGAAATTGTTCCTTTGGGGGGGTATTGCAACTTTTGGCCATTTTGAAGCGAAATTGTTCCTATGGGGGGGTATTGCAACTTTTCGGCATTTTGAGGCGAAATTGTTCCTTGGGGGGGTATTGCAACTTTTGGCCATTTTGAAGCGAAATTGTTCCTTTGGGGGGGTATTGCAATTTTTAACCATTTTGAGGCGAAATTGTTCCTTTGGGGGGGTATTGCAACTTTTGGCCATTTTCAAGTGAAATTGTTCCTTTCGGGGGGTATTGCAATTTTTTGCCATTTTGAGGCGAAATTGTTCCTTTGGGGGTTTTTTACAATTTTTGGCCATTTTGAGGCGAAATTGTTCCTTTGGGGGGGTATTGCAACTTTTGGCCATTTTGAAGCGAAATTGTTCCTTTGGGGGGGTATTGCAATTTTTTGCCATTTTGAGGCGAAATTGTTCCTTTGGGGGGTTTTTACAATTTTTGGCCATTTTGAGGCGAAATTGTTCCTTTCGGGGGGTATTTCAACTTTTCGGCATTTTGAGGCGAAATTGTTCCTTTGGGGGGGTATTGCAATTTTTTGCCATTTTGAGGCGAAATTGTTCCTTTGGGGGGGTATTGCAACTTTTGGCCATTTTGAAGCGAAATTGTTCCTTTGGGGGGGTATTGCAACTTTTCGGCATTTTGAGGCGAAATTGTTCCTTTGGGGGGGTATTGCAATTTTTTGCCATTTTGAAGCGAAATTGTTCCTTTGGGGGGGTATTGCAACTTTTCGGCATTTTGAGGCGAAATTGTTCCTTTGGGGGGGTATTGCAATTTTTTGCCATTTTGAGGCGAAATTGTTCCTTTGGGGGGTATTGCAACTTTTGGCCATTTTGAAGCGAAATTGTTCCTTTCGGGGGGTATTGCAACTTTTCGGCATTTTGAGGCGAAATTGTTCCTTTGGGGGGGTATTGCAACTTTTGGCCATATTGAAGCGAAATTGTTCCTTTGGGGGGGTATTGCAATTTTTAACCATTTTGAGGCGAAATTGTTCCTTTGGGGGGGTATTGCAACTTTTGGCCATTTTGAAGCGAAATTGTTCCTTTCGGGGGGTATTGCAACTTTTGGCCATTTTGAAGCGAAATTGTTCCTTTCGGGGGGTATTGCAACTTTTCAGCATTTTGAGGCGAAATTGTTCCTTTGGGGGGTATTGCAATTTTTTGCCATTTTGAGGCAAAATTGTTCCTTTGGGGGGTATTGCAACTTTTCGGCATTTTGAGGCGAAATTGTTCCTTTGGGGGGTATTGCAATTTTTTTTCCATTTTGAAGCGAAATTGTTCCTTTCGGGGGGTATTGCAATTTTTTGCCATTTTGAGGCGAAATTGTTCCTTTGGGGGGGTATTGCAATTTTTTGCCATTTTGAGGCGAAATTGTTCCTTTGGGGGGGTATTGCAACTTTTGGCAATTTTGAAGCGAAATTGTTCCTTTGGGGGGTATTGCAATTTTTTTTTCATTTTGAGGCGAAATTGTTCCTTTGGGGGGGTATTGCAAATTTTGGCCATTTTGAGGCGAAATTGTTCCTTTGGGGGGGTATTGCAACTTTTGGCCTTTTTGAGGCGAAATTGTTCCTTTGGGGGGGTATTGCAACTTTTGGCCATTTTGAAGCGAAATTGTTCCTTTGGGGGGTATTGCAACTTTTCGGCATTTTGAGGCGAAATTGTTCCTTTGGAGGGTATTGCAATTTTTTGCCATTTTCTGGCGAAATTGTTCCTTTGGGGCGGTATTGCAACTTTTGGCCATTTTGAAGCGAAATTGTTCCTTTGGGGGGGTATTGCAAATTTTCGGCATTTTGAGGCGTAATTGTTCCTTGGGGGGGTATTGCAACTTTTGGCCATTTTGAAGCGAAAATGTTCCTTTGGGGGGGTATTGCAATTTTTAACCATTTTGAGGCGAAATTGTTCCTTTGGGGGGGTATTGCAACTTTTGGCCATTTTGAAGTGAAATTGTTCCTTTTGGGGGGTATTGCAACTTTTCAGCATTTTGAAGCGAAATTGTTCCTTTGGGGGGGTATTGCAATTTTTTGCCATTTTGAGGCGAAATTTTTCCTTTGGGGGGGTATTGCAATTTTTTGCCATTTTGAGGCGAAATTGTTCCTTTCGGGGGGTATTGCAACTTTTCGGCATTTTGAGGCAAAATTGTTCCTTTGGGGGGTATTGCAACTTTTGGCCATTTTGAAGCGAAATTGTTCCTTTGGGGGGGTATTGCAATTTTTTGCCATTTTGAGGCGAAATTGTTCCTTTGGGGGGGGTATTGCAACTTTTGGCCATTTTGAAGCGAAATTGTTCCTTTAGGGGGGTATTGCAACTTTTCGGCATTTTGAGGCGAAATTGTTCCTTTGGGGGGGTACTGCAACTTTTGGCCATTTTGAAGCGAAATTGTTCCTTTGGGGGGGTATTGCAACTTTTCGGCATTTTGGGGCGAAATTGTTCCTTTGGGGGGGTATTGCAATTTTTTGCCATTTTGAGGCGAAATTGTTCCTTTGGGGGGGTATTGCAACTTTTGGCCATTTTGAAGCGAAATTGTTCCTTTCGGGGGGTATTGCAACTTTTCGGCATTTTGAGGCGAAATTGTTCCTTTGGGGGGGTATTGCAACTTTTGGCCATATTGAAGCGAAATTGTTCCTTTGGGGGGTATTGCAATTTTTAACCATTTTGAGGCGAAATTGTTCCTTTGGGGGGGTATTGCAACTTTTGGCCATTTTGAAGCGAAATTGTTCCTTTCGGGGGGTATTGCAACTTTTCAGCATTTTGAGGCGAAATTGTTCCTTTGGGGGGGTATTGCAATTTTTTGCCATTTTGAGGCGAAATTGTTCCTTTGTGGGGGTATTGCAACTTTTCGGCATTTTGAGGCGAAATTGTTCCTTTGGGGGGTATTGCAATTTTTTTTTCCATTTTGAGGCGAAATTGTTCCTTTGGGGGGGTATTGCAACTTTTGGCCATTTTGAAGCGAAATTGTTCCTTTCGGGGGGTATTGCAATTTTTAACCATTTTGAGGCGAAATTGTTCCTTTGGGGGGGTATTGCAAATTTTGGCCATTTTTAAGCGAAATTGTTCCTTTGGGGGGTATTGCATTTTTTTGCCATTTTGAGGCGAAATTGTTCCTTTGGCGGGGTATTGCAACTTTTGGCCATTTTGAAGCGAAATTGTTCCTTTGGGGGGGTATTGCAACTTTTCGGCATTTTGAGGCGAAATTGTTCCTTTGGGGGGGTATTGCAATTTTTTGCCATTTTGAGGCGAAATTGTTCCTTTGGGGGGGTATTGCAACTTTTGGCCATTTTGAAGCGAAATTGTTCCTTTGGGGGGTATTGCAACTTTTCGGCATTTTGAGGCGAAATTGTTCCTTGGGGGGGTATTGCAACTTTTGGCCATTTTGAAGCGAAATTGTTCCTTTGGGGGGGTATTGCAATTTTTAACCATTTTGAGGCGAAATTGTTCCTTTGGGGGGGTATTGCAACTTTTGGCTATTTTGAAGTGAAATTGTTCCTTTCGGGGGGTATTGCAACTTTTCAGCATTTTGAAGCGAAATTGTTCCTTTGGGGGGGTATTGCAATTTTTTGCCATTTTGAGGCGAAATTGTTCCTTTGGGGGGGTATTGCAATTTTTTGCCATTTTGAGGCGAAATTGTTCCTTTGGGGGGTATTGCAACTTTTGGCCATATTGAAGCGAAATTGTTCCTTTGGGGGGGTATTGCAATTTTTTACCATTTTGAGGCGAAATTGTTCCTTTGGGGGGGTATTGCAACTTTTGGCCATATTGAAGCGAAATTGTTCCTTTGGGGGGTTTTTACAATTTTTGGCCATTTTGAGGCGAAATTGTTCCTTTCGGGTGTATTGCAACTTTTCGGCATTTTGAGGCGAAATTGTTCCTTTGGGGGGGTATTGCAACTTTTGGCCATTTTGAAGCGAAATTGTTCCTTTGGGGGGGTATTGAAATTTTTTGCCATTTTGAGGCGAAATTGTTCCTTTGGGGGGGTATTGCAACTTTTGGCCATTTTGAAGCGAAATTGTTCCTTTGGGGGGGTATTGCAACTTTTCGGCATTTTGAGGCGAAATTGTTCCTTTGGGGGGGTATTGCAATTTTTTGCCATTTTGAGGCGAAATTGTTCCTTTGGGGGGGTATTGCAACTTTTGGCCATTTTGAAGCGAAATTGTTCCTTTCGGGTGGTATTGCAACTTTTCGGCATTTTGAGGCGAAATTGTTCCTTTGGGGGGGTATTGCAACTTTTGGCCATATTGAAGCGAAATTGTTCCTTTGGGGGGGTATTGCAATTTTTAACCATTTTGAGGCGAAATTGTTCCTTTGGGGGGGTATTGCAACTTTTGGCCATTTTGAAGCGAAATTGTTCCTTTCGGTGGGTATTGCAACTTTTCAGCATTTTGACGCGAAATTGTTCCTTTGGGGGGGTATTGCAATTTTTTGCCATTTTGAGGCGAAATTGTTCCTTTGGGGGGGTATTGCAACTTTTCGGCATTTTGAGGCGAAATTGTTCTTTTGGGGGGTATTGCAATTTTTTTTCCATTTTGAGGCGAAATTGTTCCTTTGGGGGGGTATTGCAACTTTTGGCCATTTTGAAGCGAAATTGTTCCTTTCGGGGGGTATTGCAACTTTTCGGCATTTTGAAGCGAAATCGTTCCTTTGGGGGGTATTGCAATTTTTTTTTCATTTTGAGGCGAAATTGTTCCTTTGGGGGGGTATTGCAAATTTTGGCCATTTTGAAGCGAAATTGTTCCTTTGGGGGGGTATTGCAATTTTTTGCCATTTTGAGGCGAAATTGTTCCTTTGGGGGGGTATTGCAACTTTTCGGCATTTTGAGGCGAAATTGTTCCTTTGGGGGGGTATTGCAACTTTTGGCCATTTTGAAGCGAAATTGTTCCTTTGGGGGGTATTGCATTTTTTTGCCATTTTGAGGCGAAATTGTTCCTCTGGGGGGGTATTGCAATTTTTTGCCATTTTGAGGCGAAATTGTTCCTTTGGGGGGGTATTGCAACTTTTGGCCTTTTTGAGGCGAAATTGTTCCTTTGGGGGGGTATTGCAACTTTTGGCCATTTTGAAGCGAAATTGTTCCTTTGGGGGGGTATTGCAACTTTTCGGCATTTTGAGGCGAAATTGTTCCTTTGGGGGGGTATTGCAATTTTTTGCCATTTTGAGGCGAAATTATTCCTTTGGGGGGGTATTGCAATTTTTTGCCATTTTGAGGCGAAATTGTTCCTTTGGGGGTGTATTGCAACTTTTCGGCATTTTGAGGCGAAATTGTTCCTTTGGGGGGTATTGCAATTTTTTTTCCATTTTGAGGCGTAATTGTTCCTTTGGGGGGGTATTGCAACTTTTGGCCATTTTGAAGCGAAATTGTTCCTTTGGGGGGTATTGCAACTTTTCGGCATTTTGAGGCGAAATTGTTTCTTGGGGGGGTATTGCAACTTTTGGCCATTTTAAAGCGAAATTGTTCCTTTGGGGGGGTATTGCAATTTTTAACCATTTTGAGGCGAAATTGTTCCTTTGGGGGGGTATTGCAACTTTTGGCCATTTTGAAGTGAAATTGTTCCTTTCGGGGGGTATTGCAACTTTTCAGCATTTTGAAGCGAAATTGTTCCTTTGGGGGGGTATTGCAATTTTTTGCCATTTTGAGGCGAAATTGTTCCTTTGGGGGGGTATTGCAACTTTTGGCCATATTGAAGCGAAATTGTTCCTTTGGGGGGTTTTTACAATTTTTGGCCATTTTGAGGCGAAATTGTTCCTTTCGGGGGGTATTGCAACTTTTCGGCATTTTGAGGCGAAATTGTTCCTTTTGGGGGGGTATTGCAACTTTTGGCCATTTTGAAGCGAAATTGTTCCTTTGGGGGGGTATTGCAATTTTTTGCCATTTTGAGGCGAAATTGTTCCTTTGGGGGTGTATTGCAATTTTTTGCCATTTTGAGGCGAAATTGTTCCTTTGGGGGGTATTGCAACTTTTGGCCATTTTGAAGCGAAATTGTTCCTTTGGGGGGTATTGCAAATTTTCGGCATTTTTAGGCGAAATTGTTCCTTTGGGGGGTATTGCAACTTTTGGCCATTTTAAAGCGAAATTGTTTCTTTGGGGGGTATTCCAACTTTTTGCCATTTTGAAGCGAAATTGTTCCTTTGGGAGGGTATTGCAACTTTTCGGCATTTTGAGGCGAAATTGTTCCTTTGGGGGGGTATTGCAATTTTTTGCCATTTTGAGGCGAAATTGTTCCTTTGGGGGGGTATTGCAACTTTTGGCCATTTTGAAGCGAAATTGTTCCTTTCGGGGGGTATTGCAACTTTTCGGCATTTTGAGGCGAAATTGTTCCTTTGGGGGGGTATTGCAACTTTTGGCCATATTGAAGCGAAATTGTTCCTTTGGGGTGGTATTGCAATTTTTAACCATTTTGAGGTGAAATTGTTCCTTTGGGGGGGTATTGCAACGTTTGGCCATTTTGAAGCGAAATTGTTCCTTTGGGGGGTATTGCAATTTTTTGCCATTTTGAGGCGAAATTGTTCCTTTGGGGGGTATTGCAACTTTTGGCCATTTTGAGGCGAAATCGTTCCTTTGGGGGGGTATTGCAAATTTTGGCCATTTTGAAGCGAAATTGTTCCTTTGGGGGGGTATTGCATTTTTTTGCCATTTTAAGGCGAAATTGTTCCTTTGGGGGGGTATTGCAACTTTTGGCCATTTTGAAGCGAAATTGTTCCTTTGGGGGGGTATTGCAATTTTTTGCCATTTTGAGGCGAAATTGTTCCTTTGGGGGTGTATTGCAATTTTTTGCCATTTTGAGGCGAAATTGTTCCTTTGGGGGGGTATTGCAACTTTTGGCCATTTTGAAGCGAAATTGTTCCTTTGGGGGGTATTGCAAATTTTCGGCATTTTGAGGCGAAATTGTTCCTTTGGGGGGTATTGCAACTTTTGGCCATTTTGAAGCGAAATTGTTCCTTTGGGGGGTATTGCAACTTTTTGCCATTTTGAAGCGAAATTGTTCCTTTGGGGGGGTATTGCAACTTTTCGGCATTTTGAGGCGAAATTGTTCCTTTGGGGGGGTATTGCAACTTTTGGCCATATTAAAGCGAAATTGTTCCTTTGGGGGGGTATTGCAATTTTTAACCATTTTGAGGTAAAATTGTTCCTTTGGGGGGTATTGCAATGTTTGGCCATTTTGAAGCGAAATTGTTCCTTTCGGGGGGTATTGCAACTTTTCGGCATTTTGAAGCGAAATTGTTCCTTTGGGGGGTATTGCAATTTTTTGCCATTTTGAGGCGAAATTGTTCCTTTGGGGGGTATGGCAACTTTTGGCCATTTTGAAGCGAAATTGTTCCTTTGGGGGGGTATTGCAATTTTTTTTTCATTTTGAGGCGAAATTGTTCCTTTGGGGGGGGGATTGCAAATTTTGGCCATTTTGAAGCGAAATTGTTCCTTTGGGGGGGTATTGCATTTTTTTGCCATTTTAAGGCGAAATTGTTCCTTTGGGGGGGTATTGCAACTTTTCGGCATTTTGAGGCGAAATTGTTCCTTTGGGGGGGTATTGCAACTTTTGGCCATTTTGAAGCGAAATTGTTCCTTTGGGGGGGTATTGCAATTTTTTGCCATTTTGAGGCGAAATTGTTCCTTTGGGGGGTATTGCAACTTTTGGCCTTTTTGAGGCGAAATTGTTCCTTTGGGGGGGTATTGCAACTTTTGGCCATTTTGAAGCGAAATTGTTCCTTTGGGGGGTATTGCAACTTCTCGGCATTTTGAGGCGAAATTGTTCCTTGGGGGGGTATTGCAACTTTTGGCCATTTTGAAGCGAAATTGTTCTTTTGGGGGGGTATTGCAATTTTTAACCATTTTGAGGCGAAATTTTTCCTTTGGGGGGGTATTGCAACTTTTGGCCATTTTGAAGTGAAATTGTTCCTTTCGGGGGGTATTGCAACTTTTGGCCTTTTTGAGGCGAAATTGTTCGTTTGGGGGGGTATTGCAACTTTTGGCCATTTTGAAGCGAAATTGTTACTTTGGGGGGTATTGCAACTTCTTGGCATTTTGAGGCGAAATTGTTCCTTGGGGGGGGTATTGCAACTTTTGGCCATTTTGAAGCGAAATTGTTCCTTTGGGGGGTATTGCAATTTTTTGCCATTTTGAGGCGAAATTGTTCCTTTGGGGGGGTATTGCAACTTTTGGCCATATTGAAGCGAAATTGTTCCTTTGGGGGGTTTTTACAATTTTTGGCTATTTTGAGGTGAAATTGTTCCTTTCAGGGGGTATTGCAACTTTTCGGCATTTTGAGGCGAAATTGTTCCTTTAGGGGGGTATTGCAACTTTTGGCCATTTTGAAGCGAAATTGTTCCTTTGGGGGGGTATTGCAATTTTTTGCATTTTGAGGCGAAATTGTTCCTTTGGGGAGGTATTGCAACTTTTGGCCATTTTGAAGCGAAATTGTTCTTTTGGGGGGGTATTGCAACTTTTCGGCATTTTGAGGCGAAATTGTTCCTTTGGGGGGGTATTGCAATTTTTTGCCATTTTGAGGCGAAATTGTTCCTTTGGGGGGGTATTGCAACTTTTGGCCATTTTGAAGCGAAATTGTTCCTTTCGGGGGGTATTGCAACTTTTCGGCATTTTGAGGCGAAATTGTTCCTTTGGGGGGGTATTGCAACTTTTGGCCATTTTGAAGCGAAATTGTTCCGTTGGGGGGTATTGCAACTTTTGGCCATTTTGAAGCGAAATTGTTCCTTTGGGGGGTATTGCAATTTTTTGCCATTTTGAGGCGAAATTGTTCCTTTGGGGGGGTATTGCAACTTTTGGCCATTTTGAAGCGAAATTGTTCCTTTCGGGGGGTATTGCAACTTTTCAGCATTTTGAGGCGAAATTGTTCCTTTGGGGGGGTATTGCAAATTTTTGCCATTTTGAGGCGAAATTGTTCCTTTGGGGGGTATTGCAACTTTTGGCATTTTGAGGCGAAATTGTTCCTTTGGGGGGTATTGCATTTTTTTGCCATTTTGAGGCGAAATTGTTCCTTTGGGGGGGTATTACAATTTTTTGCCATTTTGAGGCGAAATTGTTCCTTTGCGGGGGTATTGCAACTTTTCGGCATTTTGAGGCGAAATTGTTCCTTTGGGGGGTATTGCAATTTTTTTTTCATTTTGAGGCGTAATTGTTCCTTTGGGGGGGTATTGCAACTTTTGGCCATTTTGAAGCGAAATTGTTCCTTTCGGGGGGTATTGCAACTTTTCGGCATTTTGAAGCGAAATTGTTCCTTTGGGGGGTATTGCAATTTTTTGCCATTTTGAGGCGAAATTGTTCCTTTGGGGGGGTATTGCAACTTTTGGCCATTTTGAAGCGAAATTGTTCCTTTGGGGGGGTATTGCAACTTTTCGGCATTTTGAGGCGAAATTGTTTCTTGGGGGGGTATTGCAACTTTTGGCCATTTTAAAGCGAAATTGTTCCCTTGGGGGGGTATTGCAATTTTTAACCATTTTGAGGCGAAATTGTTCCTTTGGGGGGGTATTGCAACTTTTGGCCATTTTGAAGTGAAATTGTTCCTTTCGGGGGGTATTGCAACTTTTCAGCATTTTGAAGCGAAATTGTTCCTTTGGGGGGGTATTGCAATTTTTTGCCATTTTGAGGCGAAATTGTTCCTTTGGGGGGGTATTGCAACTTTTGGCCATTTTGAAGCGAAATTGTTCCTTTGGGGGGGTATTGCAATTTTTTGCCATTTTGAGGCGAAATTGTTCCTTTGGGGGGGTATTGCAACTTTTGGCCATATTGAAGCGAAATTGTTCCTTTGGGGGGTTTTTACAATTTTTGGCCATTTTGAGGCGAAATTGTTCCTTTCGGGGGGTAATGCAACTTTTCGGCATTTTGAGGCGAAATTGTTCCTTTGGGGGGGTATTGCAACTTTTGGCCATTTTGAAGCGAAATTGTTCCTTTGGGGGGTATTGCAATTTTTTGCCATTTTGAGGCGAAATTGTTCCTTTGGGGGTGTATTGCAATTTTTTGCCATTTTGAGGCGAAATTGTTCCTTTGGGGGGGTATTGCAACTTTTGGCCATTTTGAAGCGAAATTGTTCCTTTGGGGGGTATTGCAAATTTTCGGCATTTTTAGGCGAAATTGTTCCTTTGGGGGGTATTGCAACTTTTGGCCATTTTGAAGCGAAATTGTTCCTTTGGGGGGTATTGCAACTTTTCGGCATTTTGAGGCGAAATTGTTCCTTTGGGGGGGTATTGCAATTTTTTGCCATTTTGAGGCGAAATTGTTCCTTTGGGGGGGTATTGCAACTTTTGGCCATTTTGAAGCGAAATTGTTCCTTTCGGGGGGTATTGCAACTTTTCGGCATTTTGAGGCGAAATTGTTCCTTTGGGGGGGTATTGCAACTTTTGGCCATATTGAAGCGAAATTGTTCCTTTGGGGGGGTATTGCAATTTTTTTTTCATTTTGAGGCGAAATTGTTCCTTTGGGGGGGGGATTGCAAATTTTGGCCATTTTGAAGCGAAATTGTTCCTTTGGGGGGGTATTGCATTTTTTTGCCATTTTAAGGCGAAATTGTTCCTTTGGGGGGGTATTGCAACTTTTCGGCATTTTGAGGCGAAATTGTTCCTTTGGGGGGGTATTGCAACTTTTGGCCATTTTGAAGCGAAATTGTTCCTTTGGGGGGGTATTGCAATTTTTTGCCATTTTGAGGCGAAATTGTTCCTTTGGGGGGTATTGCAACTTTTGGCCTTTTTGAGGCGAAATTGTTCCTTTGGGGGGGTATTGCAACTTTTGGCCATTTTGAAGCGAAATTGTTCCTTTGGGGGGTATTGCAACTTCTCGGCATTTTGAGGCGAAATTGTTCCTTGGGGGGGTATTGCAACTTTTGGCCATTTTGAAGCGAAATTGTTCTTTTGGGGGGGTATTGCAATTTTTAACCATTTTGAGGCGAAATTTTTCCTTTGGGGGGGTATTGCAACTTTTGGCCATTTTGAAGTGAAATTGTTCCTTTCGGGGGGTATTGCAACTTTTGGCCTTTTTGAGGCGAAATTGTTCGTTTGGGGGGGTATTGCAACTTTTGGCCATTTTGAAGCGAAATTGTTACTTTGGGGGGTATTGCAACTTCTTGGCATTTTGAGGCGAAATTGTTCCTTGGGGGGGGTATTGCAACTTTTGGCCATTTTGAAGCGAAATTGTTCCTTTGGGGGGTATTGCAATTTTTTGCCATTTTGAGGCGAAATTGTTCCTTTGGGGGGGTATTGCAACTTTTGGCCATATTGAAGCGAAATTGTTCCTTTGGGGGGTTTTTACAATTTTTGGCTATTTTGAGGTGAAATTGTTCCTTTCAGGGGGTATTGCAACTTTTCGGCATTTTGAGGCGAAATTGTTCCTTTAGGGGGGTATTGCAACTTTTGGCCATTTTGAAGCGAAATTGTTCCTTTGGGGGGGTATTGCAATTTTTTGCATTTTGAGGCGAAATTGTTCCTTTGGGGAGGTATTGCAACTTTTGGCCATTTTGAAGCGAAATTGTTCTTTTGGGGGGGTATTGCAACTTTTCGGCATTTTGAGGCGAAATTGTTCCTTTGGGGGGGTATTGCAATTTTTTGCCATTTTGAGGCGAAATTGTTCCTTTGGGGGGGTATTGCAACTTTTGGCCATTTTGAAGCGAAATTGTTCCTTTCGGGGGGTATTGCAACTTTTCGGCATTTTGAGGCGAAATTGTTCCTTTGGGGGGGTATTGCAACTTTTGGCCATTTTGAAGCGAAATTGTTCCGTTGGGGGGTATTGCAACTTTTGGCCATTTTGAAGCGAAATTGTTCCTTTGGGGGGTATTGCAATTTTTTGCCATTTTGAGGCGAAATTGTTCCTTTGGGGGGGTATTGCAACTTTTGGCCATTTTGAAGCGAAATTGTTCCTTTCGGGGGGTATTGCAACTTTTCAGCATTTTGAGGCGAAATTGTTCCTTTGGGGGGGTATTGCAAATTTTTGCCATTTTGAGGCGAAATTGTTCCTTTGGGGGGTATTGCAACTTTTGGCATTTTGAGGCGAAATTGTTCCTTTGGGGGGTATTGCATTTTTTTGCCATTTTGAGGCGAAATTGTTCCTTTGGGGGGGTATTGCAATTTTTTGCCATTTTGAGGCGAAATTGTTCCTTTGCGGGGGTATTGCAACTTTTCGGCATTTTGAGGCGAAATTGTTCCTTTGGGGGGTATTGCAATTTTTTTTTCATTTTGAGGCGTAATTGTTCCTTTGGGGGGGTATTGCAACTTTTGGCCATTTTGAAGCGAAATTGTTCCTTTCGGGGGGTATTGCAACTTTTCGGCATTTTGAAGCGAAATTGTTCCTTTGGGGGGTATTGCAATTTTTTGCCATTTTGAGGCGAAATTGTTCCTTTGGGGGGGTATTGCAACTTTTGGCCATTTTGAAGCGAAATTGTTCCTTTGGGGGGGTATTGCAACTTTTCGGCATTTTGAGGCG
Source organism: Anomaloglossus baeobatrachus (assembly GCF_048569485.1). Classification (NCBI taxonomy): domain Eukaryota; kingdom Metazoa; phylum Chordata; class Amphibia; order Anura; family Aromobatidae; genus Anomaloglossus; species Anomaloglossus baeobatrachus. Next base: position 83,525 of record NW_027442852.1, read on the forward strand.
AAATTGTTTCTTGGGGGGGTATTGCAACTTTTGGCCATTTTAAAGCGAAATTGTTCCCTTGGGGGGGTATTGCAATTTTTAACCATTTTGAGGCGAAATTGTTCCTTTGGGGGGGTATTGCAACTTTTGGCCATTTTGAAGTGAAATTGTTCCTTTCGGGGGGTATTGCAACTTTTCAGCATTTTGAAGCGAAATTGTTCCTTTGGGGGGGTATTGCAATTTTTTGCCATTTTGAGGCGAAATTGTTCCTTTGGGGGGGTATTGCAACTTTTGGCCATTTTGAAGCGAAATTGTTCCTTTGGGGGGGTATTGCAATTTTTTGCCATTTTGAGGCGAAATTGTTCCTTTGGGGGGGTATTGCAACTTTTGGCCATATTGAAGCGAAATTGTTCCTTTGGGGGGTTTTTACAATTTTTGGCCATTTTGAGGCGAAATTGTTCCTTTCGGGGGGTAATGCAACTTTTCGGCATTTTGAGGCGAAATTGTTCCTTTGGGGGGGTATTGCAACTTTTGGCCATTTTGAAGCGAAATTGTTCCTTTGGGGGGTATTGCAATTTTTTGCCATTTTGAGGCGAAATTGTTCCTTTGGGGGTGTATTGCAATTTTTTGCCATTTTGAGGCGAAATTGTTCCTTTGGGGGGGTATTGCAACTTTTGGCCATTTTGAAGCGAAATTGTTCCTTTGGGGGGTATTGCAAATTTTCGGCATTTTTAGGCGAAATTGTTCCTTTGGGGGGTATTGCAACTTTTGGCCATTTTGAAGCGAAATTGTTCCTTTGGGGGGTATTGCAACTTTTCGGCATTTTGAGGCGAAATTGTTCCTTTGGGGGGGTATTGCAATTTTTTGCCATTTTGAGGCGAAATTGTTCCTTTGGGGGGGTATTGCAACTTTTGGCCATTTTGAAGCGAAATTGTTCCTTTCGGGGGGTATTGCAACTTTTCGGCATTTTGAGGCGAAATTGTTCCTTTGGGGGGGTATTGCAACTTTTGGCCATATTGAAGCGAAATTGTTCCTTTCGGGGGGTATTGCAACTTTTCGGCATTTTGAGGCGAAATTGTTCCTTTGGGGGGGTATTGCAACTTTTGGCCATTTTGAAGCGAAATTGTTCCTTTCGGGGGGTATTGCAACTTTTCGGCATTTTGAGGCGAAATTGTTCCTTTGGGGGGGTATTGCAACTTTTGGCCATATTGAAGCGAAATTGTTCCTTTGGGGGGTTATTGCAATTTTTAACCATTTTGAGGTGAAATTGTTCCTTTGGGGGGGTATTGGAGTAAAGACAAAATCCCTTTCGGCGCTTCCGGAGGATAAATGGATTATCAGTGCAAGTTTGCAACAACTTCAAGAACAAGAGTTTATTAAGGGTTCAATAAAAAACGGACAATTACGGACAACGCGTTTCAGCTAACAAAAGCCTTCATCAGGTGTAGTTTACATTGCTGGTATTAAGAAAATCTAATTTATAGACTGATCTGTCTATGTGTATGATGTAGGCGGGTATGAGGAACATGGGTGTGTACTTCCAATTAGATTAGCACTCAACCTCGAAGAGGTAAATGGTGGTTCTTGTGCTGAAATCCTTATATGGATCATGTGTAAGGGCAAGCAAATATTGCTGCTATGCATGAATGATACAATTTATGAATGAAAAAGAATAAAAATTCTAATTGTTAATAAGGAAAATTTTGGTGTTTAAAATATGCGGTGATATAAAACACATAATAAATTATTCAGATTAAAAGCACAATTTTTCTTTTTTTTTTTTCTTTTTTTCTTTTCCCTCCTTCCCCCTTTTCTTTCTCCCTTTCCTTCATCTCTTCCTTCTCTTCTCTTTCCTATCTCTCCCTTTCCCCTTTTGCTCTCTCCCTTTCCTTCCTTTTTCCTTTAGAGAATAGTTTAAAATTCATGCACTTATATAAAAATCACTTCCAGATATATTGCATTTATAAATAAGAGAAAAAAAAAAAAAAAAAAAAAAAAAAAAAAAGATACATATACATTTAGACATTCTCTATCACATCGTTCAAACCATCTGGGTATAAGGTTTTCAGCTTAAAAATCCAATAGGACTCCTTCCTATTTAATTTTTTAAAACTGTCACTATCGTCATGCAATATATCTGGAAGTGATTTTTATATAAGTGCATGAATTTTAAACTATTCTCTAAAGGAAAAAGGAAGGAAAGGGAGAGAGCAAAAGGGGAAAGGGAGAGATAGGAAAGAGAAGGGAAGGAAGAGATGAAGGAAAGGGAGAAAGAAAAGGGGGAAGGAGGGAAAAGAAAAAAAGAAAAAAAAAAAAAAGAAAAATTGTGCTTTTAATCTGAATAATTTATTATGTGTTTTATATCACCGCATATTTTAAACACCGAAATTTTCCTTATTAACAATTAGAATTTTTATTCTTTTTCATTCATAAATTGTATCATTCATGCATAGCAGCAATATTTGCTTGCCCTTACACATGATCCATATAAGGATTTCAGCACAAGAACCACCATTTACCTCTTCGAGGTTGAGTGCTAATCTAATTGGAAGTACACACCCATGTTCCTCATACCCGCCTACATCATACACATAGACAGATCAGTCTATAAATTAGATTTTCTTAATACCAGCAATGTAAACTACACCTGATGAAGGCTTTTGTTAGCTGAAACGCGTTGTCCGTAATTGTCCGTTTTTTATTGAACCCTTAATAAACTCTTGTTCTTGAAGTTGTTGCAAACTTGCACTGATAATCCATTTATCCTCCGGAAGCGCCGAAAGGGATTTTGTCTTTACTCCATTACCCACGTGGGAGCACCCGTTCAGGACTCTCATTGTTTTTCCCGAGGATTCGTGCTGCATACTGGAGGATTAATAAGAGAGTTGATCCACTACACGGATCATACTAGCGAAAACAGAAGAAATCTGCACGGTGAGTGTAAAATTCGTATGATCATACAATCTGTGTTTCCATACATCTACACTTAGATTTGGCGCCCCGTTGTTCTCTTCTTTTTTTCTTTCCTTTATTCTTTGGGGGGGTATTGCAACTTTTGGCCATTTTGAAGCGAAATTGTTCCTTTCGGGGGGTATTGCAACTTTTCGGCATTTTGAAGCGAAATTTTTCCTTTGGGGGGTATTGCAATTTTTTGCCATTTTGAGGCAAAATCGTTCCTTTGGGGGGGTATTGCAACTTTTGGCCATTTTGAAGCGAAATTGTTCCTTTGGGGGGGTATTGCATTTTTTTGACATTTTAAGGCGAAATTGTTCTTTTGGGGGGGTATTGCAACTTTTCGGCATTTTGAGGCGAAATTGTTCCTTTGGGGGGGTATTGCAATTTTTTGCCATTTTGAGGTGAAATTGTTCCTTTAGGGGGGTATTGCAACTTTTGGCCATTTTGAAGCGAAATTGTTCCTTTGGGGGGTATTGCATTTTTTTGCCATTTTGAGGCGAAATTGTTCCTTTGGGGGGGTATTGCAACTTTTGGCCATTTTGAAGCGAAATTGTTCCTTTGGGGGGTATTGCAATTTTTTGCCATTTTGAGGCGAAATTGTTCCTTTGGGGGGTATTGCAACTTTTGGCCTTTTTGAGGCGAAATTGTTCCTTTGGGGGGGTATTGCAACTTTTGGCCATTTTGAAGCGAAATTGTTCCTTTGGGGGGTATTGCAACTTCTCGGCATTTTGAGGCGAAATTGTTCCTTGGGGGGGTATTGCAACTTTTGGCCATTTTGAAGCGAAATTGTTCCTTTGGGGGGGTATTGCAATTTTTAACCATTTTGAGGCGAAATTTTTCCTTTGGGGGGGTATTGCAACTTTTGGCCATTTTGAAGTGAAATTGTTCCTTTCGGGGGGTATTGCAACTTTTGGCCTTTTTGAGGCGAAATTGTTCCTTTGGGGGGTATTGCAACTTTTGGCCATTTTGAAGCGAAATTGTTCCTTTGGGGGGTATTGCAACTTCTCGGCATTTTGAGGCGAAATTGTTCCTTGGGGGGTATTGCAACTTTTGGCCATTTTGAAGCGAAATTGTTCCTTTGGAGGGGTATTGCAATTTTTTGCCATTTTGAGGCGAAATTGTTCCTTTTGGGGGGGTATTGCAACTTTTGGCCATATTGAAACGAAATTGTTCCTTTGGGGGGTTTTTACAATTTTTGGCCATTTTGAGGCGAAATTGTTCCTTTGGGGGGGTATTGCAATTTTTTGCCATTTTGAGGCGAAATTGTTCCTTTGGGGGGGTATTGCAACTTTTGGCCATTTTGAAGCGAAATTGTTCCTTTGGGGGGGTATTGCAACTTTTGGCCATTTTGAAGCGAAATTGTTCCTTTGGGGGGGTATTGCAACTTTTGGCCATTTTGAAGCGAAATTGTTCCTTTGGGTGGGTATTGCAATTTTTTGCCATTTTGAAGCGAAATTGTTCCTTTGGGGGGGTATTGCAATTTTTTGCCATTTTGAAGCGAAATTGTTCCTTTCGGGGGGTATTGCAACTTTTCAGCATTTTGAGGCGAAATTGTTCCTTTGGGGGGGTATTGCAATTTTTTGCCATTTTGAGGCGAAATTGTTCCTTTGGGGGGTATTGCAACTTTTCGGCATTTTGAGGCGAAATTGTTCCTTTGGGGGGTATTGCAATTTTTTTTCCATTTTGAGGCGAAATTGTTCCTTTGGGGGGGTATTGCAACTTTTGGCCATTTTGAAGCGAAATTGTTCCTTTCGGGGGGTATTGCAATTTTTAACCATTTTTTAGGCGAAATTGTTCCTTTGGGGGGGTATTGCAACTTTTGGCCATTTTGAAGCGAAATTGTTCCTTTCGGGGGGTATTGCAACTTTTCAGCATTTTGAGGCGAAATTGTTCCTTTGGGGGGGTATTGCAACTTTTGGCCATTTTGAAGCGAAATTGTTCCTTTGGGGGGTATTGCAATTTTTTTTTCATTTTGAGGCGAAATTGTTCCTTTGGGGGGGTATTGCAACTTTTGGCCATTTTGAAGCGAAATTGTTCCTTTGGGGGGTATTGCATTTTTTTGCCATTTTGAGGCGAAATTGTTCCTTTGGCGGGGTATTGCAACTTTTGGCCATTTTGAAGCGAAATTGTTCCTTAGGGGGGGTATTGCAATTTTTTGCCATTTTGAGGCGAAATTGTTCCTTTGTGGGGCATTGCAACTTTTGGCCTTTTTGAGGCGAAATTGTTCCTTTGGGGGGGTATTGCAACTTTTGGCCATTTTGAAGCGAAATTGTTCCTTTGGGGGGGTATTGCAACTTTTCGGCATTTTGAGGCGAAATTGTTCCTTGGGGGGGTATTGCAACTTTTGGCCATTTTGAAGCGAAATTGTTCCTTTGGGGGGGGTATTGCAATTTTTTGCCATTTTGAGGCGAAATTGTTCCTTTGGGGGGGTATTGCAATTTTTTGCCATTTTGAGGCGAAATTGTTCCTTTGGGGGGGTATTGCAACTTTTGGCCATTTTGAAGCGAAATTGTTCCTTTGGGGGGTATTGCAATTTTTTGCCATTTTGAGGCGAAATTGTTCCTTTGGGGGGGTATTGCAACTTTTGGCCATATTGAAGCGAAATTGTTCCTTTGGGGGGTTTTTACAATTTTTGGCCATTTTGAGGCGAAATTGTTCTTTTCGGGGGTATTGCAACTTTTCGGCATTTTGAGGCGAAATTGTTCCTTTGGGGGGGTATTGCAACTTTTGGCCATTTTGAAGCGAAATTGTTCCTTTTAGGGGGTATTGCAACTTTTGGCCATTTTGAAGTGAAATTGTTCCTTTGGGGGTTATTGCAACTTTTCGGCATTTTGAGGCGAAATTGTTCCTTTGGGGGGGTTTTGCAATTTTTTGCCATTTTGAGGCGAAATTGTTCCTTTGGGGGGTATTGCAACTTTTGGCCATTTTGAAGCGAAATTGTTCCTTTCGGGGGGTATTGCAACTTTTCGGCATTTTGAGGCGAAATTGTTCCTTTGGGGGGGTATTGCAACTTTTGGCCATATTGAAGCGAAATTGTTCCTTTGGGGGGTATTGCAATTTTTAACCATTTTGAGGCGAAATTGTTCCTTTGGGGGGGTATTGCAACTTTTGGCCATTTTGAAGCGAAATTGTTCCTTTCGGGGGGTATTGCAACTTTTCAGCATTTTGAGGCGAAATTGTTCCTTTGGGGGGGTATTGCAATTTTTTGCCATTTTGAGGCGAAATTGTTCCTTTGGGGGGGTATTGCAACTTTTGGCCATTTTGAAGCGAAATTGTTCCTTTGGGGGGTATTGCAATTTTTTTTTCATTTTGAGGCGAAATTGTTCCTTTGGGAAGGAATTGCAAATTTTGGCCATTTTGAAGCGAAATTGTTCCTTTGGGGGGGTATTGCAACTTTTCGGCATTTTGAGGCGAAATTGTTCCTTTAGGGGGGTATTGCAATTTTTTGCCATTTTGAGGTGAAATTGTTCCTTTGGGGGGGTATTGCAACTTTTGGCCATTTTGAAGCGAAATTGTTCCTTTGGGGGGTATTGCATTTTTTTGCCATTTTAAGGCGAAATTGTTCCTTTGGGGGGGTATTGCAATTTTTTGCCATTTTGAGGCGAAATTGTTCCTTTGGGGGGGTATTGCAACTTTTGGCCTTTTTGAGGCGAAATTGTTCCTTTGGGGGGGTATTGCAACTTTTCGGCATTTTGAGGCGAAATTGTTTCTTGGGGGGGTATTGCAACTTTTGGCCATTTTGAAGCGAAATTGTTCCTTTGGGGGGGTATTGCAATTTTTAACCATTTTGAGGCGAAATTGTTCCTTTCGGGGGGTATTGCAACTTTTCAGCATTTTGAAGCGAAATTGTTCCTTTGGGTGGGTATTGCAATTTTTTGCCATTTTGAGGCGAAATTGTTCCTTTGGGGGGTTATTGCAACTTTTGGCCATTTTGAAGCGAAATTGTTCCTTTGGGGGGGTATTTCAATTTTTTGCCATTTTGAGGCGAAATTGTTCCTTTGGGGGGTATTGCAATTTTTTGCCATTTTGAGGCGAAATTGTTCCTTTGGGGGGGTATTGCAACTTTTGGCCATTTTGAAGCGAAATTGGTCCTTTGGGGGGTATTGCAAATTTTCGGCATTTTGAGGCGAAATTGTTCCTTTGGGGGGTATTGCAATTTTTTTTCCATTTTGAGGCGAAATTGTTCCTTTGGGGGGGTATTGCAACTTTTGGCCATTTTGAAGCGAAATTGTTCCTTTCGGGGGGTATTGCAACTTTTCGGCATTTTGAAGCTAAATTGTTCCTTTGGGGGGTATTGCAATTTTTTGCCATTTTGAGGCGAAATTGTTCCTTTGGGGGGGTATTGCAACTTTTGGCCATTTTGAAGCGAAATTGTTCCTTTGGGGGGGTATTGCAATTTTTCTTTCATTTTGAGGCGAAATTGTTCCTTTGGGGGGGTATTGCAAATTTTGGCCATTTTGAGGCGAAATTGTTCCTTTGGGGGGGTATTGCAATTTTTTGCCATTTTGAGGTGAAATTGTTCCTTTGGGGGGGTATTGCAACTTTTGGCCATTTTGAAGCGAAATTGTTCCTTTGGGGGTATTGCATTTTTTTTGCCATTTTGAGGCGAAATTGTTCCTTTGGGGGGGGTATTGCAACTTTTGGCCATTTTGAAGCGAAATTGTTCCTTTGGGGGGGTATTGCAATTTTTTGCCATTTTGAGGCGAAATTGTTCCTTTGGGGGGGTATTGCAACTTTTGGCCTTTTTGAGGCGAAATTGTTCCTTTCGGGGGGTATTGCAACTTTTGGCCATTTTGAAGCGAAATTGTTCCTTTGGGGGGTATTGCAACTTCTCGGCATTTTGAGGCGAAATTGTTCCTTGGGGGGGTATTGCAACTTTTGGCCATTTTGAAGCGAAATTGTTCCTTTGGGGGGGTATTGCAATTTTTTGCCATTTTGAGGCGAAATTGTTCCTTTGGGGAGGTATTGCAACTTTTGGCCATATTGAAGCGAAATTGTTCCTTTGGGGGGTTTTTACAATTTTTGGCCATTTTGAGGCGAAATTGTTCCTTTCGGGGGGTATTGCAACTTTTCGGCATTTTGAGGCGAAATTGTTCCTTTGGGGGGGTATTGCAACTTTTGGCCATTTTGAAGCGAAATTGTTCCTTTGGGGGGGTATTGCAATTTTTTGCCATTTTGAGGCGAAATTGTTCCTTTGGGGGGGTATTGCAACTTTTGGCCATTTTGAAGCGAAATTGTTCCTTTGGGGGGGTATTGCAACTTTTCGGCATTTTGAGGCGAAATTGTTCCTTTGGGGGGGTATTGCAATTTTTTGCCATTTTGAGGCAAAATTGTTCCTTTGGGGGGGTATTGCAACTTTTGGCCATTTTGAAGCGAAATTGTTCCTTTCGGGGGGTATTGCAACTTTTCGGCATTTTGAGGCGAAATTGTTCCTTTGGGGGGGTATTGCAACTTTTGGCCATTTTGAAGCGAAATTGTTCCTTTGGGGGGGTATTGCAACTTTTGGCCATTTTGAAGTGAAATTGTTCCTTTGGGGGGGTATTGCAATTTTTTGCCATTTTAAAGCGAAATTGTTCCTTTGGGGGGGTATTGCAACTTTTGGCCATTTTGAAGCGAAATTGTTCCTTTCGGGGGGTATTGCAACTTTTCGGCATTTTGAGGCGAAATTGTTCCTTTGGGGGGGTATTGCAACTTTTGGCCATATTGAAGCGAAATTGTTCCTTTCGGGGGGTATTGCAACTTTTCAGCATTTTGAGGCGAAATTGTTCCTTTGGGGGGGTATTGCAATTTTTTGCCATTTTGAGGCGAAATTGTTCCTTTGGGGGGGTATTGCAACTTTTGGCCATTTTGAGGCGAAATTGTTCCTTTGGGGGGTATTGCAACTTTTCGGCATTTTGAGGCGAAATTGTTCCTTTGGGGGTATTGCAATTTTTTTTCCATTTTGAGGCGAAATTGTTCCTTTGGGGGGGTATTGCAACTTTTGGCCATTTTGAAGCGAAATTGTTCCTTTCGGGGGGTATTGCAACTTTTCGGCATTTTGAAGCGAAATTGTTCCCTTGGGGGGTATTGCAATTTTTTGCCATTTTGAGGCGAAATTGTTCCTTTGGGGGGGTATTGCAACTTTTGGCCATTTTGAAGCGAAATTGTTCCTTTGGGGGGGTATTGCAATTTTTTTTTCATTTTGAGGCGAAATTGTTCCTTTGGGGGGGTATTGCAAATTTTGGCCATTTTGAGGCGAAATTGTTCCTTTGGGGGGGTATTGCAATTTTTTGCCATTTTGAGGTGAAATTGTTCCTTTGGGGGGGTATTGCAACGTTTGGCCATTTTGAAGCGAAATTGTTCCTTTGGGGGGTATTGCATTTTTTTGCCATTTTGAGGCGAAATTGTTCCTTTGGGGGGGGTATTGCAACTTTTGGCCATTTTGAAGCGAATTTGTTCCTTTGGGGGGGTATTGCAATTTTTTGCCATTTTGAGGCGAAATTGTTCCTTTCGGGGGGTATTGCAACTTTTGGCCATTTTGAAGCGAAATTGTTCCTTTGGGGGGTATTGCAACTTCTCGGCATTTTGAGGCGAAATTGTTCCTTGGGGGGGTATTGCAACTTTTGGCCATTTTGAAGCGAAATTGTTCCTTTGGGGGGGTATTGCAATTTTTTGCCATTTTGAGGCGAAATTGTTCCTTTGGGGGGGTATTGCAACTTTTGGCCATATTGAAGCGAAATTGTTCCTTTGGGGGGTTTTTACAATTTTTGGCCATTTTGAGGCGAAATTGTTCCTTTCGGGGGGTATTGCAACTTTTCGGCATTTTGAGGCGAAATTGTTCCTTTGGGGGGGTATTGCAACTTTTGGCCATTTTGAAGCGAAATTGTTCCTTTGGGGGGGTATTGCAATTTTTTGCCATTTTGAGGCGAAATTGTTCCTTTGGGGGGGTATTGCAACTTTTGGCCATTTTGAAGCGAAATTGTTCCTTTGGGGGGGTATTGCAACTTTTCGGCATTTTGAGGCGAAATTGTTCCTTTGGGGGGGGGTATTGCAATTTTTTGCCATTTTGAGGCGAAATTGTTCCTTGGGGGGGTATTGCAACTTTTGGCCATTTTGAAGCGAAATTGTTCCTTTCGGGGGGTATTGCAACTTTTCGGCATTTTGAGGCGAAATTGTTCCTTTGGGGGGGTATTGCAACTTTTGGCCATTTTGAAGCGAAATTGTTCCTTTGGGGGGGTATTGCAACTTTTGGCCATTTTGAAGTGAAATTGTTCCTTTGAGGGGGTATTGCAATTTTTTGCCATTTTGAGGCGAAATTGTTCCTTTGGGGGGGGGTATTGCAACTTTTGGCCATTTTGAAGCGAAATTGTTCCTTTCGGGGGGTATTGCAACTTTTCAGCATTTTGAGGCGAAATTGTTCCTTTGGGGGTTGTATTGCAATTTTTTGCCATTTTGAGGCGAAATTGTTCCTATGGGGGGGTATTGCAACTTTTCGGCATTTTGAGGCGAAATTGTTCCTTTGGGGGGTATTGCAATTTTTTTTCCATTTTGAGGCGAAATTGTTCCTTTGGGGGGGTATTGCAACTTTTGGCCATTTTGAAGCGAAATTGTTCCTTTCGGGGGGTATTGCAACTTTTCGGCATTTTGAAGCGAAATTGTTCCTTTGGGGGGGTATTGCAACTTTTGGCCATTTTGAAGCGAAATTGTTCCTTTGGGGGGGTATTGCAACTTTTCGGCATTTTTAGGCGAAATTGTTCCTTTGGGGGGGTATTGCAATTTTTTGCCATTTTGAGGTGAAATTGTTCCTTTGGGGGGGTATTGCAAATTTTGGCCATTTTGAAGCGAAATTGTTCCTTTGGGGGGGGTATTGCAATTTTTTTTTCATTTTGAGGCGAAATTGTTCCTTTGGGGGGGGATTGCAACTTTTGGCCATTTTGAGGCGAAATTGTTCCTTTGGGGGGGTATTGCAACTTTTGGCCATTTTGAAGTGAAATTGTTTCTTTCGGGGGGTATTGCAACTTTTCAGCATTTTGAAGCGAAATTGTTCCTTTGGGGGGGTATTGCAATTTTTTGCCATTTTGAGGCGAAATTGTTCCTTTGGGGGGGTATTGCAACTTTTGGCCATATTGAAGCGAAATTGTTCCTTTGGGGGGTTTTTACAATTTTTGGCCATTTTGAGGCGAAATTGTTCCTTTCGGGGGGGTATTGCAACTTTTCGGCATTTTGAGGCGAAATTGTTCATTTGGGGGGGTATTGCAACTTTTGGCCATTTTGAAGCGAAATTGTTCCTTTGGGGGGGTATTGCAAATTTTTGCCATTTTGAGGCGAAATTGTTCCTTTGGGGGGTTATTGCAACTTTTGGACATTTTGAAGCGAAATTGTTCCTTTGGGGGGGTATTGCAACTTTTCGGCATTTTGAGGCGAAATTGTTCCTTTGGGGGGGTATTGCAATTTTTTGCCATTTTGAGGCGAAATTGTTCCTTTGGGGGGTATTGCAACTTTTGGCCATTTTGAAGCGAAATTGTTCCTTTCGGGGGGTATTGCAACTTTTCGGCATTTTGAGGCGAAATTATTCCTTTCGGGGGGTATTGCAACTTTTCGGCATTTTGAAGCGAAATTGTTCCTTTGGGGGGTATTGCAATTTTTTGCCATTTTGAGGCGAAATTGTTCCTTTGGGGGGGTATTGCAACTTTTGGCCATTTTGAAGCGAAATTGTTCCTTTGGGGGGTATGGCAACTTTTCGGCATTTTGAGGCGAAATTGTTCCTTAGGGGGGTATTGCAACTTTTGGCCATTTTGAAGCGAAATTGTTCCTTTGGGGGGGTATTGCAATTTCTAACCATTTTGAGGCGAAATTGTTCCTTTGGGGGGGTATTGCAACTTTTGGCCATTTTGAAGTGAAATTGTTTCTTTCGGGGGGTATTGCAACTTTTCAGCATTTTGAAGCGAAATTGTTCCTTTGGGGGGGTATTGCAACTTTTCGGCATTTTGAGGCGAAATTGTTTTTTGGGGGGTATTGCAATTTTTTGCCATTTTGAGGCGAAATTGTTCCTTTGGGGGGGTATTGCAACTTTTGGCCATTTTGAAGCGAAATTGTTCCTTTGGGGGGGTATTGCAACTTTTCGGCATTTTGAGGCGAAATTGTTCCTTGGGGGGGTATTGCAACTTTTGGCCATTTTGAAGCGAAATTGTTCCTTTGGGGGGTATTGCAATTTTTAACCATTTTGAGGCGAAATTGTTCCTTTGGGGGGGTATTGCAACTTTTGGCCATTTTGAAGTGAAATTGTTCCTTTCGGGGGGTATTGCAACTTTTCAGCATTTTGAAGCGAAATTGTTCCTTTGGGGGGGTATTGCAATTTTTTGCCATTTTGAGGCGAAATTGTTCCTTTGGGGGGGTATTGCAATTTTTTGCCATTTTGAGGCGAAATTGTTCCTTTGGGGGGGTATTGCAACTTTTGGCCATTTTGAAGCGAAATTGTTCCTTTGGGGGGTATTGCAATTTTTTGCCATTTTGAGGCAAAATTGTTCCTTTGGGGGGGTATTGCAACTTTTGGCCATATTGAAGCGAAATTGTTCCTTTGGGGGGTTTTTACAATTTTTGGCCATTTTGAGGCGAAATTGTTCCTTTCGGGGGTATTGCAACTTTTCGGCATTTTGAGGCGAAATTGTTCCTTTGGGGGGGTATTGCAACTTTTGGCCATTTTGAAGCGAAATTGTTCCTTTGGGGGGGTATTGCAATTTTTTGCCATTTTGAGGCGAAATTGTTCCTTTGGGGGGGTATTGCAACTTTTGGCCATTTTGAAGTGAAATTGTTCCTTTGGGGGGGTATTGCAACTTTTCGGCATTTTGAGGCGAAATTGTTCCTTTGGGGGGGTTTTGCAATTTTTTGCCATTTTGAGGCGAAATTGTTCCTTTGGGGGGGTATTGCAACTTTTGGCCATTTTGAAGCGAAATTGTTCCTTTCGGGGGGTATTGCAACTTTTCGGCATTTTGAGGCGAAATTGTTCCTTTGGGGGGGTATTGCAACTTTTGGCCATATTGAAGCGAAATTGTTCCTTTGGGGGGGTATTGCAATTTTTAACCATTTTGAGGCGAAATTGTTCCTTTGGGGGGTTATTGCAACTTTTGCCCATTTTGAAGCGAAATTGTTCCTTTCGGGGGGTATTGCAACTTTTCAGCATTTTGAGGTGAAATTGTTCCTTTGGGGGGGTATTGCAATTTTTTGCCATTTTGAGGCGAAATTGTTCCTTTGGGGGGGTATTGCAATTTTTGGCCATTTTGAAGCGAAATTGTTCCTTTGGGGGGGTATTGCAATTTTTTGCCATTTTGAGGCGAAATTGTTCCTTTGGGGGGGTATTGCAACTTTTCGGCATTTTGAGGCGAAATTGTTCCTTTGGGGGGGTATTGCAATTTTTTGCCATTTTGAGGTGAAATTGTTCCTTTGGGGGGGTAGTGCAACTTTTGGCCATTTTGAAGCGAAATTTTTCCTTTGGGGGTATTGCATTTTTTTGCCATTTTGAGGCGAAATTGTTCCTTTGGGGGGGTATTGCAATTTTTTTCCATTTTGAGGCGAAATTGTTCCTTTGGGGGGGGTATTGCAACTTTTGGCCTTTTTGAGGCGAAATTGTTCCTTTGGGGGGGTATTGCAACTTTTCGGCATTTTGAGGCGAAATTGTTTCTTGGGGGGGTATTGCAACTTTTGGCCATTTTGAAGCGAAATTGTTCCTTTGGGGGGGTATTGCAATTTTTTGCCATTTTGAGGCGAAATTGTTCCTTTGGGGGGGTATTGCAACTTTTGGCCATTTTGAAGCGAAATTGTTCCTTTGGGGGGGTATTGCAATTTTTTGCCATTTTGAGGCGAAATTGTTCCTTTCGGGGGGTATTGCAACTTTTCGGCATTTTGAGGCGAAATTGTTCCTTTGGGGGGGTATTGCAACTTTTGGCCATTTTGAAGCGAAATTGTTCCTTTGGGGGGGTATTGCAATTTTTTGCCATTTTGAGGCGAAATTGTTCCTTTGGGGGGGTATTGCAATTTTTTGCCATTTTGAGGCGAAATTGTTCCTTTGGGGGGGTATTGCAACTTTTGGCCATTTTGAAGCGAAATTGGTCCTTTGGGGGGTATTGTAAATTTTCGGCATTTTGAGGCGAAATTGTTCCTTTGGGGGGTATTGCAACTTTTGGCCATTTTGAAGCGAAATTGTTCCTTTCGGGGGTATTGCAACTTTTCGGCATTTTGAGGCAAAATTGTTCCTTTGGGGGGGTATTGCAACTTTTGGCCATTTTGAAGCGAAATTGTTCCTTTGGGGGGGTATTGCAACTTTTGGCCATTTTGAAGCGAAATTGTTCCTTTGGGGGGGTATTGCAATTTTTTGCCATTTTGAGGCGAAATTGTTCCTTTGGGGGGGTATTGCAACTTTTGGCCATTTTGAAGTGAAATTGTTCCTTTGGGGGGGTATTGCAACTTTTCGGCATTTTGAGGCGAAATTGTTCCTTTGGGGGGGTTTTGCAATTTTTTGCCATTTTGAGGCGAAATTGTTCCTTTGGGGGGGTATTGCAACTTTTGGCCATTTTGAAGCGAAATTGTTCCTTTCGGGGGGTATTGCAACTTTTCGGCATTTTGAGGCGAAATTGTTCCTTTGGGGGGGTATTGCAACTTTTGGCCATATTGAAGCGAAATTGTTCCTTTGGGGGGGTATTGCAATTTTTAACCATTTTGAGGCGAAATTGTTCCTTTGGGGGGTTATTGCAACTTTTGCCCATTTTGAAGCGAAATTGTTCCTTTCGGGGGGTATTGCAACTTTTCAGCATTTTGAGGTGAAATTGTTCCTTTGGGGGGGTATTGCAATTTTTTGCCATTTTGAGGCGAAATTGTTCTTTTGGGGGGGTATTGCAATTTTTGGCCATTTTGAAGCGAAATTGTTCCTTTGGGGGGGTATTGCAATTTTTTGCCATTTTGAGGCGAAATTGTTCCTTTGGGGGGGTATTGCAACTTTTCGGCATTTTGAGGCGAAATTGTTCCTTTGGGGGGGTATTGCAATTTTTTGCCATTTTGAGGTGAAATTGTTCCTTTGGGGGGGTAGTGCAACTTTTGGCCATTTTGAAGCGAAATTGTTCCTTTGGGGGGTATTGCATTTTTTTGCCATTTTGAGGCGAAATTGTTCCTTTGGGGGGGTATTGCAATTTTTTTCCATTTTGAGGCGAAATTGTTCCTTTGGGGGGGTATTGCAACTTTTGGCCTTTTTGAGGCGAAATTGTTCCTTTGGGGGGGTATTGCAACTTTTCGGCATTTTGAGGCGAAATTGTTTCTTGGGGGGGTATTGCAACTTTTGGCCATTTTGAAGCGAAATTGTTCCTTTGGGGGGGTATTGCAATTTTTTGCCATTTTGAGGCGAAATTGTTCCTTTGGGGGGGTATTGCAACTTTTGGCCATTTTGAAGCGAAATTGTTCCTTTGGGGGGGTATTGCAATTTTTTGCCATTTTGAGGCGAAATTGTTCCTTTGGGGGGGTATTGCAACTTTTGGCCATATTGAAGCGAAATTGTTCCTTTTGGGGGTTTTTACAATTTTTGGCCATTTTGAGGCGAAATTGTTCCTTTCGGGGGTATTGCAACTTTTTGGCATTTTGAGGCGAAATTGTTCCTTTGGGGGGGTATTGCAACTTTTGGCCATTTTGAAGCGAAATTGTTCCTTTGGGGGGGTATTGCAATTTTTTGCCATTTTGAGGCGAAATTGTTCCTTTAAGGGGGTATTGCAACTTTTGGCCATATTGAAGCGAAATTGTTCCTTTTGGGGGTTTTTACAATTTTTGGCCATTTTGAGGCGAAATTGTTCCTTTCGGGGGGTATTGCAACTTTTCGGCATTTTGAGGCGAAATTGTTCCTTTGGGGGCGTATTGCAACTTTTGGCCATTTTGAAGCGAAATTGTTCCTTTGGGGGGGTATTGCAATTTTTTGCCATTTTGAGGCGAAATTGTTCCTTTGGGGGGGTATTGCAATTTTTTGCCATTTTGAGGCGAAATTGTTCCTTTGGGGGGGTATTGCAACTTTTGGCCATTTTGAAGCGAAATTGGTCCTTTGGGGGGGTATTGCAAATTTTCGGCATTTTGAGGCGAAATTGTTCCTTTGGGGGGTATTGCAACTTTTGGCCATTTTGAAGCGAAATTGTTCCTTTCGGGGGTATTGCAACTTTTCGGCATTTTGAGGCAAAATTGTTCCTTTGGGGGGGTATTGCAACTTTTGGCCATTTTGAAGCGAAATTGTTCCTTTGGGGGGGTATTGCAACTTTTCGGCATTTTGAGGCGAAATTGTTCCTTTGGGGGGGTATTGCAATTTTTTGCCATTTTAAAGCGAAATTGTTCCTTTGGGGGGGTATTGCAACTTTTGGCCATTTTGAAGCGAAATTGTTCCTTTCGGGGGGTATTGCAACTTTTCGGCATTTTGAGGCGAAATTGTTCCTTTGGGGGGGTATTGCAACTTTTGGCCATATTGAAGCGAAATTGTTCCTTTCGGGGGGTATTGCAACTTTTCAGCATTTTGAGGCGAAATTGTTCCTTTGGGGGGGTATTGCAATTTTTTGCCATTTTGAGGCGAAATTGTTCCTTTGGGGGGGTATTGCAACTTTTGGCCATTTTGAGGCGAAATTGTTCCTTTGGGGGGGTATTGCAACTTTTCGGCATTTTGAGGCGAAATTGTTCCTTTCGGGGGGTATTGCAACTTTTCGGCATTTTGAAGCGAAATTGTTCCTTTCGGGGGGTATTGCAACTTTTCGGCATTTTGAAGCGAAATTGTTCCTTTGGGGGGTATTGCAATTTTTTGCCATTTTGAGGCGAAATTGTTCCTTTGGGGGGGTATTGCAACTTTTGGCCATTTTGAGGCGAAATTGTTCCTTTGCGGGGGTATTGCAAATTTTGGCCATTTTGAAGGGAAATTGTTCCTTTGGGGGGGTATTGCAATTTTTTGCCATTTTAATGCGAAATTGTTCCTTTGGGGGGGTATTGCAACTTTTCGGCATTTTGAGGTGAAATTGTTCCTTTGGGGGGGTATTGCAACTTTTGGCCATTTTGAAGCGAAATTGTTCCTTTGGGGGGGGTATTGCAACTTTTGGCCATTTTGAAGCGAAATTGTTCCTTTGGGGGGGTATTGCAATTTTTTGCCATTTTGAGGCAAAATTGTTCCTTTGGGGGGTATTGCAACTTTTGGCCATATTAAAGCGAAATTGTTCCTTTGGGGGGTTTTTACAATTTTTGGCCATTTTGAGGCGAAATTGTTCCTTTCGGGGGTATTGCAACTTTTCGGCATTTTGAGGCGAAATTGTTCCTTTGGGGGGGTATTGCAACTTTTGGCCATTTTGAAGCGAAATTGTTCCTTTGGGGGGGTATTGCAATTTTTTGCCATTTTGAGGCGAAATTGTTCCTTTGGGGGGGTATTGCAACTTTTGGCCATATTAAAGCGAAATTGTTCCTTTGGGGGGTTTTTACAATTTTTGGCCATTTTGAGGCGAAATTGTTCCTTTCGGGGGTATTGCAACTTTTCGGCATTTTGAGACGAAATTGTTCCTTTGGGGGGGTATTGCAACTTTTGGCCATTTTGAAGCGAAATTGTTCCTTTGGGGGGGTATTGCAATTTTTTGCCATTTTGAGGCGAAATTGTTCCTTTGGGGGGGTATTGTAACTTTTGGCCATTTTGAAGCGAAATTGTTCCTTTGGGGGGGTATTGCAACTTTTCGGCATTTTGAGGCGAAATTGTTCCTTTGGGGGGGTATTGCAATTTTTTGCCATTTTGAGGCGAAATTGTTCCTTTAAGGGGGTATTGCAACTTTTGGCCATTTTGAAGCGAAATTGTTCCTTTCGGGGGGTATTGCAACTTTTCGGCATTTTGAGGCGAAATTGTTCCTTTGGGGGGGTATTGCAACTTTTGGCCATTTTGAAGCGAAATTGTTCCTTTGGGGGGTATTGCAACTTTTGGCCATTTTGAAGCGAAATTGTTCCTTTGGGGGGTATTGCAATTTTTTGCCATTTTGAGGCGAAATTGTTCCTTTGGGGGGGTATTGCAACTTTTGGCCATTTTGAAGCGAAATTGTTCCTTTCGGGGGGTATTGCAACTTTTCAGCATTTTGAGGCGAAATTATTCCTTTGGGGGGGTATTGCAATTTTTTGCCATTTTGAGGCGAAATTGTTCCTTTGGGGGGGGTATTGCAACTTTTGGCCATTTTGAAGCGAAATTGTTCCTTTGGGGGGGTATTGCAAATTTTGGCCATTTTGAAGCGAAATTGTTCCTTTGGGGGGGTATTGCAATTTTTTGCCATTTTGAGGCGAAATTGTTCCTTTGGGGGGGTATTGCAACTTTTTGGCATTTTGAGGCGAAATTGTTCCTTTGGGGGGTATTGCAATTTTTTTTCCATTTTGAGGCAAAATTGTTCCTTTGGGGGGGTATTGCAACTTTTGGCCATTTTGAAGCGAAATTGTTCCTTTCGGGGGGTAATGCAACTTTTCGGCATTTTGAAGCGAAATTGTTCCTTTGGGGGGGTATTGCAATTTTTTTTCCATTTTGAGGCGAAATTGTTCCTTTGGGGGGGTATTGCAACTTTTCGGCATTTTGAAGCGAAATTGTTCCTTTGGGGGGGTATTGCAACTTTTGGCCATTTTGAAGCGAAATTGTTCCTTTGGGGGGGTATTGCAATTTTTTTTTCATTTTGAGGCGAAATTGTTCCTTTGGGGGGGGGTATTGCAAATTTTGGCCATTTTGAAGCGAAATTGTTCCTTTGGGGGGGTATTGCAATTTTTTGCCATTTTGAGGCGAAATTGTTCCTTTGGGGGGGTATTGCAACTTTTCGGCATTTTGAAGAGAAATTGTTCCTTTGGGGGGGTATTGCAATTTTTTGCCATTTTGAGGTGAAATTGTTCCTTTGGGGGGGTATTGCAACTTTTGGCCATTTTGAAGCGAAATTGTTCCTTTGGGGGGTATTGCATTTTTTTGCCATTTTGAGGCGAAATTGTTCCTTTGGGGGGTATTGCAACTTTTGGCCATTTTGAAGCGAAATTGTTCCTTTGGGGGGGTATTGCAATTTTTTGCCATTTTGAGGCGAAATTGTTCCTTTGGGGGGGTATTGCAACTTTTGGCCTTTTTGAGGCGAAATTGTTCCTTTGGGGGGGTATTGCAACTTTTGGCCATTTTGAAGCGAAATTGTTCCTTTGGGGGGGTATTGCAACTTTTGGCCATATTGAAGCGAAATTGTTCCTTTGGGGGGTTTTTACAATTTTTGGCCATTTTGAGGCGAAATTGTTCCTTTCGGGGGGGTATTGCAACTTTTCGGCATTTTGAGGCGAAATTGTTCATTTGGGGGGGTATTGCAACTTTGGGCCATTTTGAGGCGAAATTGTTCCTTTGGGGGGGTATTGCAATTTTTTTTTCATTTTGAGGCGAAATTGTTCCTTTGGGGGGGTATTGCAAATTTTGGCCATTTTGAAGCGAAATTGTTCCTTTCGGGGGGTTATTGCAATTTTTTGCCATTTTGAGGCGAAATTGTTCCTTTGGGGGGGTATTGCAAATTTTGGCCTTTTTGAGGCGAAATTGATCCTTTGGGGGGGTATTGCAACTTTTGGCCATTTTGAAGCAAAATTGTTCCTTTGGGGGGGTATTGCAACTTTTCGGCATTTTGAGGCGAAATTGTTCCTTTGGGGGGGGTATTGCAACTTTTCGGCATTTTGAGGCGAAATTGTTCCTTGGGGGGGTATTGCAACTTTTGGCCATTTTGAAGCGAAATTGTTCCTTTGGGGGGGTATTGCAATTTTTAACCATTTTGAGGCGAAATTGTTCCTTTGGGGGGGTATTGCAACTTTTGGCCATTTTGAAGTGAAATTGTTTCTTTCGGGGGGTATTGCAACTTTTCAGCATTTTGAAGCGAAATTGTTCCTTTGGGGGGGTATTGCAATTTTTTGCCATTTTGAGGCGAAATTGTTCCTTTGGGGGGGTATTGCAATTTTTTGCCATTTTGAGGCGAAATTGTTCCTTTGGGGGGGTATTGCAACTTTTGGCCATATTGAAGCGAAATTGTTCCTTTGGGGGGTTTTTACAATTTTTGGCCATTTTGAGGCGAAATTGTTCCTTTCGGGGGGGTATTGCAACTTTTCGGCATTTTGAGGCGAAATTGTTCATTTGGGGGGTATTGCAACTTTTGGCCATTTTGAAGCAAAATTGTTCCTTTGGGGGGGTATTGCAATTTTTTGCCATTTTGAGGCGAAATTGTTCCTTTGGGGGGGTATTGCAACTTTTGGCCATTTTGAAGCGAAATTGTTCCTTTGGGGGGGTATTGCAACTTTTCGGCATTTTGAGGCGAAATTGTTCCTTTGGGGGGGTATTGCAACTTTTGGCCATTTTGAAGCGAAATTGTTCCTTTAGGGGGTATTGCAACTTTTCGGCATTTTGAAGCAAAATTGTTCCTTTGGGGGGGTATTGCAATTTTTTGCCATTTTGAGGCGAAATTGTTCCTTTGGGGGGGTATTGCAACTTTTGGCCTTTTTGAGGCGAAATTGTTCCTTTGGGGGGGTATTGCAACTTTTGGCCATTTTGAAGCGAAATTGTTCCTTTGGGGGGGTATTGCAACTTTTGGCCATATTGAAGCGAAATTGTTCCTTTGGGGGGTTTTTACAATTTTTGGCCATTTTGAGGCGAAATTGTTCCTTTCGGGGGGGTATTGCAACTTTTCGGCATTTTGAGGCGAAATTGTTCATTTGGGGGGGTATTGCAACTTTGGGCCATTTTGAGGCGAAATTGTTCCTTTGGGGGGGTATTGCAATTTTTTTTTCATTTTGAGGCGAAATTGTTCCTTTGGGGGGGTATTGCAAATTTTGGCCATTTTGAAGCGAAATTGTTCCTTTCGGGGGGTTATTGCAATTTTTTGCCATTTTGAGGCGAAATTGTTCCTTTGGGGGGGTATTGCAAATTTTGGCCTTTTTGAGGCGAAATTGATCCTTTGGGGGGGTATTGCAACTTTTGGCCATTTTGAAGCAAAATTGTTCCTTTGGGGGGGTATTGCAACTTTTCGGCATTTTGAGGCGAAATTGTTCCTTTGGGGGGGGTATTGCAACTTTTCGGCATTTTGAGGCGAAATTGTTCCTTGGGGGGGTATTGCAACTTTTGGCCATTTTGAAGCGAAATTGTTCCTTTGGGGGGGTATTGCAATTTTTAACCATTTTGAGGCGAAATTGTTCCTTTGGGGGGGTATTGCAACTTTTGGCCATTTTGAAGTGAAATTGTTTCTTTCGGGGGGTATTGCAACTTTTCAGCATTTTGAAGCGAAATTGTTCCTTTGGGGGGGTATTGCAATTTTTTGCCATTTTGAGGCGAAATTGTTCCTTTGGGGGGGTATTGCAATTTTTTGCCATTTTGAGGCGAAATTGTTCCTTTGGGGGGGTATTGCAACTTTTGGCCATATTGAAGCGAAATTGTTCCTTTGGGGGGTTTTTACAATTTTTGGCCATTTTGAGGCGAAATTGTTCCTTTCGGGGGGGTATTGCAACTTTTCGGCATTTTGAGGCGAAATTGTTCATTTGGGGGGTATTGCAACTTTTGGCCATTTTGAAGCAAAATTGTTCCTTTGGGGGGGTATTGCAATTTTTTGCCATTTTGAGGCGAAATTGTTCCTTTGGGGGGGTATTGCAACTTTTGGCCATTTTGAAGCGAAATTGTTCCTTTGGGGGGGTATTGCAACTTTTCGGCATTTTGAGGCGAAATTGTTCCTTTGGGGGGGTATTGCAACTTTTGGCCATTTTGAAGCGAAATTGTTCCTTTAGGGGGTATTGCAACTTTTCGGCATTTTGAAGCAAAATTGTTCCTTTGGGGGGGTATTGCAATTTTTTGCCATTTTGAGGCGAAATTGTTCCTTTGGGGGGGTATTGCAACTTTTGGCCATTTTGAAGTGAAATTGTTCCTTTGGGGGGGTATTGCAATTTTTTGCCATTTTGAGGCGAAACTGTTCCTTTGGGGGGGTATTGCAACTTTTGGCCATTTTGAAGCGAAATTGTTCCTTTCGGGGGGTATTGCAACTTTTCGGCATTTTGAGGCGAAATTGTTCCTTTGGGGGGGTATTGCAACTTTTGGCCATATTGAAGCGAAATTGTTCCTTTGGGGGGGTATTGCAATTTTTAACCATTTTGAGGCGAAATTGTTCCTTTGGGGGGGTATTGCAACTTTTGGCCATTTTGAAGCGAAATTGTTTCTTTCGGGGGGTATTGCAACTTTTCAGCATTTTGAGGCGAAATTGTTCCTTTGGGGGGGTATTGCAATTTTTTGCCATTTTGAGGCGAAATTGTTCCTTTGGGGGGTATTGCAACTTTTCGGCATTTTGAGGCGAAATTGTTCCTTTGGGGGGTATTGCAATTTTTTTTCCATTTTGAGGCGAAATTGTTCCTTTGGGGGGGTCTTGCAACTTTTGGCCATTTTGAAGCGAAATTGTTCCTTTGGGGGGGTATTGCAATTTTTTGCCATTTTGAGGCGAAATTGTTCCTTTGGGGGGTATTGCAACTTTTGGCCTTTTTGAAGCGAAATTGTTCCTTTTGGGGGGTATTGCAACTTTTCGGCATTTTGAGGCGAAATTGTTCCTTTGGGGGGGTATTGCAATTTTTTGCCATTTTGAGGCGAAATTGTTCCTTTGGGGGGTATTGCAACTTTTGGCCATTTTGAAGCGAAATTGTTCCTTTGGGGGGTATGGCAACTTTTCGGCATTTTGAGGCGAAATTGTTCCTTAGGGGGGTATTGCAACTTTTGGCCATTTTGAAGCGAAATTGTTCCTTTGGGGGGGTATTGCAAATTTTCGGCATTTTGAGGCGAAATTGTTCCTTTGGGGGGGTATTGCAATTTTTTGCCATTTTGAGGCGAAATTGTTCCTTTGGGGGGGTATTGCAACTTTTGGCCATTTTGAAGCGAAATTGTTCCTTTGGGGGGGTATTGCAATTTTTTGCCATTTTGAGGCGAAATTGTTCCTTTGGGGGGGTATTGCAACTTTTGGCCATTTTGAAGCGAAATTGTTCCTTTCGGGGGGTATTGCAACTTTTCGGCATTTTGAGGCGAAATTGTTCCTTTGGGGGGGTATTGCAACTTTTGGCCATATTGAAGCGAAATTGTTCCTTTGGGGGGTATTGCAATTTTTAACCATTTTGAGGCGAAATTGTTCCTTTAAGGGGTATTGCAACTTTTGGCCATTTTGAAGCGAAATTGTTCCTTTCGGGGGTTATTGCAACTTTTCAGCATTTTGAGGCGAAATTGTTCCTTTGGGGGGGTATTGCAATTTTTTGCCATTTTGAGGCGAAATTGTTCCTTTGGGGGGGTATTGCAACTTTTCGGCATTTTGAGGCGAAATTGTTCCTTTGGGGGGTATTGCAATTTTTTTTCCATTTTGAGGCGAAATTGTTCCTTTGGGGGGGTATTGCAACTTTTGGCCATTTTGAAGCGAAATTGTTCCTTTCGGGAGGTATTGCAACTTTTCGGCATTTTGAAGCGAAATTGTTCCTTTGGGGGGTATTGCAATTTTTTGCCATTTTGAGGCGAAATTGTTCCTTTGGGGGGGTATTGCAACTTTTGGCCATTTTGAAGCGAAATTGTTCCTTTGGGGGGGTATTGCAATTTTTTGCCATTTTGAGGCGAAATTGTTCCTTTGGGGGGGTATTGCAACTTTTGGCCATTTTGAAGCGAAATTGTTCCTTTCGGGGGGTATTGCAACTTTTCGGCATTTTGAGGCGAAATTGTTCCTTTGGGGGGGTATTGCAACTTTTGGCCATATTGAAGCGAAATTGTTCCTTTGGGGGGGTATTGCAATTTTTAACCATTTTGAGGCGAAATTGTTCCTTTAAGGGGTATTGCAACTTTTGGCCATTTTGAAGCGAAATTGTTCCTTTCGGGGGTTATTGCAACTTTTCAGCATTTTGAAGCGAAATTGTTCCTTTGGGGGGGTATTGCAACTTTTCGGCATTTTGAGGCGAAATTGTTCCTTTGGGGGGTATTGCAATTTTTTTTCCATTTTGAGGCGAAATTGTTCCTTTGGGGGGGTATTGCAACTTTTGGCCATTTTGAAGCGAAATTGTTCCTTTCGGGAGGTATTGCAACTTTTCGGCATTTTGAAGCGAAATTGTTCCTTTGGGGGGTATTGCAATTTTTTGCCATTTTGAGGCGAAATTGTTCCTTTCGGGGGGTATTGCAACTTTTCGGCATTTTGAGGCGAAATTGTTCCTTTGGGGGGGTATTGCAACTTTTGGCCATTTTGAAGCGAAATTGTTCCTTTGGGGGGTATTGCAATTTTTTGCCATTTTGAGGCGAAATTGTTCCTTTTGGGGGGTATTGCAACTTTTCGGCATTTTGAGGCGAAATTGTTCCTTTGGGGGGGTATTGCAACTTTTGGCCATTTTGAAGCGAAATTGTTCCTTTGGGGGGGTATTGCAACTTTTGGCCATTTTGAAGCGACATTGTTCCTTTCGGGGGGTATTGCAACTTTTCGGCATTTTGAGGCGAAATTGTTCCTTCGGGGGGGTATTGCAACTTTTGGCCATTTTGAAGCGAAATTGTTCCTTTGGGGGGGTATTGCAATTTTTTGCCATTTTGAGGCGAAATTGATCCTTTGGGGGGGTATTGCAACTTTTGGCCATATTGAAGCGAAATTGTTCCTTTGGGGGGTTTTTACAATTTTTGGCCATTTTGAGGCGAAATTGTTCCTTTGGGGGGGTATTGCAACTTTTGGCCATTTTGAGGCGAAATTGTTCCTTTGGGGGGGTATTGCAACTTTTGGCCATTTTGAAGCGAAATTGTTCCTTTGGGGGGGTATTGCAACTTTTCGGCATTTTGAGGCGAAATTGTTCCTTTCGGGGGGTATTGCAACTTTTCGGCATTTTGAGGCGAAATTGTTCCTTTGGGGGGGTATTGCAATTTTTTGCCATTTTGAGGCGAAATTGTTCCTTTGGGGGGAATTGCAACTTTTGGCCATTTTGAAGCGACATTGTTCCTTTCGGGGGGTATTGCAACTTTTCGGCATTTTGAGGCGAAATTGTTCCTTTGGGGGGGTATTGCAACTTTTGGCCATTTTGAAGCAAAATTGTTCCTTTGGGGGGGTATTGCAATTTTTTGCCATTTTGAGGCGAAATTGTTCCTTTGGGGGGGTATTGCAACTTTTGGCCATTTTGAAGTGAAATTGTTCCTTGGGGGGGTATTGCAATTTTTTGCCATTTTGAGGCGAAATTGTTGCTTTGGGGGGGTATTGCAACTTTTGGCCATTTTGAAGCGAAATTGTTCCTTTCGGGGGGTATTGCAACTTTTCGGCATTTTGAGGCGAAATTGTTCCTTTGGGGGGGTATTGCAACCTTTGGCCATATTGAAGCGAAATTGTTCCTTTGGGGGGGTATTGCAATTTTTAACCATTTTGAGGCGAAATTGTTCCTTTGGGGGGTATTGCAACTTTTGGCCATTTTGAAGCGAAATTGTTCCTTTCGGGGGTTATTGCAACTTTTCAGCATTTTGAGGCGAAATTGTTCCTTTGGGGGAGTATTGCAATTTTTTGCCATTTTGAGGCGAAATTGTTCCTTTGGGGGGGGTATTGCAACTTTTCGGCATTTTGAGGCGAAATTGTTCCTTTTTGGGGTATTGCAATTTTTTTTCCATTTTGAGGCGAAATTGTTCCTTTGGGGGGGTATTGCAACTTTTGGCCATTTTGAAGCGAAATTGTTCCTTTCGGGGGGTATTGCAACTTTTCGGCATTTTGAGGCGAAATTGTTCCTTGGGGGGGTATTGCAATTTTTTGCCATTTTGAGGCGAAATTGTTCCTTTGGGGGGTATTGCAACTTTTGGCCATTTTGAAGCGACATTGTTCCTTTCGGGGGGTATTGCAACTTTTCGGCATTTTGAGGCGAAATTGTTCCTTTGGGGGGGTATTGCAACTTTTGGCCATTTTGAAGCGAAATTGTTCGTTTGGGGGGGTATTGCAACTTTTCGGCATTTTGAGGCGAAATTGTTCCTTTGGGGGGGTATTGCAACTTTTCGGCATTTTGAGGCGAAATTGTTCCTTTGGGGGGGTATTGCAACTTTTGGCCATTTTGAAGCGAAATTGTTCCTTTCGGGGGGTATTGCAACTTTTCGGCATTTTGAAGCGAAATTGTTCCTTTGGGGGGTATTGCAATTTTTTGCCATTTTGAGGCGAAATTGTTCCTTTGGGGGGGTATTGCAACTTTTGGCCATTTTGAAGCGAAATTGTTCCTTTGGGGGGGTATTGCAATTTTTTGCCATTTTGAGGCGAAATTGTTCCTTTGGGGGGTATTGCAACTTTTCGGCATTTTGAGGCGAAATTGTTCCTTTGGGGGGGTATTGCAATTTTTTGCCATTTTGAGGTGAAATTGTTCCTTTGAGGGGGTATTGCAACTTTTGGCCATTTTGAAGCAAAATTGTTCCTTTGGGAGGTATTGCATTTTTTTGCCATTTTGAGGCGAAATTGTTCCTTTGGGGGGTTATTGCAATTTTTTGCCATTTTGAGGCAAAATTGTTCCTTTGGGGGGGTATTGCAACTTTTGGCCATTTTGAAGCGAAATTGTTCCTTTGGGGGGTATTGCAACTTTTGGCCATTTTGAAGCGAAATTGTTCCTTTGGGGGGGTATTGCAACTTTTCTGCATTTTGAGGCGAAATTGTTCCTTTGGGGGGTATTGCAATTTTTTGCCATTTTGAGGCGAAATTGTTCCTTTGGGGGGGTATTGCAACTTTTGGCCATATTGAAGCGAAATTGTTCCTTTGGGGGGGTATTGCAATTTTTAACCATTTTGAGGCGAAATTGTTCCTTTAAGGGGTATTGCAACTTTTGGCCATTTTGAAGCGAAATTGTTCCTTTCGGGGGTTATTGCAACTTTTCAGC
This sequence comes from Anomaloglossus baeobatrachus, assembly GCF_048569485.1. Classification (NCBI taxonomy): domain Eukaryota; kingdom Metazoa; phylum Chordata; class Amphibia; order Anura; family Aromobatidae; genus Anomaloglossus; species Anomaloglossus baeobatrachus. Next base: position 110,315 of record NW_027442852.1, read on the forward strand.
ATTTTGAAGCGAAATTGTTCCTTTGGGGGGGTATTGCAACTTTTCGGCATTTTGAGGCGAAATTGTTCCTTTGGGGGGTATTGCAATTTTTTTTCCATTTTGAGGCGAAATTGTTCCTTTGGGGGGGTATTGCAACTTTTGGCCATTTTGAAGCGAAATTGTTCCTTTCGGGAGGTATTGCAACTTTTCGGCATTTTGAAGCGAAATTGTTCCTTTGGGGGGTATTGCAATTTTTTGCCATTTTGAGGCGAAATTGTTCCTTTCGGGGGGTATTGCAACTTTTCGGCATTTTGAGGCGAAATTGTTCCTTTGGGGGGGTATTGCAACTTTTGGCCATTTTGAAGCGAAATTGTTCCTTTGGGGGGTATTGCAATTTTTTGCCATTTTGAGGCGAAATTGTTCCTTTCGGGGGGTATTGCAACTTTTCAGCATTTTGAGGCGAAATTGTTCCTTTGGGGGGGGTATTGCAACTTTTGGCCATTTTGAAGCGACATTGTTCCTTTCGGGGGGTATTGCAACTTTTCGGCATTTTGAGGCGAAATTGTTCCTTCGGGGGGGTATTGCAACTTTTGGCCATTTTGAAGCGAAATTGTTCCTTTGGGGGGGTATTGCAATTTTTTGCCATTTTGAAGCGAAATTGTTCCTTTGGGGGGGTATTGCAACTTTTGGCCATTTTGAAGCGACATTGTTCCTTTCGGGGGGTATTGCAACTTTTCGGCATTTTGAGGCGAAATTGTTCCTTCGGGGGGGTATTGCAACTTTTGGCCATTTTGAAGCGAAATTGTTCCTTTGGGGGGGTATTGCAATTTTTTGCCATTTTGAGGCGAAATTGATCCTTTGGGGGGGTATTGCAACTTTTGGCCATATTGAAGCGAAATTGTTCCTTTGTGGGGTTTTTACAATTTTTGGCCATTTTGAGGCGAAATTGTTCCTTTGGGGGGGTATTGCAACTTTTGGCCATTTTGAGGCGAAATTGTTCCTTTGGGGGGGTATTGCAACTTTTGGCCATTTTGAAGCGAAATTGTTCCTTTGGGGGGGTATTGCAACTTTTCGGCATTTTGAGGCGAAATTGTTCCTTTCGGGGGGTATTGCAACTTTTCGGCATTTTGAGGCTAAATTGTTCCTTTGGGGGGTTATTGCAACTTTTGGCCATATTGAAGCGAAATTGTTCCTTTGGGGGGGTATTGCAATTTTTAACCATTTTGAGGCGAAATTGTTCCTTTAAGGGGTATTGCAACTTTTGGCCATTTTGAAGCGAAATTGTTCCTTTCGGGGGTTATTGCAACTTTTCAGCATTTTGAAGCGAAATTGTTCCTTTGGGGGGGTATTGCAACTTTTCGGCATTTTGAGGCGAAATTGTTCCTTTGGGGGGTATTGCAATTTTTTTTCCATTTTGAGGCGAAATTGTTCCTTTGGGGGGGTATTGCAACTTTTGGCCATTTTGAAGCGAAATTGTTCCTTTCGGGAGGTATTGCAACTTTTCGGCATTTTGAAGCGAAATTGTTCCTTTGGGGGGTATTGCAATTTTTTGCCATTTTGAGGCGAAATTGTTCCTTTCGGGGGGTATTGCAACTTTTCGGCATTTTGAGGCGAAATTGTTCCTTTGGGGGGGTATTGCAACTTTTGGCCATTTTGAAGCGAAATTGTTCCTTTGGGGGGTATTGCAATTTTTTGCCATTTTGAGGCGAAATTGTTCCTTTCGGGGGGTATTGCAACTTTTCGGCATTTTGAGGCGAAATTGTTCCTTTGGGGGGGTATTGCAACTTTTGGCCATTTTGAAGCGAAATTGTTACTTTGGGGGGGTATTGCAACTTTTGGCCATTTTGAAGCGACATTGTTCCTTTCGGGGGGTATTGCAACTTTTCGGCATTTTGAGGCGAAATTGTTCCTTCGGGGGGGTATTGCAACTTTTGGCCATTTTGAAGCGAAATTGTTCCTTTGGGGGGGTATTGCAATTTTTTGCCATTTTGAGGCGAAATTGATCCTTTGGGGGGGTATTGCAACTTTTGGCCATATTGAAGCGAAATTGTTCCTTTGGGGGGTTTTTACAATTTTTGGCCATTTTGAGGCGAAATTGTTCCTTTGGGGGGGTATTGCAACTTTTGGCCATTTTGAGGCGAAATTGTTCCTTTGGGGGGGTATTGCAACTTTTGGCCATTTTGAAGCGAAATTGTTCCTTTGGGGGGGTATTGCAACTTTTCGGCATTTTGAGGCGAAATTGTTCCTTTCGGGGGGTATTGCAACTTTTCGGCATTTTGAGGCGAAATTGTTCCTTTGGGGGGGTATTGCAATTTTTTGCCATTTTGAGGCGAAATTGTTCCTTTGGGGGGAATTGCAACTTTTGGCCATTTTGAAGCGACATTGTTCCTTTCGGGGGGTATTGCAACTTTTCGGCATTTTGAGGCGAAATTGTTCCTTTGGGGGGGTATTGCAACTTTTGGCCATTTTGAAGCAAAATTGTTCCTTTGGGGGGGTATTGCAATTTTTTGCCATTTTGAGGCGAAATTGTTCCTTTGGGGGGGTATTGCAACTTTTGGCCATTTTGAAGTGAAATTGTTCCTTGGGGGGGTATTGCAATTTTTTGCCATTTTGAGGCGAAATTGTTGCTTTGGGGGGGTATTGCAACTTTTGGCCATTTTGAAGCGAAATTGTTCCTTTCGGGGGGTATTGCAACTTTTCGGCATTTTGAGGCGAAATTGTTCCTTTGGGGGGGTATTGCAACCTTTGGCCATATTGAAGCGAAATTGTTCCTTTGGGGGGGTATTGCAATTTTTAACCATTTTGAGGCGAAATTGTTCCTTTGGGGGGTATTGCAACTTTTGGCCATTTTGAAGCGAAATTGTTCCTTTCGGGGGTTATTGCAACTTTTCAGCATTTTGAGGCGAAATTGTTCCTTTGGGGGAGTATTGCAATTTTTTGCCATTTTGAGGCGAAATTGTTCCTTTGGGGGGGGTATTGCAACTTTTCGGCATTTTGAGGCGAAATTGTTCCTTTTTGGGGTATTGCAATTTTTTTTCCATTTTGAGGCGAAATTGTTCCTTTGGGGGGGTATTGCAACTTTTGGCCATTTTGAAGCGAAATTGTTCCTTTCGGGGGGTATTGCAACTTTTCGGCATTTTGAGGCGAAATTGTTCCTTGGGGGGGTATTGCAATTTTTTGCCATTTTGAGGCGAAATTGTTCCTTTGGGGGGTATTGCAACTTTTGGCCATTTTGAAGCGACATTGTTCCTTTCGGGGGGTATTGCAACTTTTCGGCATTTTGAGGCGAAATTGTTCCTTTGGGGGGGTATTGCAACTTTTGGCCTTTTTGAAGCGAAATTGTTCGTTTGGGGGGGTATTGCAACTTTTCGGCATTTTGAGGCGAAATTGTTCCTTTGGGGGGGTATTGCAACTTTTCGGCATTTTGAGGCGAAATTGTTCCTTTGGGGGGGTATTGCAACTTTTGGCCATTTTGAAGCGAAATTGTTCCTTTCGGGGGGTATTGCAACTTTTCGGCATTTTGAAGCGAAATTGTTCCTTTGGGGGGTATTGCAATTTTTTGCCATTTTGAGGCGAAATTGTTCCTTTGGGGGGGTATTGCAACTTTTGGCCATTTTGAAGCGAAATTGTTCCTTTGGGGGGGTATTGCAATTTTTTGCCATTTTGAGGCGAAATTGTTCCTTTGGGGGGTATTGCAACTTTTCGGCATTTTGAGGCGAAATTGTTCCTTTGGGGGGGTATTGCAATTTTTTGCCATTTTGAGGTGAAATTGTTCCTTTGAGGGGGTATTGCAACTTTTGGCCATTTTGAAGCAAAATTGTTCCTTTGGGAGGTATTGCATTTTTTTGCCATTTTGAGGCGAAATTGTTCCTTTGGGGGGTATTGCAACTTTTGGCCATTTTGAAGCGAAATTGTTCCTTTGGGGGGTTATTGCAATTTTTTGCCATTTTGAGGCAAAATTGTTCCTTTGGGGGGGTATTGCAACTTTTGGCCATTTTGAAGCGAAATTGTTCCTTTGGGGGGTATTGCAACTTTTGGCCATTTTGAAGCGAAATTGTTCCTTTGGGGGGGTATTGCAACTTTTCTGCATTTTGAGGCGAAATTGTTCCTTTGGGGGGGTATTGCAACTTTTCGGCATTTTGAGGCGAAATTGTTCCTTGGGGGGGGTATTGCAACTTTTGGCCATTTTGAAGCGAAATTTTTCCTTTGGGGGGGTATTGCAATTTTTAACCATTTTGAGGCGAAATTGTTCCTTTGGGGGGGTATTGCAACTTTTGGCCATTTTGAAGCGAAATTGTTCCTTTGGGGGGGTATTGCAATTTTTTGCCATTTTGAGGCGAAATTGTTCCTTTGGGGGGGTATTGCAACTTTTGGCCATATTGAAGCGAAATTGTTCCTTTGGGGGGTTTTTACAATTTTTGGCCATTTTGAAGCGAAATTGTTCCTTTGGGGGGGTATTGCAACTTTTCGGCATTTTGAGGCGAAATTGTTCCTTTGGGGGGGTATTGCAATTTTTTGCCATATTGAGGCGAAATTGTTCCTTTGGGGGGGTATTGCAACTTTTGGCCATTTTGAAGCGAAATTGTTCCTTTCGGAGGGTATTGCAACTTTTCGGCATTTTGAGGCGAAATTGTTCCTTTGGGGGGTATTGCAACTTTTGGCCATATTGAGGCGAAATTGTTCCTTTGGGGGGGTATTGCAACTTTTGGCCATTTTGAAGCGAAATTGTTCCTTTCGGGGGGTATTGCAACTTTTCAGCATTTTGAGGCGAAATTGTTCCTTTGGGGGGGTATTGCAATTTTTTGCCATTTTGATGCGAAATTGTTCCTTTGGGGGGGTATTGCAACTTTTCGGCATTTTGAGGCGAAATTGTTCCTTTGGGGGAATTGCAATTTTTTTTCCATTTTGAGGCGAAATTGTTCCTTTGGGGGGGGTCTTGCAACTTTTGGCCATTTTGAAGCGAAATTGTTCCTTTCGGGGGGTATTGCAACTTTTCGGCATTTTGAAGCGAAATTGTTCCTTTGGGGGGTATTGCAATTTTTTGCCATTTTGAGGCGAAATTGTTCCTTTGGGGGGGTATTGCAACTTTTGGCCATTTTGAAGCGAAATTGTTCCTTTGGGGGGGTATTGCAATTTTTTTTTCATTTTGAGGCGAAATTGTTCCTTTGGGGGGGTATTGCAAATTTTGGCCATTTTGAAGCGAAATTGTTCCTTTGGGGGGTATTGCAATTTTTTGCCATTTTGAGGCGAAATTGTTCCTTTGGGGGGGTATTGCAACTTTTGGCCAAATTGAAGCGAAATTGTTCCTTTCGGGGGTTTTTACAATTTTTGGCCATTTTGAGGCGAAATTGTTCCTTTGGGGGGGTATTGCAACTTTTGGCCATTTTGAGGCGAAATTGTTCCTTTGGGGGGGTATTGCAATTTTTTTTCCATTTTGAGGCGAAATTGTTCCTTTGGGGGGGTATTGCAACTTTTGGCCATTTTGAAGCGAAATTGTTCCTTTCGCGGGGTATTGCAACTTTTCGGCATTTTGAGGCGAAATTGTTCCTTGGGGGGGTATTGCAATTTTTTGCCATTTTGAGGCGAAATTGTTCCTTTGGGGGGTATTGCAACTTTTGGCCATTTTGAAGCGACATTGTTCCTTTCGGGGGGTATTGCAACTTTTCGGCATTTTGAGGCGAAATTGTTCCTTTGGGGGGGTATTGCAACTTTTGGCCATTTTGAAGCGAAATTGTTCGTTTGGGGGGGTATTGCAACTTTTCGGCATTTTGAGGCGAAATTGTTCCTTTGGGGGGGTATTGCAACTTTTCAGCATTTTGAGGCGAAATTGTTCCTTTGGGGGGGTATTGCAACTTTTCAGCATTTTGAGGCGAAATTGTTCCTTTGGGGGGGTATTGCAACTTTTGGCCATTTTGAAGCGAAATTGTTCCTTTCGGGGGGTATTGCAACTTTTCGGCATTTTGAAGCGAAATTGTTCCTTTGGGGGGTATTGCAATTTTTTGCCATTTTGAGGCGAAATTGTTCCTTTGGGGGGGTATTGCAACTTGTGGCCATTTTGAAGCGAAATTGTTCCTTTGGGGGGTATTGCAATTTTTTTTCATTTTGAGGCGAAATTGTTCCTTTGGGGGGGTATTGCAAATTTTGTCCATTTTGAAGCGAAATTGTTCCTTTGGGGGGGTATTGCAATTTTTTGCCATTTTGAGGCGAAATTGTTCCTTTGGGGGGGTATTGCAACTTTTGGCCTTTTTGAGGCGAAATTGTTCCTTTGGGGGGGTATTGCAACTTTTGGCCATTTTGAAGCGAAATTGTTCCTTTCGGGGGGTATTGCAACTTTTCAGCATTTTGAGGCGAAATTGTTCCTTTGGGGGGGTATTGCAATTTTTTGCCATTTTGATGCAAAATTGTTCCTTTGGGGGGGTATTGCAACTTTTCGGCATTTTGAGGCGAAATTGTTCCTTTGGGGGTATTGCAATTTTTTTTCCATTTTGAGGCGAAATTGTTCCTTTGGGGGGGGGTCTTGCAACTTTTGGCCATTTTGAAGCGAAATTGTTCCTTTCGGGGGGTATTGCAACTTTTTGGCATTTTGAAGCGAAATTGTTCCTTTGGGGGGTATTGCAATTTTTTGCCATTTTGAGGCGAAATTGTTCCTTTGGGGGGGTATTGCAAATTTTGGCCATTTTGAAGCGAAATTGTTCCTTTGGGGGGTATTGCAATTTTTTGCCATTTTGAGGCGAAATTGTTCCTTTGGGGGGGTATTGCAACTTTTGGCCATATTGAAGCGAAATTGTTCCTTTCGGGGGTTTTTACAATTTTTGGCCATTTTGAGGCGAAATTGTTCCTTTCGGGGGGTATTGCAACTTTTTGGCATTTTGAAGCGAAATTGTTCCTTTGGGGGGTATTGCAATTTTTTGCCATTTTGAGGCGAAATTGTTCCTTTGGGGGGGTATTGCAAATTTTGGCCATTTTGAAGCGAAATTGTTCCTTTGGGGGGTATTGCAATTTTTTGCCATTTTGAGGCGAAATTGTTCCTTTGGGGGGGTATTGCAACTTTTGGCCATATTGAAGCGAAATTGTTCCTTTCGGGGGTTTTTACAATTTTTGGCCATTTTGAGGCGAAATTGTTCCTTTGGGGGGGTATTGCAACTTTTGGCCATTTTGAGGCGAAATTGTTCCTTTGGGGGGGTATTGCAACTTTTGGCCATTTTGAAGCGAAATTGTTCCTTTGGGGGGGTATTGCAACTTTTCGGCATTTTGAGGCGAAATTGTTCCTTTGGGGGGGTATTGCAACTTTTGGCCATTTTGAAGCGAAATTGTTCCTTTGGGGGGGTATTGCAACTTTTGGCCATTTTGAAGCGAAATTGTTCCTTTGGGGGGGTATTGCAACTTTTCGGCATTTTGAGGCGAAATTGTTCCTTTGGGGGGGTATTGCAATTTTTTGCCATTTTGAGGCGAAATTGTTCCTTTGGGGGGTATTGCAACTTTTGGCCATTTTGAAGCGAAATTGTTCTTTTCGGGGGGTATTGCAACTTTTCGGCATTTTGAGGCGAAATTGTTCCTTTGGGGGGGTATTGCAACTTTTGGCCATTTTGAAGCGAAATTGTTCCTTTAGGGGGGTATTGCAACTTTTCGGCATTTTGAGGCGAAATTGTTCCTTTGGGGGGGTATTGCAATTTTTTGCCATTTTGAGGCGAAATTGTTCCTTTGGGGGGGTATTGCAACTTTTCGGCATTTTGAGGCGAAATTGTTCCTTTGGGGGGTATTGCAATTTTTTTTCCATTTTGAGGCGAAATTGTTCCTTTGGGGGGGTCTTGCAACTTTTGGCCATTTTGTAGCGAAATTGTTCCTTTCGGGGGGTATTGCAACTTTTCGGCATTTTGAAGCGAAATTGTTCCTTTGGGGGGTATTGCAATTTTTTGCCATTTTGAGGCGAAATTGTTCCTTTGGGGGGGTATTGCAACTTGTGGCCATTTTGAAGCGAAATTGTTCCTTTGGGGGGTATTGCAATTTTTTTTCATTTTGAGGCGAAATTGTTCCTTTGGGGGGGTATTGCAAATTTTGTCCATTTTGAAGCGAAATTGTTCCTTTGGGGGGGTATTGCAATTTTTTGCCATTTTGAGGCGAAATTGTTCCTTTGGGGGGGTATTGCAACTTTTGGCCTTTTTGAGGCGAAATTGTTCCTTTGGGGGGGTATTGCAACTTTTGGCCATTTTGAAGCGAAATTGTTCCTTTGGGGGGGTATTGCAACTTTTCGGCATTTTGAGGCGAAATTGTTCCTTTGGGGGGGTATTGCAATTTTTTGCCATTTTGAGGCGAAATTGTTCCTTTGCGGGGGTATTGCAACTTTTGGCCATTTTGAAGCGAAATTGTTCCTTTGGGGGGGTATTGCAACTTTTCGGCATTTTGAGGCGAAATTGTTCCTTGGGGGGGTATTGCAACTTTTGGCCATTTTGAAGCGAAATTGTTCCTTTGGGGGGGTATTGCAATTTTTAACCATTTTGAGGCGAAATTGTTCCTTTGGGGGGGTATTGCAACTTTTGGCCATTTTGAAGTGAAATTGTTTCTTTCGGGGGGTATTGCAACTTTTCAGCATTTTGAAGCGAAATTGTTCCTTTGGGGGGGTATTGCAATTTTTTGCCATTTTGAGGCGAAATTCTTCCTTTGGGGGGGTATTGCAACTTTTGGCCATTTTGAAGCGAAATTGTTCCTTTGGGGGGTATTGCAATTTTTTGCCATTTTGAGGCGAAATTGTTCCTTTGGGGGGGTATTGCAACTTTTGGCCATATTGAAGCGAAATTGTTCCTTTGGGGGGTTTTTACAATTTTTGGCCATTTTGAGGCGAAATTGTTCCTTTGGGGGGGTATTGCAACTTTTGGCCATTTTGAGGCGAAATTGTTCCTTTGGGGGGGTATTGCAACTTTTGGCCATTTTGAAGCGAAATTGTTCCTTTGGGGGGGTATTGCAACTTTTCGGCATTTTGAGGCGAAATTGTTCCTTTCGGGGGGTATTGCAACTTTTCGGCATTTTGAGGCGAAATTGTTCCTTTGGGGGGGGTATTGCAACTTTTGGCCATTTTGAAGCGAAATTGTTCCTTTGGGGGGGTATTGCAACTTTTGGCCATTTTGAAGCGAAATTGTTCCTTTGGGGGGGTATTGCAACTTTTCGGCATTTTGAGGCGAAATTGTTCCTTTGGGGGGGGTATTGCAATTTTTTGCCATTTTGAGGCGAAATTGTTCCTTTGGGGGGTATTGCAACTTTTGGCCATTTTGAAGCGAAATTGTTCCTTTCGGGGGGTATTGCAACTTTTCGGCATTTTGAGGCGAAATTGTTCCTTTGGGGGGGTATTGCAACTTTTGGCCATTTTGAAGCGAAATTGTTCCTTTGGGGGGTATTGCAACTTTTCGGCATTTTGAGGCGAAATTGTTCCTTTGGGGGGTATTGCAATTTTTTGCCATTTTGAGGCGAAATTGTTCCTTTGGGGGGGTATTGCAACTTTTCGGCATTTTGAGGCGAAATTGTTCCTTTGGGGGGTATTGCAATTTTTTTTCCATTTTGAGACGAAATTGTTCCTTTGGGGGGGTATTGCAACTTTTGGCCATTTTGAAGCGAAATTGTTCCTTTGGGGGGGTATTGCAACTTTTCGGCATTTTGAGGCGAAATTGTTCCTTTGGGGGGGTATTGCAACTTTTGGCCATTTTGAAGCGAAATTGTTCCTTTGGGGGGGTATTGCAATTTTTTGCCATTTTGAGGCGAAATTGTTCCTTTGGGGGGGTATTGCAACTTTTGGCCATTTTGAAGCGAAATTGTTCCTTTGGGGGGTATTGCAACTTTTCGGCATTTTGAGGCGAAATTGTTCCTTTGGGGGGGTATTGCAATTTTTTGCCATTTTGAGGCGAAATTGTTCCTTTCGGGGGGTATTGCAACTTTCGGCATTTTGAGGCGAAATTGTTCCTTTGGGGGGGTATTGCAACTTTTGGCCATTTTGAAGCGAAATTGTTCCTTTGGTGGGGTATTGCAACTTTTCGGCATTTTGAGGCGAAATTGTTCCTTTGGGGGGTATTGCAATTTTTTGCCATTTTGAGGCGAAATTGTTCCTTTGGGGGGGTATTGCAACTTTTGGCCATTTTGAAGCGAAATTGTTCCTTTGGGGGGGTATTGCAACTTTTCGGCATTTTGAGGCAAAATTGTTCCTTTGGGGGGGTATTGCAATTTTTTCCATTTTGAGGCGAAATTGTTCCTTTGGGGGGGTATTGCAACTTTTGGCCATTTTGAAGCGAAATTGTTCCTTTGGGGGGGTATTGCAACTTTTCGGCATTTTGAGGCAAAATTGTTCCTTTGGGGGGGTATTGCAATTTTTTGCCATTTTGAAGCGAAATTGTTCCTTTGGGGGGGTATTGCAACTTTTGGCCATTTTGAAGCGAAATTGTTCCTTTGGGGGGGTATTGCAACTTTTCGGCATTTTGAGGCGAAATTGTTCCTTGGGGGGGTATTGCAACTTTTGGAAATTTTGAAGCGAAATTGTTCCTTTGGGGGGGTATTGCAATTTTTAGCCATTTTGAGGCGAAATTGTTCCTTTCGGGGGGTATTGCAACTTTTCAGCATTTTGAAGCGAAATTGTTCCTTTGGGGGGGTATTGCAATTTTTTGCCATTTTGAGGCGAAATTGTTCTTTTGGGGGGTATTTCAACTTTTGGCCATTTTGAAGCGAAATTGTTCCTTTGGGGGGGTATTGCAACTTTTCGGCATTTTGAGGCGAAATTGTTCCTTTGGGGGGGTATTGCAATTTTTTGCCATTTTGAGGCGAAATTGTTCCTTTGGGGGGGTATTGCAACTTTTGGCCATTTTGAAGCGAAATTGTTCCTTTGGGGGGGTATTGCAATTTTTTGCCATTTTGAGGCGAAATTGTTCCTTTGGGGGGGTATTGCAACTTTTGGCCATTTTGAAGCGAAATTGTTCCTTTGGGGGGGTATTGCAATTTTTTGCCATTTTGAAGCGAAATTGTTCCTTTGGGGGGGTATTGCAATTTTTTTTTCATTTTGAGGCGAAATTGTTCCTTTGGGGGGGTATTGCAAATTTTGGCCATTTTGAAGCGAAATTGTTCCTTTGGGGGGGTATTGCAACTTTTGGCCATTTTGAAGCGAAATTGTTCCTTTGGGGGGTTTTTACAATTTTTGGCCATTTTGAGGCGAAATTGTTCCTTTCGGGGGGTATTGCAACTTTTTGGCATTTTGAGGCGAAATTGTTCCTTTGGGGGGGTATTGCAACTTTTGGCCATTTTGAAGCGAAATTGTTCCTTTGGGGGGGTATTGCAATTTTTTGCCATTTTGAGGCGAAATTGTTCCTTTGGGAGGGTATTGCAACTTTTGGCCATTTTGAAGCGAAATTGTTCCTTTGGGGGGGTATTGCAACTTTTCGGCATTTTGAGGCGAAATTGTTCCTTTGGGGGGGTATTGCAATTTTTTGCCATTTTGAGGCGAAATTGTTCCTTTGGGGGGGTATTGCAACTTTTGGCCATTTTGAAGCGAAATTGTTCCTTTCGGGGGGTATTGCAACTTTTCGGCATTTTGAGGCGAAATTGTTCCTTTGGGGGGGTATTGCAACTTTTGGCCATTTTGAAGCGAAATTGTTCCTTTGGTGGGGTATTGCAAGTTTTCGGCATTTTGAGGCGAAATTGTTCCTTTGGGGGGGTATTGCAATTTTTTGCCATTTTGAGGCGAAATTGTTCCTTTGGGGGGGTATTGCAACTTTTGGCCATTTTGAAGCGAAATTGTTCCTTTGGGGGGGTATTGCAATTTTTTGCCATTTTGAGGCGAAATTGTTCCTTTGGGGGGGTATTGCAACTTTTGGCCATTTTGAAGCGAAATTGTTCCTTTCGGGGGGTATTGCAACTTTTCAGCATTTTGAGGCGAAATTGTTCCTTTGGGGGGGTATTGCAATTTTTTGCCATTTTGAAATTGTTCCTTTTGGGGGGTATTGCAACTTTTCGGCATTTTAAGGCGAAATTGTTCCTTTGGGGGGGTATTGCAATTTTTTTTTCATTTTGAGGCGAAATTGTTCCTTTGGGGGGGTATTGCAAATTTTGGCCATTTTGAGGCGAAATTGTTCCTTTGGGGGGGTATTGCAACTTTTCGGCATTTTGAGGCGAAATTGTTCCTTTGGGGGGGTATTGCAATTTTTTGCCATTTTGAGGTGAAATTGTTCCTTTGGGGGGGTATTGCAACTTTTGGCCATTTTGAAGCGAAATTGTTCCTTTGGGGGGGTATTGCAACTTTTCGGCATTTTGAGGCGAAATTGTTCCTTGGGGAGGTATTGCAACTTTTGGCCATTTTGAAGCGAAATTGTTCCTTTGGGGGGGTATTGCAATTTTTAACCATTTTGAGGCAAAATTGTTCCTTTGGGGGGGTATTGCAACTTTTGGCCATTTTGAAGTGAAATTGTTCCTTTCGGGGGGTATTGCAACTTTTCGGCATTTTGAGGCGAAATTGTTCCTTTGGGGGGGTATTGCAACTTTTGGCCATTTTGAAGCGAAATTGTTCCTTTGGGGGGGTATTGCAATTTTTTGCCATTTTGAGGCGAAATTGTTCCTTTGGGGGGTATTGCAACTTTTGGCCATTTTGAAGCGAAATTGTTCCTTTCGGGGGGTATTGCAACTTTTCGGCATTTTGAGGCGAAATTGTTCCTTTCGGGGGGTATTGCAACTTTTCGGCATTTTGAGGCGAAATTGTTCCTTTGGGGGGGTATTGCAACTTTTGGCCATTTTGAAGCGAAATTGTTCCTTTGGGGGGGTATTGCAATTTTTTGCCATTTTGAGGCGAAATTGTTCCTTTGGGGGGTATTGCAACTTTTGGCCATTTTGAAGCGAAATTGTTCCTTTCGGGGGGTATTGCAACTTTTCGGCATTTTGAGGCGAAATTGTTCCTTTGGGGGGGTATTGCAACTTTTGGCCATTTTGAAGCGAAATTGTTCCTTTGGGGGGGTATTGCAACTTTTCGGCATTTTGAGGCGAAATTGTTCCTTTGGGGGGTATTGCAATTTTTTCCATTTTGAGGCGAAATTGTTCCTTTGGGGGGGTATTGCAACTTTTGGCCATTTTGAAGCGAAATTGTTCCTTTGGGGGGGTATTGCAACTTTTCGGCATTTTGAGGCGAAATTGTTCCTTTGGGGGGGTATTGCAACTTTTGGCCATATTGAAGCGAAATTGTTCCTTTGGGGGGGTATTGCAATTTTTAACCATTTTGAGGCGAAATTGTTCCTTTGGGGGGGTATTGCAACTTTTGGCCATTTTGAAGCGAAATTGTTCCTTTCGGGGGGTATTGCAACTTTTCAGCATTTTGAGGCGAAATTGTTCCTTTGGGGGGGTATTGCAATTTTTTGCCATTTTGAGGCGAAATTGTTCCTTTGGGGGGTATTGCAACTTTTCGGCATTTTGAGGCGAAATTGTTCCTTTGGGGGGTATTGCAATTTTTTTTCCATTTTGAGGCGAAATTGTTCCTTTGGGGGGGATTGCAACTTTTGGCCATTTTGAAGCGAAATTGTTCCTTTCGGGGGGTATTGCAACTTTTGGCCATTTTGAAGCGAAATTGTTCCTTTGGGGGGGTATTGCAATTTTTTTTTCATTTTGAGGCGAAATTGTTCCTTTGGGGGGGGTATTGCAAATTTTGGCCATTTTGAAGCGAAATTGTTCCTTTGGGGGGGTATTGCAATTGTTTGCCATTTTGAGGCGAAATTGTTCCTTTGGGGGGGTATTGCAACTTTTCGGCATTTTGAGGCGAAATTGTTCCTTTGGGGGGGTATTGCAATTTTTTGCCCTTTTGAGGTGAAATTGTTCCTTTGGGGGGTATTGCAACTTTTGGCCATTTTGAAGCGAAATTGTTCCTTTGGGGGGTATTGCATTTTTTTGCCATTTTGAGGCGAAATTGTTTCTTTGGGGGGGTATTGCAACTTTTGGCCATTTTGAAGCGAAATTGTTCCTTTGGGGGGGTATTGCAATTTTTTGCCATTTTGAGGTGAAATTGTTCCTTTGGGGGGGTATTGCAACTTTTGGCCATATTGAAGCGAAATTGTTCCTTTGGGGGGTTTTTACAATTTTTGGCCATTATGAGGCGAAATTGTTCCTTTCGGGGGGTATTGCAACTTTTCGGCATTTTGAGGCAAAATTGTTCCTTTGGGGGGGTATTGCAACTTTTGGCCATTTTGAAGCGAAACTGTTCCTTTGGGGGGGTATTGCAATTTTTTGCCATTTTGAGGCGAAATTGTTCCTTTGGGGGGGTATTGCAACTTTTGGCCATTTTGAAGCGAAATTGTTCCTTTGGGGGGGTATTGCAACTTTTCGGCATTTTGAGGCGAAATTGTTCCTTTGGGGGGGTATTGCAACTTTTGGCCATATTGAAGCGAAATTGTTCCTTTGGGGGGGTATTGCAATTTTTAACCATTTTGAGGCGAAATTGTTCCTTTGGGGGGGTATTGCAACTTTTGGCCATTTTGAAGCGAAATTGTTCCTTTCGGGGGGTATTGCAACTTTTGGCCATTTTGAAGCGAAATTGTTCCTTTGGGGGGGTATTGCAACTTTTCGGCATTTTGAGGCGAAATTGTTCCTTTGGGGGGGTATTGCAATTTTTTGCCATTTTGAGGCGAAATTGTTCCTTTGGGGGGGTATTGCAACTTTTGGCCATTTTGAAGCGAAATTGTTCCTTTGGGGGGTATTGCAATTTTTTGCCATTTTGAGGCGAAATTGTTCCTTTGGGGGGGTATTGCAACTTTTGGCCATTTTGAAGCGAAATTGTTCCTTTCGGGGGGTATTGCAACATTTAGCCATATTGAAGCGAAATTGTTCTTTTGGGGGGTATTGGAATTTTTAACCATTTTGAGGCGAAATTGTTCCTTTGGGGGGGTATTGCAACTTTTGGCCATTTTGAAGCGAAATTGTTCCTTTGGTGGGGTATTGCAAGTTTTCGGCATTTTGAGGCGAAATTGTTCCTTTGGGGGGGTATTGCAATTTTTTGCCATTTTGAGGCGAAATTGTTCCTTTGGGGGGGTATTGCAACTTTTGGCCATTTTGAAGCGAAATTGTTCCTTTGGGGGGGTATTGCAATTTTTTGCCATTTTGAGGCGAAATTGTTCCTTTGGGGGGGTATTGCAACTTTTGGCCATTTTGAAGCGAAATTGTTCCTTTCGGGGGGTATTGCAACTTTTCAGCATTTTGAGGCGAAATTGTTCCTTTGGGGGGGTATTGCAATTTTTTGCTATTTTGAAATTGTTCCTTTTGGGGGGTATTGCAACTTTTCGGCATTTTAAGGCGAAATTGTTCCTTTGGGGGGTATTGCAATTTTTTTTTCATTTTGAGGCGAAATTGTTCCTTTGGGGGGGTATTGCAAATTTTGGCCATTTTGAAGCGAAATTGTTCCTTTGGGGGGTATTGCAATTTTTTGCCATTTTGAGGCGAAATTGTTCCTTTGGTGGGGTATTGCAACTTTTGGCCATTTTGAAGCGAAATTGTTCCTTTCGGGGGGTATTGCAACATTTGGCCACATTGAAGCGAAATTGTTCTTTTGGGGGGTATTGGAATTTTTAACCATTTTGAGGCGAAATTGTTCCTTTGGGGAGGTATTGCAACTTTTGGCCATTTTGAAGCGAAATTGTTCCTTTCGGGGGGTATTGCAACTTTTCAGCATTTTGAGGCGAAATTGTTCCTTTGGGGGGGTATTGCAACTTTTCGGCATTTTGAGGCGAAATTGTTCCTTTGGGGGGTATTGCAATTTTTTTTTCCATTTTGAGGCGAAATTGTTCCTTTCGGGGGGTATTGCAACTTTTCGGCATTTTGAAGCGAAATTGTTCCTTTGGGCGGTATTGCAATTTTTTGCCATTTTGAGGCGAAATTGTTCCTTTGGGGGGGTATTGCAACTTTTGGCCATTTTGAAGCGAAATTGTTCTTTTGGGGGGGTATTGCAATTTTTTGCCATTTTGAAGCGAAATTGTTCCTTTGGGGGGGTATTGCAATTTTTTGCCATTTTGAGGTGAAATTGTTCCTTTGGGGGGGTATTGCAACTTTTGGCCATATTGAAGCGAAATTGTTCCTTTGGGGGGGTATTGCAATTTTTTGCCATTTTGAGGCGAAATTGTTCCTTTGGGGGGGTATTGCAACTTTTGGCCTTTTTGAGGCGAAATTGTTCCTTTCGGGGGGTATTGCAAATTTTGGCCATTTTGGAGCGAAATTGTTCCTTTGGGGGGTATTGCAATTTTTTGCCATTTTGAGGCGAAATTGTTCCTTTGGGGGGGTATTGCAACTTTTCGGCATTTTGAGGCGAAATTGTTCCTTTGGGGGGGTATTGCAATTTTTTGCCATTTTGAGGTGAAATTGTTCCTTTGGGGGGGTATTGCAACTTTTGGCCATTTTGAAGCGAAATTGTTCCTTTGGGGGGTATTGCATTTTTTTTGCCATTTTGAGGCGAAATTGTTCCTTTGGGGGTGTATTGCAACTTTTGGCCATTTTGAAGCGAAATTGTTCCTTTGGGGGGGTATTGCAATTTTTTGCCATTTTGAGGCGAAATTGTTCCTTTGGGGGGGTATTGCAACTTTTGGCCTTTTTGAGGCGAAATTGTTCCTTTGGGGGGGTATTGCAACTTTTGGCCATTTTGAAGCGAAATTGTTCCTTTGGGGGGGTATTGCAACTTTTCGGCATTTTGAGGCGAAATTGTTCCTTTGGGGGGGTATTGCAATTTTTTGCCATTTTGAGGCGAAATTGTTCCTTGGGGGGGTATTGCAACTTTTGGCCATTTTGAAGCGAAATTGTTCCTTTGGGGGGGTATTGCAATTTTTTGCCATTTTGAGGCGAAATTGTTCCTTGGGGGGTATTGCAACTTTTGGCCATTTTGAAGTGAAATTGTTCCTTTCGGGGGGTATTGCAACTTTTCAGCATTTTGAAGCGAAATTGTTCCTTTGGGGGGGTATTGCAATTTTTTGCCATTTTGAGGCGAAATTGTTCCTTTGGGGGGGGTATTGCAACTTTTGGCCATTTTGAAGCGAAATTGTTCCTTTGGGGGGGTATTGCAATTTTTTGCCATTTTGAGGCGAAATTGTTCCTTTGGGGGGGTATTGCAACTTTTGGCCATATTGAATTGAAATTGTTCCTTTGGGGGGTTTTTACAATTTTTGGCCATTTTGAGGCGAAATTGTTCCTTTCGGGGGGTATTGCAACTTTTGGCCATTTTGAAGCGAAATTGTTCCTTTGGGGGGGTATTGCAATTTTTTGCCATTTTGAGGCGAAATTGTTCCTTTGGGGGGGTATTGCAACTTTTGGCCATTTTGAAGCGAAATTGTTCCTTTGGGGGGGTATTGCAACTTTTCGGCATTTTGAGGCGAAATTGTTCCTTTGGGGGGGTATTGCAATTTTTTGCCATTTTGAGGCGAAATTGTTCCTTTGGGGGGGTATTGCAACTTTTGGTCATTTTGAAGCGAAATTGTTCCTTTCGGGGGGTATTGCAACTTTTCGGCATTTTGAAGCGAAATTGTTCCTTTGGGGGGGTATTGCAACTTTTGGCCATTTTGAAGCGAAATTGTTCCTTTGGGGGGGTATTGCAACTTTTCGGCATTTTGAGGCGAAATTGTTCCTTTGGGGGGGTATTGCAACTTTTGGCCATTTTGAAGCGAAATTGTTCCTTTCGGGGGGTATTGCAACTTTTGGCCATATTGAAGCGAAATTGTTCTTTTGGGGGGTATTGGAATTTTTAACCATTTTGAGGCGAAATTGTTCCTTTGGGGGGGTATTGCAACTTTTGGCCATTTTGAAGCGAAATTGTTCCTTTCGGGGGGTATTGCAACTTTTCAGAATTTTGAGGCGAAATTGTTCCTTTGGGGGGGTATTGCAACTTTTCGGCATTTTGAGGCGAAATTGTTCCTTTGGGGGGTATTGCAATTTTTTGCCATTTTGAGGTGAAATTGTTCCTTTGGGGGGGTATTGCAACTTTTGGCCATTTTGAAGCGAAATTGTTCCTTTCGGGGGGTATTGCAACTTTTCGGCATTTTGAGGCGAAATTGTTCCTTTGGGGGGGTAATGCAACTTTTGGCCATATTGAAGCGAAATTGTTCCTTTGGGGGGGTATTGCAATTTTTAACCATTTTGAGGCGAAATTGTTCCTTTGGGGGGGTATTGCAAATTTTGGCCATTTTGAAGCGAAATTGTTCCTTTGGGGGGGTATTGCAATTTATTGCCATTTTGAGGCGAAATTGTTCCTTTGGGGGGGTATTGCAACTTTTGACCATTTTGAAGCGAAATTGTTCCTTTGGGGGGGTATTGCAAATTTTGGCCATTTTGAAGCAAAATTGTTCCTTTCGGGGGGTATTGCAACTTTTCAGCATTTTGAGGCGAAATTGTTCCTTTGGGGGGGTATTGCAATTTTTTGCCATTTTGAGGCGAAATTGTTCCTTTGGGGGGTATTGCAACTTTTCGGCATTTTGAGGCGAAATTGTTCCTTTGGGGGGGAATGCAACTTTTGGCCATTTTGAAGCGAAATTGTTCCTTTGGGGGGTATTGCAATTTTTTTTCATTTTGAGGCGAAATTGTTCCTTTGGGGGGGTATTGCAAATTTTGGCCATTTTGAAGCGAAATTGTTCCTTTGGGGGGGTATTGCAATTGTTTGCCATTTTGAGGCGAAATTGTTCCTTTGGGGGGGTATTGCAACTTTTCAGCATTTTGAGGCGAAATTGTTCCTTTGGGGGGGTATTGCAATTTTTTGCCATTTTGAGGTGAAATTGTTCCTTTGGGGGGTATTGCAACTTTTGGCCATTTTGAAGCGAAATTGTTCCTTTGGGGGGTATTGCATTTTTTTGCCATTTTGAGGCGAAATTGTTCCTTTGGGGGGGTATTGCAACTTTTGGCCATTTTGAAGCGAAATTGTTCCTTTGGGGGGGGTATTGCAACTTTTGGCCTTTTTGAGGCGAAATTGTTCCTTTGGGGGGGTATTGCAACTTTTGGCCATTTTGAAGCGAAATTGTTCCTTTGGGGGGGTATTGCAACTTTTCGGCATTTTGAGGCGAAATTGTTCCTTTGGGGGGTATTGCAATTTTTTGCCATTTTGAGGCGAAATTGTTCCTTTGGGGGGGGTATTGCAACTTTTGGCCATTTTGAAGCGAAATTGTTCCTTTGGGGGGGTATTGCAACTTTTCGGCATTTTGAGGCGAAATTGTTCCTTTGGGGGGTATTGCAATTTTTTTTCCATTTTGAGGCGAAATTGTTCCTTTGGGGGACTATTGCAACTTTTGGCCATTTTGAAGCGAAATTGTTCCATTGGGGGGGTATTGCAAATTTGGCCATTTTGAGGCGAAATTGTTCCTTTGGGGGGGAATTGCAAATTTGGCCATTTTGAAGCGAAATTGTTCCTTTGGGGGGGTATTGCAATTTTTTGCCATTTTGAGGCGAAATTGTTCCTTTGGGGGGGTATTGCAATTTTTAACCATTTTGAGGCGAAATTGTTCCTTTGGGGGTAATATTGCAACTTTTGGCCATCTTGAAGTGAAATTGTTCCTTTCGGGGGGTATTGCAACTTTTCAGCATTTTGAAGCGAAATTGTTCCTTTGGGGGGTATTGCAATTTTTTGCCATTTTGAGGCGAAATTGTTCCTTTGGGGGGGTATTGCAATTTTTTGCCATTTTGAGGCGAAATTGTTCCTTTGGGGGGGTATTGCAACTTTTGGCCATTTTGAAGTGAAATTGTTCCTTTGGGGGGGTATTGCAATTTTTTGCCATTTTGAGGCGAAATTGTTCCTTTGGGGGGGTATTGCAACTTTTGGCCATATTGAAGCGAAATTGTTCCTTTGGGGGGTTTTTACAATTTTTGGCCATTTTGAGGCGAAATTGTTCCTTTCGGGGGGTATTGCAACTTTTCGGCATTTTGAGGCGAAATTGTTCCTTTGGGGGGGTATTGCAACTTTTGGCCATTTTGAAGCGAAATTGTTCCTTTGGGGGGGTATTGCAATTTTTTGCCATTTTGAGGCGAAATTGTTCCTTTCGGGGGGTATTGCAACTTTTGGCCATTTTGAAGCGAAATTGTTCCTTTTGGGGGGGTATTGCAACTTTTCGGCATTTTGAGGCGAAATTGTTCCTTTGGGGGGGTATTGCAATTTTTTGCCATTTTGAGGCGAAATTGTTCCTTTGGGGGGGTATTGCAACTTTTGGCCATTTTGAAGCGAAATTGTTCCTTTGGGGGGGTATTGCAATTTTTAACCATTTTGAGGCGAAATTGTTCCTTTGGGGGACTATTGCAACTTTTGGCCATTTTGAAGCGAATTTGTTCCTTTGGGGGGGTATTGCAAATTTGGCCATTTTGAGGCGAAATTGTTCCTTTGGGGGGGTATTGCAAATTTGGCCATTTTGAAGCGAAATTGTTCCTTGGGGGGGTATTGCAATTTTTTGCCATTTTGAGGCGAAATTGTTCCTTTGGGGGTGGTATTGCAACTTTTGGCCATCTTGAAGTGAAATTGTTCCTTTCGGAGGTATTGCAACTTTTCAGCATTTTGAAGCGAAATTGTTCCTTTGGGGGGTATTGCAATTTTTTGCCATTTTGAGGCGAAATTGTTCCTTTGGGGGGGTATTGCAATTTTTTGCCATTTTGAGGCGAAATTGTTCCTTTGGGGGGGTATTGCAACTTTTGGCCATTTTGAAGTGAAATTGTTCCTTTGGGGGGGTATTGCAATTTTTTGCCATTTTGAGGCGAAATTGTTCCTTTGGGGGGGTATTGCAACTTTTGGCCATATTGAAGCGAAATTGTTCCTTTGGGGGGTTTTTACAATTTTTGGCCATTTTGAGGCGAAATTGTTCCTTTCGGGGGGTATTGCAACTTTTCGGCATTTTGAGGCGAAATTGTTCCTTTGGGGGGTATTGCAACTTTTGGCCATTTTGAAGCGAAATTGTTCCTTTGGGGGGGTATTGCAATGTTTTGCCATTTTGAGGCGAAATTGTTCCTTTCGGGGGGTATTGCAACTTTTGGCCATTTTGAAGCGAAATTGTTCCTTTTGGGGGGGTATTGCAACTTTTCGGCATTTTGAGGCGAAATTGTTCCTTTGGGGGGGTATTGCAACTTTTGGCCATTTTGAAGCGAAATTGTTCCTTTGTGGGGGTATTGCAATTTTTCGGCATTTTGAGGCGAAATTGTTCCTTTGGGGGGTATTGCAACTTTTGGCCATTTTGAAGCGAAATTGTTCCTTTGGGGGGGTATTGCAATTTTTAACCATTTTGAGGCGAAATTGTTCCTTTGGGGGGGTATTGCAACTTTTGGCCATTTTGAAGCGAAATTGTTCCTTTCGGGGGGTATTGCAACTTTTCAGCATTTTGAGGCGAAATTGTTCCTTTGGGGGGGTATTGCAATTTTTTGCCATTTTGAGGCGAAATTGTTCCTTTGGGGGGGTATAGCAACTTTTCGGCATTTTGAGGCGAAATTGTTCCTTTGGGGGGTATTGCAATTTTTTTTCCATTTTGAGGCGAAATTGTTCCTTTGGGGGACTATTGCAACTTTTGGCCATTTTGAAGCGAAATTGTTCCTTTGGGGGGGTATTGCAATTTTTTGCCATTTTGAGGCGAAATTGTTCCTTTGGAGGGGTATTGCAACTTTTCGGCATTTTGAGGCGAAATTGTTCCTTTGGGGGGTATTGCAATTTTTTTTCCATTTTGAGGCGAAATTGTTCCTTTGGGGGGGTATTGCAACTTTTTGGCATTTTGAGGCGAAATTGTTCCTTTGGAGGGGTATTGCAATTTTTTTCCATTTTAAGGTGAAATTGTTACTTTGGGGGGTATTGCAACTTTTGGCCATTTTGAAGCGAAATTGTTCCTTTGGGGGGGTATTGCAATTCTTTGCCATTTTGAGGCGAAATTGTTTCTTTGGGGGGGTATTGCAACTTTTGGCCTTTTTGAGGCGAAATTGTTCCTTTGGGGGGGTATTGCAACTTTTGGCCATTTTGAAGCGAAATTGTTCCTTTGGGGGGGTATTGCAACTTTTCGGCATTTTGAGGCGAAATTGTTCCTTTGGGGGGGTATTGCAATTTTTTGCCATTTTGAGGCGAAATTGTTCCTTTGGGGGGGTATTGTAACTTTTGGCCATTTTGAAGCGAAATTGTTCCTTTGGGGGGGTATTGCAACTTTTCGGCATTTTGAGGCGAAATTGTTCCTTGGGGGGGTATTGCAACTTTTGGCCATTTTGAAGCGAAATTGTTCCTTTGGGGGGGTATTGCAATTTTTAACCATTTTGAGGCGAAATTGTTCCTTTGGGGGGGTATTGCAACTTTTGGCCATCTTGAAGTGAAATTGTTCCTTTCGGGGGGTATTGCAACTTTTCGGCATTTTGAAGCGAAATTGTTCCTTTGGGGGGTATTGCAATTTTTTTGCTATTTTGAGGCGAAATTGTTCCTTTGGGGGGGTATTGCAACTTTTGGCCATTTTGAAGCGAAATTGTTCCTTTCGGGGGGTATTGCAACTTTTCGGCATTTTGAGGCGAAATTGTTCCTTTGGGGGGGTATTGCAACTTTTGGCCATATTGAAGCGAAATTGTTCCTTTGGGGGGGTATTGCAATTTTTAACCATTTTGAGGCGAAATTGTTCCTTTGGGGGGGTATTGCAACTTTTGGCCATTTTGAAGCGAAATTGTTCCTTTCGGGGGGTATTGCAACTTTTCAGCATTTTGAGGCGAAATTGTTCCTTTGGGGGGGTATTGCAATTTTTTGCCATTTTGAGGCGAAATTGTTCCTTTGGGGGGGTATTGCAACTTTTCGGCATTTTGAGGCGAAATTGTTCCTTTGGGGGGTATTGCAATTTTTTTTCCATTTTGAGGCGAAATTGTTCCTTTGGGGGGGTATTGCAAATTTTGGCCATTTTGAAGCGAAATTGTTCCTTTCGGGGGGTATTGCAACTTTTCAGCATTTTGAGGCGAAATTGTTCCTTTGGGGGGGTATTGCAATTTTTTGCCATTTTGAGGCGAAATTGTTCCTTTGGGGGGGTATTGCAACTTTTGGCCATTTTGAAGCGAAATTGTTCCTTTGGGGGGGTATTGCAGTTTTTTTTTCATTTTGAGGCGAAATTGTTCCTTTGGGGGGGGTATTGCAAATTTGGCCATTTTGAGGCGAAATTGTTCCTTTGGGGGGGTATTGCAAATTTGGCCATTTTGAAGCGAAATTGTTCCTTGGGGGGTATTGCAATTTTTTGCCATTTTGAGGCGAAATTGTTCCTTTGGGGGGGTATTGCAATTTTTAACCATTTTGAGGCAAAATTGTTCCTTTGGGGGTGGTATTGCAACTTTCAGCATTTTGAAGCGAAATTGTTCCTTTGGGGGGTATTGCAATTTTTTGCCATTTTGAGGCGAAATTGTTCCTTTGGGGGGGTATTGCAATTTTTTGCCATTTTGAGGCGAAATTGTTCCTTTGGGGGGGTATTGCAACTTTTGGCCATTTTGAAGTGAAATTGTTCCTTTGGGGGGGTATTGCAATTTTTTGCCATTTTGAGGCGAAATTGTTCCTTTGGGGGGGTATTGCAACTTTTGGCCATATTGAAGCGAAATTGTTCCTTTGGGGGGTTTTTACAATTTTTGGCCATTTTGAGGCGAAATTGTTCCTTTCGGGGGGTATTGCAACTTTTCGGCATTTTGAGGCGAAATTGTTCCTTTAAGGGGTATTGCAACTTTTGGCCACTTTGAAGCGAAATTGTTCCTTTGGGGGGGTATTGCAATGTTTTGCCATTTTGAGGCGAAATTGTTCCTTTCGGGGGGTATTGCAACTTTTGGCCATTTTGAAGCGAAATTGTTCCTTTTGGGGGGGTATTGCAACTTTTCGGCATTTTGAGGCGAAATTGTTCCTTTGGGGGGGTATTGCAACTTTTGGCCATTTTGAAGCGAAATTGTTCCTTTGGGGGGGTATTGCAATTTTTCGGCATTTTGAGGCGAAATTGTTCCTTTGGGGGGTATTGCAACTTTTGGCCATTTTGAAGCGAAATTGTTCCTTTGGGGGGGTATTGCAATTTTTAACCATTTTGAGGCGAAATTGTTCCTTTGGGGGGGTATTGCAACTTTTGGCCATTTTGAAGCGAAATTGTTCCTTTCGGGGGGTATTGCAACTTTTCAGCATTTTGAGGCGAAATTGTTCCTTTGGGGGGGTATTGCAATTTTTTGCCATTTTGAGGCGAAATTGTTCCTTTGGGGGGGTATAGCAACTTTTCGGCATTTTGAGGCGAAATTGTTCCTTTGGGGGGTATTGCAATTTTTTTTCCATTTTGAGGCGAAATTGTTCCTTTGGGGGACTATTGCAACTTTTGGCCATTTTGAAGCGAAATTGTTCCTTTGGGGGGGTATTGCAATTTTTTGCCATTTTGAGGCGAAATTGTTCCTTTGGGGGGGTATTGCAACTTTTCGGCATTTTGAGGCGAAATTGTTCCTTTGGGGGGTATTGCAATTTTTTTTCCATTTTGAGGCGAAATTGTTCCTTTAGGGGACTATTGCAACTTTTGGCCATTTTGAAGCGAAATTGTTCCTTTGGGGGGGTATTGCAATTTTTTGCCATTTTGAGGCGAAATTGTTCCTTTGGGGGGGTATTGCAACTTTTTGGCATTTTGAGGCGAAATTGTTCCTTTGGGGGGGTATTGCAATTTTTTGCCATTTTAAGGTGAAATTGTTACTTTGGGGGGTATTGCAACTTTTGGCCATTTTGAAGCGAAATTGTTCCTTTGGGGGGGTATTGCAATTCTTTGCCATTTTGAGGCGAAATTGTTTCTTTGGGGGGGTATTGCAACTTTTGGCCTTTTTGAGGCGAAATTGTTCCTTTGGGGGGGTATTGCAACTTTTGGCCATTTTGAAGCGAAATTGTTCCTTTGGGGGGGTATTGCAACTTTTCGGCATTTTGAGGCGAAATTGTTCCTTTGGGGGGTATTGCAATTTTTTGCCATTTTGAGGCGAAATTGTTCCTTTGGGGGGTATTGTAACTTTTGGCCATTTTGAAGCGAAATTGTTCCTTTGGGGGGGTATTGCAACTTTTCGGCATTTTGAGGCGAAATTGTTCCTTGGGGGGGTATTGCAACTTTTGGCCATTTTGAAGCGAAATTGTTCCTTTGGGGGGGTATTGCAATTTTTAACCATTTTGAGGCGAAATTGTTCCTTTGGGGGGGTATTGCAACTTTTGGCCATCTTGAAGTGAAATTGTTCCTTTCGGGGGGTATTGCAACTTTTCGGCATTTTGAAGCGAAATTGTTCCTTTGGGGGGTATTGCAATTTTTTTGCTATTTTGAGGCGAAATTGTTCCTTTGGGGGGGTATTGCAACTTTTGGCCATTTTGAAGCGAAATTGTTCCTTTCGGGGGGTATTGCAACTTTTCGGCATTTTGAGGCGAAATTGTTCCTTTGGGGGGGTATTGCAACTTTTGGCCATATTGAAGCGAAATTGTTCCTTTGGGGGGGTATTGCAATTTTTAACCATTTTGAGGCGAAATTGTTCCTTTGGGGGGGTATTGCAACTTTTGGCCATTTTGAAGCGAAATTGTTCCTTTCGGGGGGTATTGCAACTTTTCAGCATTTTGAGGCGAAATTGTTCCTTTGGGGGGGTATTGCAATTTTTTGCCATTTTGAGGCGAAATTGTTCCTTTGGGGTGGTATTGCAACTTTTCGGCATTTTGAGGCGAAATTGTTCCTTTGGGGGGTATTGCAATTTTTTTTCCATTTTGAGGCGAAATTGTTCCTTTGGGGGGGTATTGCAGATTTTGGCCATTTTGAAGCGAAATTGTTCCTTTCGGGGGGTATTGCAACTTTTCAGCATTTTGAGGCGAAATTGTTCCTTTGGGGGGGTATTGCAATTTTTTGCCATTTTGAGGCGAAATTGTTCCTTTGGGGGGGTATTGCAACTTTTGGCCATTTTGAAGCGAAATTGTTCCTTTGGGGGGGTATTGCAGTTTTTTTTTCATTTTGAGGCGAAATTGTTCCTTTGGGGGGGGTATTGCAAATTTGGCCATTTTGAAGCGAAATTGTTCCTTTGGGGGGGTATTGCAATTTTTTGCCATTTTGAGGCGAAATTGTTCCTTTGGGGGGGTATTGCAACTTTTCGTCATTTTGAGGTGAAATTGTTCCTTTGGGGGGTATTGCAACTTTTGGCCATTTTGAAGCGAAATTGTTCCTTTGGGGGGTATTGCATTTTTTTTGCCATTTTGAGGCGGAATTGTTCCTTTGGGGGGGGTATTGCAACTTTTGGCCATTTTGAAGCGAAATTGTTCCTTTGGGGGGGTATTGTAATTTTTTGCCATTTTGAGGCGAAATTGTTTCTTTGGGGGGTATTGCAACTTTTGGCCTTTTTGAGGCGAAATTGTTCCTTTGGGGGGGTATTGCAACTTTTGGCCATTTTGAAGCGAAATTGTTCCTTTGGGGGGGTATTGCAACTTGTCGGCATTTTGAGGCGAAATTGTTCCTTTGGGGGGGTATTGCAATTTTTTGCCATTTTGAGGCGAAATTGTTCCTTTGGGGGGGTATTGCAACTTTTGGCCATTTTGAAGCGAAATTGTTCCTTTGGGGGGGTATTGCAAATTTGGCCATTTTGAAGCGAAATTGTTCCTTTGGGGGAGTATTGCAATTTTTTGCCATTTTCAGGCGAAATTGTTCCTTTGGGGGGGTATTGCAACTTTTCGGCATTTTGAGGTGAAATTGTTCCTTTGGGGGGTATTGCAACTTTTGGCCATTTTGAAGCGAAATTGTTCCTTTGGGGGGTATTGCATTTTTTTGCCATTTTGAGGCGGAATTGTTCCTTTGGGGGGGTATTGCAACTTTTGGCCATTTTGAAGCGAAATTGTTCCTTTGGGGGGGTATTGCAACTTTTCGGCATTTTGAGGCGAAATTGTTCCTTGGGGGGGTATTGCAACTTTTGGCCATTTTGAAGCGAAATTGTTCCTTTGGGGGGGTATTGCAATTTTTAACCATTTTGAGGCGAAATTGTTCCTTTGGGGGGGTATTGCAACTTTTGGCCATCTTGAAGTGAAATTGTTCCTTTCGGGGGGTATTGCAACTTTTCAGCATTTTGAAGCGAAATTGTTCCTTTGGGGGGGTATTGCAATTTTTTGCCATTTTGAGGCGAAATTGTTCCTTTGGGGGGGTATTGCAATTTTTTGCCATTTTGAGGCGAAATTGTTCCTTTGGGGGGGTATTGCAACTTTTGGCCATTTTGAAGCGAAATTGTTCCTTTGGGGGGGTATTGCAATTTTTTGCGATTTTGAGGCGAAATTGTTCCTTTGGGGGGTATTGCAACTTTTGGCCATATTGAAGCGAAATTGTTCCTTTGGGGGTTTTTACAATTTTTGGCCATTTTGAGGCGAAATTGTTCCTTTCGGGGGGTATTGCAACTTTTTGCTATTTTGAGGCGAAATTGTTCCTTTGGGGGGGTATTGCAACTTTTGGCCATTTTGAAGCGAAATTGTTCCTTTGGGGGGTATTGCAACTTTTCGGCATTTTGAGGCGAAATTGTTCCTTTGGGGGTATTGCAATTTTTTGCCATTTTGAGGCGAAATTGTTCCTTTGGGGGGTATTGCATCTTTTGGCCATTTTGAAGCGAAATTGTTCCTTTGGGGGGGTATTGCAATTTTTTTGCTATTTTGAGGCGAAATTGTTCCTTTGGGGGGGTATTGCAACTTTTGGCCATTTTGAAGCGAAATTGTTCCTTTCGGGGGGTATTGCAACTTTTGGCCATTTTGAAGTGAAATTGTTCCTTTGGGGGGGTATTGCAATTTTTTGCCATTTTGAGGCGAAATTGTTCCTTTGGGGGGGTATTGCAACTTTTGGCCATATTGAAGCGAAATTGTTCCTTTGGGGGGTTTTTACAATTTTTGGCCATTTTGAGGCGAAATTGTTCCTTTCGGGGGGTATTGCAACTTTTCGGCATTTTGAGGCGAAATTGTTCCTTTGGGGGGTATTGCAACTTTTGGCCATTTTGAAGCGAAATTGTTCCTTTGGGGGGGTATTGCAATTTTTTGCCATTTTGAGGCGAAATTGTTCCTTTCGGGGGGTATTGCAACTTTTGGCCATTTTGAAGCGAAATTGTTCCTTTTGGGGGGGTATTGCAACTTTTGGCCATTTTGAAGCGAAATTGTTCCTTTGGGGGGGTATTGCAATTTTTAACCATTTTGAGGCGAAATTGTTCCTTTGGGGGACTATTGCAACTTTTGGCCATTTTGAAGCGAATTTGTTCCTTTGGGGGGGTATTGCAAATTTGGCCATTTTGAGGCGAAATTGTTCCTTTGGGGGGGTATTGCAAATTTGGCCATTTTGAAGCGAAATTGTTCCTTTGGGGGGGTATTGCAATTTTTTGCCATTTTGAGGCGAAATTGTTCCTTTGGGGGGGTATTGCAATTTTTAACCATTTTGAGGCGAAATTGTTCCTTTGGGGGTGGTATTGCAACTTTTGGCCATCTTGAAGTGAAATTGTTCCTTTCGGGGGGTATTGCAACTTTTCAGCATTTTGAAGCGAAATTGTTCCTTTGGGGGGTATTGCAATTTTTTGCCATTTTGAGGCGAAATTGTTCCTTTGGGGGGTATTGCAATTTTTTGCCATTTTGAGGCGAAATTGTTCCTTTGGGGGGGTATTGCAACTTTTGGCCATTTTGAAGTGAAATTGTTCCTTTGGGGGGGTATTGCAATTTTTTGCCATTTTGAGGCGAAATTGTTCCTTTGGGGGGGTATTGCAACTTTTGGCCATATTGAAGCGAAATTGTTCCTTTGGGGGGTTTTTACAATTTTTGGCCATTTTGAGGCGAAATTGTTCCTTTCGGGGGGTATTGCAACTTTTCGGCATTTTGAGGCGAAATTGTTCCTTTGGGGGGTATTGCAACTTTTGGCCATTTTGAAGCGAAATTGTTCCTTTGGGGGGGTATTGCAATGTTTTGCCATTTTGAGGCGAAATTGTTCCTTTCGGGGGGTATTGCAACTTTTGGCCATTTTGAAGCGAAATTGTTCCTTTTGGGGGGGTATTGCAACTTTTCGGCATTTTGAGGCGAAATTGTTCCTTTGGGGGGGTATTGCAATTTTTTGCCATTTTGAGGCGAAATTGTTCCTTTGGGGGGGTATTGCAACTTTTGGCCATTTTGAAGCGAAATTGTTCCTTTGGGGGGGTATTGCAACTTTTCGGCATTTTGAGGCGATATTGTTCCTTTGGGGGGTATTGCAATTTTTTTTCCATTTTGAGGCGAAATTGTTCCTTTGGGGGACTATTGCAACTTTTGGCCATTTTGAAGCGAAATTGTTGCTTTGGGGGGGTATTGCAATTTTTTGCCATTTTGAGGCGAAATTGTTCCTTTGGGGGGGTATTGCAACTTTTCGGCATTTTGAGGCGAAATTGTTCCTTTGGGGGGTATTGCAATTTTTTTTCCATTTTGAGGCGAAATTGTTCCTTTAGGGGACTATTGTAACTTTTGGCCATTTTGAAGCGAAATTGTTCCTTTGGGGGGGTATTGCAATTTTTTGCCATTTTGAGGCGAAATTGTTCCTTTGGGGGGGTATTGCAACTTTTCGGCATTTTGAGGCGAAATTGTTCCTTTGGGGGGGTATTGCAATTTTTTGCCATTTTAAGGTGAAATTGTTACTTTGGGGGGTATTGCAACTTTTGGCCATTTTGAAGCGAAATTGTTCCTTTGGGGGGGTATTGCAACTTTTGGCCATTTTGAAGCGAAATTGTTCCTTTGGGGGGGTATTGCAACTTTTCGGCATTTTGAGGCGAAATTGTTCCTTTGGGGGGGTATTGCAATTTTTTGCCATTTTGAGGCGAAATTGTTCCTTTGGGGGGGTATTGTAACTTTTGGCCATTTTGAAGCGAAATTGTTCCTTTGGGGGGGTATTGCAACTTTTCGGCATTTTGAGGCGAAATTGTTCCTTGGGGGGGTATTGCAACTTTTGGCCATTTTGAAGCGAAATTGTTCCTTTGGGGGGGTATTGCAATTTTTAACCATTTTGAGGCGAAATTGTTCCTTTGGGGGGGTATTGCAACTTTTGGCCATCTTGAAGTGAAATTGTTCCTTTCGGGGGGTATTGCAACTTTTCGGCATTTTGAAGCGAAATTGTTCCTTTGGGGGGTATTGCAATTTTTTTGCTATTTTGAGGCGAAATTGTTCCTTTGGGGGGGTATTGCAACTTTTGGCCATTTTGAAGCGAAATTGTTCCTTTCGGGGGGTATTGCAACTTTTCGGCATTTTGAGGCGAAATTGTTCCTTTTGGGGGGGGTATTGCAACTTTTGGCCATATTGAAGCGAAATTGTTCCTTTGGGGGGTATTGCAATTTTTAACCATTTTGAGGCGAAATTGTTCCTTTGGGGGGGTATTGCAACTTTTGGCCATTTTGAAGCGAAATTGTTCCTTTCGGGGGGTATTGCAACTTTTCAGCATTTTGAGGCGAATTTGTTCCTTTGGGGGGGTATTGCAATTTTTTCCATTTTGAGGCGAAATTGTTCCTTTGGGGGGGTATTGCAACTTTTCGGCATTTTGAGGCGAAATTGTTCCTTTGGGGGGTATTGCAATTTTTTTTCCATTTTGAGGCGAAATTGTTCCTTTGGGGGGGTATTGCAAATTTTGGCCATTTTGAAGCGAAATTGTTCCTTTCGGGGGGTATTGCAACTTTTCAGCATTTTGAGGCGAAATTGTTCCTTTGGGGGGGTATTGCAATTTTTTGCCATTTTGAGGCAAAATTGTTCCTTTGGGGGGGTATTGCAACTTTTGGCCATTTTGAAGCGAAATTGTTCCTTTGGGGGGGTATTGCAGTTTTTTTTTCATTTTGAGGCGAAATTGTTCCTTTGGGGGGGTATTGCAAATTTGGCCATTTTGAAGCGAAATTGTTCCTTTGGGGGGGTATTGCAATTTTTTGCCATTTTGAGGCGAAATTGTTCCTTTGGAGGGGTATTGCAACTTTTCGGCATTTTGAGGTGAAATTGTTCCTTTGGGGGGTATTGCAACTTTTGGCCATTTTGAAGCGAAATTGTTCCTTTGGGGGGTATTGCATTTTTTTGCCATTTTGAGGCGGAATTGTTCCTTTGGGGGGGGTATTACAACTTTTGGCCATTTTGAAGCGAAATTGTTCCTTTGGGGGGTTATTGCAATTTTTTGCCATTTTGAGGCGAAATTGTTTCTTTGGGGGGGTATTGCAACTTTTGGCCTTTTTGAGGCGAAATTGTTCCTTTGGGGGGGTATTGCAACTTTTGGCCATTTTGAAGCGAAATTGTTCCTTTCGGGGGGTATTGCAACTTTTCAGCATTTTGAGGCGAATTTGTTCCTTTGGGGGGGTATTGCAATTTTTTGCCATTTTGAGGCGAAATTGTTCCTTTGGGGGGGTATTGCAACTTTTCGGCATTTTGAGGCGAAATTGTTCCTTTGGGGGGTATTGCAATTTTTTTTCCATTTTGAGGCGAAATTGTTCCTTTGGGGGGGTATTGCAAATTTTGGCCATTTTGAAGCGAAATTGTTCCTTTTGGGAGGTATTGCAACTTTTCAGCATTTTGAGGCGAAATTGTTCCTTTGGGGGGGTATTGCAATTTTTTGCCATTTTGAGGCGAAATTGTTCCTTTGGGGGGGTATTGCAACTTTTGGCCATTTTGAAGCGAAATTGTTCCTTTGGGGGGGTATTGCAGTTTTTTTTTCATTTTGAGGCGAAATTGTTCCTTTGGGGGGGGTATTGCAAATTTGGCCATTTTGAAGCGAAATTGTTCCTTTGGGGGGGTATTGCAATTTTTTGCCATTTTGAGGCGAAATTGTTCCTTTGGAGGGGTATTGCAACTTTTCGGCATTTTGAGGTGAAATTGTTCCTTTGGGGGGTATTGCAACTTTTGGCCATTTTGAAGCGAAATTGTTCCTTTGGGGGGTATTGCATTTTTTTGCCATTTTGAGGCGGAATTGTTCCTTTGGGGGGGTATTACAACTTTTGGCCATTTTGAAGCGAAATTGTTCCTTTGGGGGGGTATTGCAATTTTTTGCCATTTTGAGGCGAAATTGTTTCTTTGGGGGGGTATTGCAACTTTTGGCCTTTTTGAGGCGAAATTGTTCCTTTGGGGGGGTATTGCAACTTTTGGCCATTTTGAAGCGAAATTGTTCCTTTGGGGGGTATTGCATTTTTTTGCCATTTTGAGGCGGAATTGTTCCTTTGGGGGGGGTATTACAACTTTTGGCCATTTTGAGGCGAAATTGTTCCTTTCGGGGGGTATTGCAACTTTTTGCTATTTTGAGGCGAAATTGTTCCTTTGGGGGGGTATTGCAACTTTTGGCCATTTTGAAGCGAAATTGTTCCTTTGGGGGGGTATTGCAACTTTTCGGCATTTTGAGGCGAAATTGTTCCTTTGGGGGTATTGCAATTTTTTGCCATTTTGAGGCGAAATTGTTCCTTTGGGGGGTATTGCATCTTTTGGCCATTTTGAAGCGAAATTGTTCCTTTGGGGGGGTATTGCAATTTTTTTGCTATTTTGAGGCGAAATTGTTCCTTTGGGGGGGTATTGCAACTTTTGGCCATTTTGAAGCGAAATTGTTCCTTTCGGGGGGTATTGCAACTTTTCGGCATTTTGAGGCGAAATTGTTCCTTTGGGGGGGTATTGCAACTTTTGGCCATATTGAAGCGAAATTGTTCCTTTGGGGGGGTATTGCAATTTTTAACCATTTTGAGGCGAAATTGTTCCTTTGGGGGGGTATTGCAACTTTTGGCCATTTTGAAGCGAAATTGTTCCTTTCGGGGGGTATTGCAACTTTTCAGCATTTTGAGGCGAAATTGTTCCTTTGGGGGGGTATTGCAATTTTTTGCCATTTTGAGGCGAAATTGTTCCTTTGGGGGGGGTATTGCAACTTTTCGGCATTTTGAGGCGAAATTGTTCCTTTGGGGGGTATTGCAATTTTTTTTCCATTTTGAGGCGAAATTGTTCCTTTGGGGGGGGTATTGCAAATTTTGGCCATTTTGAAGCGAAATTGTTCCTTTGGGGGGGTATTGCAATTTTTTGCCATTTTGAGGCGAAATTGTTCCTTTGGGGGGGTATTGCAACTTTTGACCATTTTGAAGCGAAATTGTTCCTTGGGGGGGTATTGCAACTTTTCGGCATTTTGAGGCGAAATTGTTCCTTTGGGGGGGTATTGCAACTTTTGGCCATTTTGAAGTGAAATTGTTCCTTTCGGGGGGTATTGCAACTTTTCAGCATTTTGAAGCGAAATTTTTCCTTTGGGGGGTATTGCAATTTTTTTTACATTTTAAAGCGAAATTGTTCCTTTGGGGGGGTATTGCAACTTTTGGCCATTTTGAAGCGAAATTGTTCCTTTCGGGGGGTATTGCAACTTTTCGGCATTTTTAGGCGAAATTGTTCCTTTGGGGGGGTATTGCAATTTTTTGCCATTTTGAGGGGAAATTGTTCCTTTGGGGGGGTATTGCAACTTTTGGCCATTTTGAGGCGAAATTGTTCCTTTGGGGGGTATTGCATTTTTTTGCCATTTTGAGGCAAAATTGTTCCTTTGGGGGGGTATTGCAACTTTTGGCCTTTTTGAGGCGAAATTGTTCCTTTGGGGGGGTATTGCAACTTTTGGCCATTTTGAAGCGAAATTGTTCCTTTGGGGGGTATTGCAACTTTTCGGCATTTTGAGGCGAAATTGTTCCTTTGGGGGGTATTGCAATTTTTTGCCATTTTGAAGCGAAATTGTTCCTTTGGGGGGTTTTTACAATTTTTGGCCATTTTGAGGCGAAATTGTTCCTTTCGGGGGGTATTGCAACTTTTCGGCATTTTGAGGCGAAATTGTTCCTTTGGGGGGGTATTGCAACTTTTGGCCATTTTGAAGCGAAATTGGTCCTTTGGGGGGGTATTGCAATTTTTTGCCATTTTGAGGCGAAATTGTTCCTTTGGGGGGGTATTGCAACTTTTGGCCATTTTGAAGCGAAATTGTTCCTTTGGGGGGTATTGCAACTTTTCGGCATTTTGAGGCGAAATTGTTCCTTTGGGGGGGTATTGCAATTTTTTGCCATTTTGAGGCGAAATTGTTCCTTTGGGGGGTATTGCAACTTTTGGCCATTTTGAAGCGAAATTGTTCCTTTCGGGGGGTATTGCAACTTTTCGGCATTTTGAGGCGAAATTGTTCCTTTGGGGGGTATTGCAATTTTTTGCCATTTTGAGGTGAAATTGTTCCTTTGGGGGGGTATTGCAACTTTTGGCCATTTTGAAGCGAAATTGTTCCTTTGGGGGGTATTGCATTTTTTTGCCATTTTGAGGCGAAATTGTTCCTTTGGGGGGGTATTGCAACTTTTGGCCTTTTTGAGGCGAAATTGTTCCTTTGGGGGGGTATTGCAACTTTTGGCCATTTTGAAGCGAAATTGTTCCTTTGGGGGGGTATTGCAACTTTAAGGCATTTTGAGGCGAAATTGTTCCTTTGGGGGGGTATTGCAATTTTTTTCCATTTTGAGGCGAAATTGTTCCTTTGGGGGGGTATTGCAACTTTTGGCCATTTTGAAGCGAAATTGTTCCTTTGGGGGGGTATTGCAACTTTTCGGCATTTTGAGGCGAAATTGTTCCTTGGGGGGTATTGCAACTTTTGGCCATTTTAAAGCGAAATTGTTCCTTTCGGGGGGTATTGAAACTTTTCAGCATTTTGAAGCGAAATTGTTCCTTTGGGGGGGTATTGCAATTTTTTGCCATTTTGAGGCGAAATTGTTCCTTTGGGGGGTACTGCAATTTTTTGCCATTTTGAGGCGAAATTGTTCCTTTGGGGGGGTATTGCAACTTTTGGCCATTTTGAAGCGAAATTGTTCCTTTGGGGGGGTATTGCAATTTTTTGCCATTTTGAGGCGAAATTGTTCCTTTGGGGGGGTATTGCAACTTTTGGCCATATTGAAGCGAAATTGTTCCTTTGGGGGGTTTTTACAATTTTTGGCCATTTTGAGGCGAAATTGTTCCTTTCGGGGGGTATTGCAACTTTTCGGCATTTTGAGGCGAAATTGTTCCTTTGGGGGGGTATTGCAATTTTTTGCCATTTTGAGGCGAAATTGTTCCTTTGGGGGGGTATTGCAACTTTTGGCCATTTTGAAGCGAAATTGTTCCTTTCGGGGGGTATTGCAACTTATCGGCATTTTGAGGCGAAATTGTTCCTTTGGGGGGGTATTGCAACTTTTGGCCATATTGAAGCGAAATTGTTCCTTTGGGGGGGTATTGCAATTTTTAACCATTTTGAGGCGAAATTGTTCCTTTGGGGGGGTATTGCAACTTTTGGCCATTTTGAAGCGAAATTGTTCCTTTCGGGGGGTATTGAAACTTTTCAGCATTTTGAGGCGAAATTGTTCCTTTAAGGGGGTATTGCAATTTTTTGCCATTTTGAGGCGAAATTGTTCCTTTGGGGGGTACTGCAATTTTTTGCCATTTTGAGGCGAAATTGTTCCTTTGGGGGGGTATTGCAACTTTTGGCCATTTTGAAGCGAAATTGTTCCTTTGGGGGGGTATTGCAACTTTTCGGCATTTTGAGGCGAAATTGTTCCTTGGGGGGTATTGCAACTTTTGGCCATTTTGAGGCGAAATTGTTCCTTTGGGGGGGTATTGCAACTTTTGGCCATTTTGAAGTGAAATTGTTCCTTTCGGGGGGTATTGCAACTTTTGGCCATTTTGAAGCGAAATTGTTCCTTTGGGGGGTTTTTACAATTTTTGGCCATTTTGAGGCGAAATTGTTCCTTTCGGGGGGTATTGCAACTTTTCGGCATTTTGAGGCGAAATTGTTCCTTTGGGGGGGTATTGCAACTTTTGGCCATTTTGAAGCGAAATTGTTCCTTTGGGGGGGTATTGCAATTTTTTGTCATTTTGAGGCGAAATTGTTCCTTTGGGGGGGTATTGCAACTTTTGGCCATTTTGAAGCGAAATTGTTCCTTTCGGGGGGTATTGCAACTTTTCGGCATTTTGAGGCGAAATTGTTCCTTTGGGGGGGTATTGCAATTTTTTGCCATTTTGAGGCGAAATTGTTCCTTTGGGGGGGTATTGCAACTTTTGGCCATTTTGAAGCGAAATTGTTCCTTTCGGGGGGTATTGCAACTTATCGGCATTTTGAGGCGAAATTGTTCCTTTGGGGGGGTATTGCAACTTTTGGCCATTTTGAAGCGAAATTGTTCCTTTCGGGGGGTATTGAAACTTTTCAGCATTTTGAGGCGAAATTGTTCCTTTGGGGGGTTTTTACAATTTTTGGCCATTTTGAGGCGAAATTGTTCCTTTCGGGGGGTATTGCAACTTTTCGGCATTTTGAGGCGAAATTGTTCCTTTGGGGGGGTATTGCAACTTTTGGCCATTTTGAAGCGAAATTGGTCCTTTGGGGGGGTATTGCAATTTTTTGCCATTTTGAGGCGAAATTGTTCCTTTGGGGGGGTATTGCAACTTTTGGCCATTTTGAAGCGAAATTGTTCCTTTGGGGGGGTATTGCAACTTTTCGGCATTTTGAGGCGAAATTGTTCCTTTGGGGGGGTATTGCAATTTTTTGCCATTTTGAGGCGAAATTGTTCCTTTGGGGGGTATTGCAACTTTTGGCCATTTTGAAGCGAAATTGTTCCTTTCGGGGGGTATTGCAACTTTTCGGCATTTTGAGGCGAAATTGTTCCTTTGGGGGGTATTGCAATTTTTTGCCATTTTGAGGTGAAATTGTTCCTTTGGGGGGGTATTGCAATTTTTTGCCATTTTGAGGCGAAATTGTTCCTTTGGGGGGGTATTGCAACTTTTGGCCATATTGAAGCGAAATTGTTCCTTTGGGGGGTTTTTACAATTTTTGGCCATTTTGAGGCGAAATTGTTCCTTTCGGGGGGTATTGCAACTTTTCGGCATTTTGAGGCGAAATTGTTCCTTTGGGGGGGTATTGCAATTTTTTGCCATTTTGAGGCGAAATTGTTCCTTTGGGGGGGTATTGCAACTTTTGGCCATTTTGAAGCGAAATTGTTCCTTTCGGGGGGTATTGCAACTTATCGGCATTTTGAGGCGAAATTGTTCCTTTGGGGGGGTATTGCAACTTTTGGCCATATTGAAGCGAAATTGTTCCTTTGGGGGGGTATTGCAATTTTTAACCATTTTGAGGCGAAATTGTTCCTTTGGGGGGGTATTGCAACTTTTGGCCATTTTGAAGCGAAATTGTTCCTTTCGGGGGGTATTGAAACTTTTCAGCATTTTGAGGCGAAATTGTTCCTTTAAGGGGGTATTGCAATTTTTTGCCATTTTGAGGCGAAATTGTTCCTTTGGGGGGTACTGCAATTTTTTGCCATTTTGAGGCGAAATTGTTCCTTTGGGGGGGTATTGCAACTTTTGGCCATTTTGAAGCGAAATTGTTCCTTTGGGGGGGTATTGCAACTTTTCGGCATTTTGAGGCGAAATTGTTCCTTGGGGGGTATTGCAACTTTTGGCCATTTTGAGGCGAAATTGTTCCTTTGGGGGGGTATTGCAACTTTTGGCCATTTTGAAGTGAAATTGTTCCTTTCGGGGGGTATTGCAACTTTTGGCCATTTTGAAGCGAAATTGTTCCTTTGGGGGGTTTTTACAATTTTTGGCCATTTTGAGGCGAAATTGTTCCTTTCGGGGGGTATTGCAACTTTTCGGCATTTTGAGGCGAAATTGTTCCTTTGGGGGGGTATTGCAACTTTTGGCCATTTTGAAGCGAAATTGTTCCTTTGGGGGGGTATTGCAATTTTTTGTCATTTTGAGGCGAAATTGTTCCTTTGGGGGGGTATTGCAACTTTTGGCCATTTTGAAGCGAAATTGTTCCTTTCGGGGGGTATTGCAACTTTTCGGCATTTTGAGGCGAAATTGTTCCTTTGGGGGGGTATTGCAATTTTTTGCCATTTTGAGGCGAAATTGTTCCTTTGGGGGGGTATTGCAACTTTTGGCCATTTTGAAGCGAAATTGTTCCTTTCGGGGGGTATTGCAACTTATCGGCATTTTGAGGCGAAATTGTTCCTTTGGGGGGGTATTGCAACTTTTGGCCATATTGAAGCGAAATTGTTCCTTTGGGGGGGTATTGCAATTTTTAACCATTTTGAGGCGAAATTGTTCCTTTGGGGGGGTATTGCAACTTTTGGCCATTTTGAAGCGAAATTGTTCTTTTCGGGGGGTATTGAAACTTTTCAGCATTTGGAGGCGAAATTGTTCCTTTGGGGGGTTTTTACAATTTTTGGCCATTTTGAGGCGAAATTGTTCCTTTCGGGGGGTATTGCAACTTTTCGGCATTTTGAGGCGAAATTGTTCCTTTGGGGGGGTATTGCAACTTTTGGCCATTTTGAAGCGAAATTGGTCCTTTGGGGGGTTATTGCAATTTTTTGCCATTTTGAGGCGAAATTGTTCCTTTGGGGGGGTATTGCAACTTTTGGCCATTTTGAAGCGAAATTGTTCCTTTGGGGGGGTATTGCAACTTTTCGGCATTTTGAGGCGAAATTGTTCCTTTGGGGGGGTATTGCAATTTTTTGCCATTTTGAGGCGAAATTGTTCCTTTGGGGGGTATTGCAACTTTTGGCCATTTTGAAGCGAAATTGTTCCTTTCGGGGGGTATTGCAACTTTTCGGCATTTTGAGGCGAAATTGTTCCTTTGGGGGGTATTGCAATTTTTTGCCATTTTGAGGTGAAATTGTTCCTTTGGGGGGGTATTGCAATTTTTTGCCATTTTGAGGCGAAATTGTTCCTTTGGGGGGGTATTGCAACTTTTGGCCATATTGAAGCGAAATTGTTCCTTTGGGGGGTTTTTACAATTTTTGGCCATTTTGAGGCGAAATTGTTCCTTTCGGGGGGTATTGCAACTTTTCGGCATTTTGAGGCGAAATTGTTCCTTTGGGGGGGTATTGCAATTTTTTGCCATTTTGAGGCGAAATTGTTCCTTTGGGGGGGTATTGCAACTTTTGGCCATTTTGAAGCGAAATTGTTCCTTTCGGGGGGTATTGCAACTTATCGGCATTTTGAGGCGAAATTGTTCCTTTGGGGGGGTATTGCAACTTTTGGCCATATTGAAGCGAAATTGTTCCTTTGGGGGGGTATTGCAATTTTTAACCATTTTGAGGCGAAATTGTTCCTTTGGGGGGGTATTGCAACTTTTGGCCATTTTGAAGCGAAATTGTTCCTTTCGGGGGGTATTGAAACTTTTCAGCATTTTGAGGCGAAATTGTTCCTTTAAGGGGGTATTGCAATTTTTTGCCATTTTGAGGCGAAATTGTTCCTTTGGGGGGTACTGCAATTTTTTGCCATTTTGAGGCGAAATTGTTCCTTTGGGGGGGTATTGCAACTTTTGGCCATTTTGAAGCGAAATTGTTCCTTTGGGGGGGTATTGCAACTTTTCGGCATTTTGAGGCGAAATTGTTCCTTGGGGGGTATTGCAACTTTTGGCCATTTTGAGGCGAAATTGTTCCTTTGGGGGGGTATTGCAACTTTTGGCCATTTTGAAGTGAAATTGTTCCTTTCGGGTGGTATTGCAACTTTTGGCCATTTTGAAGCGAAATTGTTCCTTTGGGGGGTTTTTACAATTTTTGGCCATTTTGAGGCGAAATTGTTCCTTTCGGGGGGTATTGCAACTTTTCGGCATTTTGAGGCGAAATTGTTCCTTTGGGGGGGTATTGCAACTTTTGGCCATTTTGAAGCGAAATTGTTCCTTTGGGGGGGTATTGCAATTTTTTGTCATTTTGAGGCGAAATTGTTCCTTTGGGGGGGTATTGCAACTTTTGGCCATTTTGAAGCGAAATTGTTCCTTTCGGGGGGTATTGCAACTTTTCGGCATTTTGAGGCGAAATTGTTCCTTTGGGGGGGTATTGCAATTTTTTGCCATTTTGAGGCGAAATTGTTCCTTTGGGGGGGTATTGCAACTTTTGGCCATTTTGAAGCGAAATTGTTCCTTTCGGGGGGTATTGCAACTTATCGGCATTTTGAGGCGAAATTGTTCCTTTGGGGGGGTATTGCAACTTTTGGCCATATTGAAGCGAAATTGTTCCTTTGGGGGGGTATTGCAATTTTTAACCATTTTGAGGCGAAATTGTTCCTTTGGGGGGGTATTGCAACTTTTGGCCATTTTGAAGCGAAATTGTTCTTTTCGGGGGGTATTGAAACTTTTCAGCATTTGGAGGCGAAATTGTTCCTTTGGGGGGTTTTTACAATTTTTGGCCATTTTGAGGCGAAATTGTTCCTTTCGGGGGGTATTGCAACTTTTCGGCATTTTGAGGCGAAATTGTTCCTTTGGGGGGGTATTGCAACTTTTGGCCATTTTGAAGCGAAATTGGTCCTTTGGGGGGGTATTGCAATTTTTTGCCATTTTGAGGCGAAATTGTTCCTTTGGGGGGGTATTGCAACTTTTGGCCATTTTGAAGCGAAATTGTTCCTTTGGGGGGGTATTGCAACTTTTCGGCATTTTGAGGCGAAATTGTTCCTTTGGGGGGGTATTGCAATTTTTTGCCATTTTGAGGCGAAATTGTTCCTTTGGGGGGTATTGCAACTTTTGGCCATTTTGAAGCGAAATTGTTCCTTTCGGGGGGTATTGCAACTTTTCGGCATTTTGAGGCGAAATTGTTCCTTTGGGGGGTATTGCAATTTTTTGCCATTTTGAGGTGAAATTGTTCCTTTGGGGGGGTATTGCAACTTTTGGCCATTTTGAAGCGAAATTGTTCCTTTGGGGGGTATTGCATTTTTTTGCCATTTTGAGGCGAAATTGTTCCTTTGGGGGGGGTATTGCAACTTTTGGCCATTTTGAAGCGAAATTGTTCCTTTGGGGGGGTATTGCAATTTTTTGCCATTTTGAGGCGAAATTGTTCCTTTGGGGGGGTATTGCAACTTTTGGCCTTTTTGAGGCGAAATTGTTCCTTTGGGGGGGTATTGCAACTTTTGGCCATTTTGAAGCGAAATTGTTCCTTTGGGGGGGTATTGCAACTTTAAGGCATTTTGAGGCGAAATTGTTCCTTTGGGGGGGTATTGCAATTTTTTTCCATTTTGAGGCGAAATTGTTCCTTTGGGGGGGTATTGCAACTTTTGGCCATTTTGAAGCGAAATTGTTCCTTTGGGGGGGTATTGCAACTTTTCGGCATTTTGAGGCGAAATTGTTCCTTGGGGGGTATTGCAACTTTTGGCCATTTTAAAGCGAAATTGTTCCTTTCGGGGGGTATTGAAACTTTTCAGCATTTTGAAGCGAAATTGTTCCTTTGGGGGGGTATTGCAATTTTTTGCCATTTTGAGGCGAAATTGTTCCTTTGGGGGGTACTGCAATTTTTTGCCATTTTGAGGCGAAATTGTTCCTTTGGGGGGGTATTGCAACTTTTGGCCATTTTGAAGCGAAATTGTTCCTTTGGGGGGGTATTGCAATTTTTTGCCATTTTGAGGCGAAATTGTTCCTTTGGGGGGGTATTGCAACTTTTGGCCATATTGAAGCGAAATTGTTCCTTTGGGGGGTTTTTACAATTTTTGGCCATTTTGAGGCGAAATTGTTCCTTTCGGGGGGTATTGCAACTTTTCGGCATTTTGAGGCGAAATTGTTCCTTTGGGGGGGTATTGCAATTTTTTGCCATTTTGAGGCGAAATTGTTCCTTTGGGGGGGTATTGCAACTTTTGGCCATTTTGAAGCGAAATTGTTCCTTTCGGGGGGTATTGCAACTTATCGGCATTTTGAGGCGAAATTGTTCCTTTGGGGGGGTATTGCAACTTTTGGCCATATTGAAGCGAAATTGTTCCTTTGGGGGGGTATTGCAATTTTTAACCATTTTGAGGCGAAATTGTTCCTTTGGGGGGGTATTGCAACTTTTGGCCATTTTGAAGCGAAATTGTTCCTTTCGGGGGGTATTGAAACTTTTCAGCATTTTGAGGCGAAATTGTTCCTTTAAGGGGGTATTGCAATTTTTTGCCATTTTGAGGCGAAATTGTTCCTTTGGGGGGTACTGCAATTTTTTGCCATTTTGAGGCGAAATTGTTCCTTTGGGGGGGTATTGCAACTTTTGGCCATTTTGAAGCGAAATTGTTCCTTTGGGGGGGTATTGCAACTTTTCGGCATTTTGAGGCGAAATTGTTCCTTGGGGGGTATTGCAACTTTTGGCCATTTTGAGGCGAAATTGTTCCTTTGGGGGGGTATTGCAACTTTTGGCCATTTTGAAGTGAAATTGTTCCTTTCGGGGGGTATTGCAACTTTTGGCCATTTTGAAGCGAAATTGTTCCTTTGGGGGGTTTTTACAATTTTTGGCCATTTTGAGGCGAAATTGTTCCTTTCGGGGGGTATTGCAACTTTTCGGCATTTTGAGGCGAAATTGTTCCTTTGGGGGGGTATTGCAACTTTTGGCCATTTTGAAGCGAAATTGTTCCTTTGGGGGGGTATTGCAATTTTTTGTCATTTTGAGGCGAAATTGTTCCTTTGGGGGGGTATTGCAACTTTTGGCCATTTTGAAGCGAAATTGTTCCTTTGGGGGGGTATTGCAATTTTTTGCCATTTTGAGGCGAAATTGTTCCTTTGGGGGGTATTGCAACTTTTGGCCATTTTGAAGCGAAATTGTTCCTTTCGGGGGGTATTGCAACTTTTCGGCATTTTGAGGCGAAATTGTTCCTTTGGGGGGGTATTGCAATTTTTTGCCATT
Source organism: Anomaloglossus baeobatrachus (assembly GCF_048569485.1). Taxonomy (NCBI): domain Eukaryota; kingdom Metazoa; phylum Chordata; class Amphibia; order Anura; family Aromobatidae; genus Anomaloglossus; species Anomaloglossus baeobatrachus. The sequence goes on from NW_027442852.1 coordinate 152,816, forward strand.
TTGAGGTGAAATTGTTCCTTTGGGGGGGTATTGCAACTTTTGGCCATTTTGAAGCGAAATTGTTCCTTTGGGGGGTATTGCATTTTTTTGCCATTTTGAGGCGAAATTGTTCCTTTGGGGGGGTATTGCAACTTTTGGCCATTTTGAAGCGAAATTGTTCCTTTGGGGGGGTATTGCAATTTTTTGCCATTTTGAGGCGAAATTGTTCCTTTGGGAGGGTATTGCAACTTTTGGCCTTTTTGAGGCGAAATTGTTCCTTTGGGGGGGTATTGCAACTTTTGGCCATTTTGAAGCGAAATTGTTCCTTTGGGGGGGTATTGCAACTTTTCGGCATTTTGAGGCGAAATTGTTCCTTTGGCGGGTATTGCAATTTTTTTCCATTTTGAGGCGAAATTGTTCCTTTGGGGGGGTATTGCAACTTTTGGCCATTTTGAAGCGAAATTGTTCCTTTGGGGGGGTTTTGCAACTTTTGGCCATTTTGAAGCGAAATTGTTCCTTTGGGGGGGTATTGCAATTTTTTGCCATTTTGAGGCGAAATTGTTCCATTGGGGGGGTATTTCAACTTTTGGCCATTTTGAAGCGAAATTGTTCCTTTGGGGGGGGTATTGCAACTTTTCGGCATTTTGAGGCAAAATTGTTCCTTTGGGGGGGTATTGCAATTTTTTGCCATTTTGAGGCGAAATTGTTCCTTTGGGGGGGTATTGCAACTTTTGGCCATTTTGAGGCGAAATTGTTCCTTTGGGGGGGTATTGCAACTTTTGGCCATATTGAAGCGAAATTGTTCCTTTGGGGGGGTATTGCAATTTTTAACCATTTTGAGGCGAAATTGTTCCTTTGGGGGGGTATTGCAACTTTTGGCCATTTTGAAGCGAAATTGTTCCTTTCGGGGGGTATTGAAACTTTTCAGCATTTTGAGGCGAAATTGTTCCTTTGGGGGGGTATTGCAATTTTTTGCCATTTTGAGGCGAAATTGTTCCTTTGGGGGGTACTGCAATTTTTTGCCATTTTGAGGCGAAATTGTTCCTTTGGGGGGGTATTGCAACTTTTGGCCATTTTGAAGCGAAATTGTTCCTTTGGGGGGGTATTGCAACTTTTGGCCTTTTTGAAGCGAAATTGTTCCTTTGGGGGGGTATTGCAATTTTTAACCATTTTGAGGCGAAATTGTTCCTTTGGGGGGGTATTGCAACTTTTGGCCATTTTGAAGCGAAATTGTTCCTTTGGGGGGGTATTGCAATTTTTTGCCATTTTGAGGCGAAATTGTTCCTTTGGGGGGGTATTGCAACTTTTGGCCATTTTGAAGCGAAATTGTTCCTTTGGGGGTGTATTGCAATTTTTTGCCATTTTGAAGCAAAATTGTTCCTTTGGGGGGTATTGCAATTTTTTGCCATTTTGAGGCGAAATTGTTCCTTTGGGGGGTATTGCAACTTTTGGCAATTTTGAAGCGAAATTGTTCCTTTGGGGGGGGTATTGCAATTTTTTTTTCATTTTGAGGCGAAATTGTTCCTTTGGGGGGGGTATTGCAAATTTTGGCCATTTTGAAGCGAAATTGTTCCTTTGGGGGGGGGGTATTGCAATTTTTTGCCATTTTGAGGCGAAATTGTTCCTTTGGGGGGGTATTGCAATTTTTTGCCATTTTGAGGTGAAATTGTTCCTTTGGGGGGTATTGCAACTTTTGGCCATTTTGAAGCGAAATTGTTCCTTTGGGGGGTATTGCATTTTTTTGCCATTTTGAGGCGAAATTGTTCCTTTGGGGGGGTATTGCAACTTTTCGGCATTTTGAGGCGAAATTGTTCCTTTCATGGGGTTTTGCAACTTTTCGGCATTTTGAGGCGAAATTGTTCCTTTGGGGGGGTATTGCAATTTTTTGCCATTTTGAGGCGAAATTGTTCCTTTGGGGGGGTATTGCAACTTTTGGCCATTTTGAAGCGAAATTGTTCCTTTGGGGGGGTATTGCAATTTTTTGCCATTTTGAGGCGAAATTGTTCCTTTGGGGGGGTATTGCAACTTTTCGGCATTTTGAGGCGAAATTGTTCCTTTGGGGGGTATTGCAATTTTTTTTACATTTTGAGGCGAAATTGTTCCTTTGGGGGGGTATTGCAACTTTTGGCCATTTTGAAGCGAAATTGTTCCTTTCGGGGGGTATTGCAACTTTTCGGCATTTTGAGGCGAAATTGTTCCTTTGGGGGGGTATTGCAACTTTTGGCCATTTTGAAGCGAAATTGTTCCTTTGGGGGGTATTGCATTTTTTTGCCATTTTGAGGCAAAATTGTTCCTTTGGGGGGGTATTGCAACTTTTGGCCATTTTGAAGCGAAATTGTTCCTTTGGGGGGGTATTGCAATTTTTTGCCATTTTGAGGCGAAATTGTTCCTTTGGGGGGGTATTGCAACTTTTGGCCTTTTTGAGGCGAAATTGTTCCATTGGGGGGGTATTGCAACTTTTGGCCATTTTGAAGCGAAATTGTTCCTTTGGGGGGTATTGCAACTTTTTGGCATTTTGAGGCGAAATTGTTCCTTTGGGGGGTATTGCAATTTTTTGCCATTTTGAGGCGAAATTGTTCCTTTGGGGGGGTATTGCAACTTTTGGCCATTTTGAAGCGAAATTGTTCCTTTGGGGGGGTATTGCAACTTTTCGGCATTTTGAGGCGAAATTGTTCCTTGGGGGGGTATTGCAACTTTTGGCCATTTTGAGGCGAAATTGTTCCTTTGGGGGGGTATTGCAACTTTTGGCCATTTTGAAGTGAAATTGTTCCTTTCGGGGGGTATTGCAACTTTTGGCCATTTTGAAGCGAAATTGTTCCTTTGGGGGGTTTTTACAATTTTTGGCCATTTTGAGGCGAAATTGTTCCTTTCGGGGGGTATTGCAACTTTTCGGCATTTTGAGGCGAAATTGTTCCTTTGGGGGGGTATTGCAACTTTTGGCCATTTTGAAGCGAAATTGTTCCTTTGGGGGGGTATTGCAATTTTTTGCCATTTTGAGGCGAAATTGTTCCTTTGGGGGGGTATTGCAACTTTTGGCCATTTTGAAGCGAAATTGTTCCTTTGGGGGGGTATTGCAACTTTTCGGCATTTTGAGGCGAAATTGTTCCTTTGGGGGGGTATTGCAATTTTTTGCCATTTTGAGGCGAAATTGTTCCTTTGGGGGGTATTGCAACTTTTGGCCATTTTGAAGCGAAATTGTTCCTTTCGGGGGGTATTGCAACTTTTCGGCATTTTGAGGCGAAATTGTTCCTTTGGGGGGTATTGCAATTTTTTGCCATTTTGAAGCGAAATTGTTCCTTTGGGGGGTATTGCATTTTTTTGCCATTTTGAGGCGAAATTGTTCCTTTGGGGGGGGTATTGCAACTTTTGGCCATTTTGAAGCGAAATTGTTCCTTTGGGGGGGTATTGCAATTCTTTGCCATTTTGAGGCGAAATTGTTCCTTTGGGGGGGTATTGCAACTTTTGGCCTTTTTGAGGCAAAATTGTTCCTTTGGGGGGGTATTGCAACTTTTGGCCATTTTGAAGCGAAATTGTTCCTTTGGGGGGGTATTGCAACTTTTTGGCATTTTGAGGCGAAATTGTTCCTTTGGGGGGGTATTGCAATTTTTTTCCATTTTGAGGCGAAATTGTTCCTTTGGGGGGGTATTGCAACTTTTGGCCATTTTGAAGCGAAATTGTTCCTTTGGGGGGGTATTGCAACTTTTCGGCATTTTGAGGCGAAATTGTTCCTTGGGGGGTATTGCAACTTTTGGCCATTTTGAAGCGAAATTGTTCCTTTCGGGGGGTATTGAAACTTTTCAGCATTTTGAAGCGAAATTGTTCCTTTGGGGGGGGTATTGCAATTTTTTGCCATTTTGAGGCGAAATTGTTCCTTTGGGGGGTACTGCAATTTTTTGCCATTTTGAGGCGAAATTGTTCCTTTGGGGGGGTATTGCAACTTTTGGCCATTTTGAGGCGAAATTGTTCCTTTGGGGGGGTATTGAAATTTTTTGCCATTTTGAGGCGAAATTGTTCCTTTGGGGGGGTATTGCAACTTTTGGCCATTTTGAAGCGAAATTGTTCCTTTGGGGGGTTTTTACAATTTTTGGCCATTTTGAGGCGAAATTGTTCCTTTCGGGGGGTATTGCAACTTTTCGGCATTTTGAGGCGAAATTGTTCCTTTGGGGGGGTATTGCAACTTTTGGCCATTTTGAAGCGAAATTGTTCCTTTGGGGGGGTATTGCAATTTTTTGCCATTTTGAGGCGAAATTGTTCCTTTGGGGGGGTATTGCAACTTTTGGCCATTTTGAAGCGAAATTGTTCCTTTGGGGGGGTATTGCAACTTTTCGGCATTTTGAGGCGAAATTGTTCCTTTGGGGGGGTATTGCAATTTTTTGCCATTTTGAGGCGAAATTGTTCCTTTGGGGGGTATTGCAACTTTTGGCCATTTTGAAGCGAAATTGTTCCTTTCGGGGGGGTATTGCAACTTTTCGGCATTTTGAGGCGAAATTGTTCCTTTGGGGGGTATTGCAATTTTTTGCCATTTTGAGGTGAAATTGTTCCTTTGGGGGGGTATTGCAACTTTTGGCCATTTTGAAGCGAAATTGTTCCTTTGGGGGTATTGCATTTTTTTGCCATTTTGAGGCGAAATTGTTCCTTTGGGGGGGGTATTGCAACTTTTGGCCATTTTGAAGCGAAATTGTTCCTTTGGGGGGGTATTGCAATTTTTTGCCATTTTGAGGCGAAATTGTTCCTTTGGGGGGGTATTGCAACTTTTGGCCTTTTTGAGGCGAAATTGTTCCTTTGGGGGGGTATTGCAACTTTTGGCCATTTTGAAGCGAAATTGTTCCTTTGGGGGGGTATTGCAACTTTTCGGCATTTTGAGGCGAAATTGTTCCTTTGGGGGGGTATTGCAACTTTTGGCCATTTTGAAGCGAAATTGTTCCTTTCGGGGGGTATTGAAACTTTTCAGCATTTTGAGGCGAAATTGTTCCTTTGGGGGGGTATTGCAATTTTTTGCCATTTTGAGGCGAAATTGTTCCTTTGGGGGGTACTGCAATTTTTTGCCATTTTGAGGCGAAATTGTTCCTTTGGGGGGGTATTGCAACTTTTGGCCATTTTGAAGCGAAATTGTTCCTTTGGGGGGGTATTGCAACTTTTCGGCATTTTGAGGCGAAATTGTTCCTTTGGGGGGGTATTGCAACTTTTGGCCTTTTTGAAGCGAAATTGTTCCTTTGGGGGGGTATTGCAACTTTTCGGCATTTTGAGGCGAAATTGTTCCTTTGGGGGGGTATTGCAACTTTTGGCCATATTGAAGTGAAATTGTTCCTTTGGGGGGGTATTGCAATTTTTAACCATTTTGAGGCGAAATTGTTCCTTTGGGGGGGTATTGCAACTTTTGGCCATTTTGAAGCGAAATTGTTCCTTTGGGGGGGTATTGCAATTTTTTGCCATTTTGAGGCGAAATTGTTCCTTTGGGGGGTATTGCAACTTTTGGCCATTTTGAAGCGAAATTGTTCCTTTGGGGGTGTATTGCAATTTTTTGCCATTTTGAAGCGAAATTGTTCCTTTGGGGGGTATTGCAATTTTTTGCCATTTTGAGGCGAAATTGTTCCTTTGGGGGGTATTGCAACTTTTGGCAATTTTGAAGCGAAATTGTTCCTTTGGGGGGGTATTGCAATTTTTTTTTCATTTTGAGGCGAAATTGTTCCTTTGGGGGGGGGTATTGCAAATTTTGGCCATTTTGAAGCGAAATTGTTCCTTGGGGGGGGTATTGCAATTTTTTGCCATTTTGAGGCGAAATTGTTCCTTTGGGGGGGTATTGCAATTTTTTGCCATTTTGAGGTGAAATTGTTCCTTTGGGGGGTATTGCAACTTTTGGCCATTTTGAAGCGAAATTGTTCCTTTGGGGGGTATTGCATTTTTTTGCCATTTTGAGGCGAAATTGTTCCTTTGGGGGGGTATTGCAACTTTTCGGCATTTTGAGGCGAAATTGTTCCTTTCATGGGGTTTTGCAACTTTTCGGCATTTTGAGGCGAAATTGTTCCTTTGGGGGGGTATTGCAATTTTTTGCCATTTTGAGGCGAAATTGTTCCTTTGGGGGGGTATTGCAACTTTTGGCCATTTTGAAGCGAAATTGTTCCTTTGGGGGGGTATTGCAATTTTTTGCCATTTTGAGGCGAAATTGTTCCTTTGGGGGGGGTATTGCAACTTTTCGGCATTTTGAGGCGAAATTGTTCCTTTGGGGGGTATTGCAATTTTTTTTACATTTTGAGGCGAAATTGTTCCTTTGGGGGGGTATTGCAACTTTTGGCCATTTTGAAGCGAAATTGTTCCTTTCGGGGGGTATTGCAACTTTTCGGCATTTTGAGGCGAAATTGTTCCTTTGGGGGGGTATTGCAACTTTTGGCCATTTTGAAGCGAAATTGTTCCTTTGCGGGGTATTGCATTTTTTTGCCATTTTGAGGCAAAATTGTTCCTTTGGGGGGGTATTGCAACTTTTGACCATTTTGAAGCGAAATTGTTCCTTTGGGGGGGTATTGCAATTTTTTGCCATTTTGAGGCGAAATTGTTCCTTTGGGGGGGTATTGCAACTTTTGGCCTTTTTGAGGCGAAATTGTTCCATTGGGGGGGGTATTGCAACTTTTGGCCATTTTGAAGCGAAATTGTTCCTTTGGGGGGTATTGCAACTTTTCGGCATTTTGAGGCGAAATTGTTCCTTTGGGGGGTATTGCAATTTTTTGCCATTTTGAGGCGAAATTGTTCCTTTGGGGGGGTATTGCAACTTTTGGCCATTTTGAAGCGAAATTGTTCCTTTGGGGGGGGTATTGCAACTTTTCGGCATTTTGAGGCGAAATTGTTCCTTGGGGGGGTATTGCAACTTTTGGCCATTTTGAGGCGAAATTGTTCCTTTGGGGGGGTATTGCAACTTTTGGCCATTTTGAAGTGAAATTGTTCCTTTCGGGGGGTATTGCAACTTTTGGCCATTTTGAAGCGAAATTGTTCCTTTGGGGGGTTTTTACAATTTTTGGCCATTTTGAGGCGAAATTGTTCCTTTCGGGGGGTATTGCAACTTTTCGGCATTTTGAGGCGAAATTGTTCCTTTGGGGGGTATTGCAACTTTTGGCCATTTTGAAGCGAAATTGTTCCTTTGGGGGGGTATTGCAATTTTTTGCCATTTTGAGGCGAAATTGTTCCTTTGGGGGGGTATTGCAACTTTTGGCCATTTTGAAGCGAAATTGTTCCTTTGGGGGGGTATTGCAACTTTTCGGCATTTTGAGGCGAAATTGTTCCTTTGGGGGGGTATTGCAATTTTTTGCCATTTTGAGGCGAAATTGTTCCTTTGGGGGGTATTGCAACTTTTGGCCATTTTGAAGCGAAATTGTTCCTTTCGGGGGCTATTGCAACTTTTCGGCATTTTGAGGCGAAATTGTTCCTTTGGGGGGTATTGCAATTTTTTGCCATTTTGAAGCGAAATTGTTCCTTTGGGGGGTATTGCATTTTTTTGCCATTTTGAGGCGAAATTGTTCCTTTGGGGGGGGTATTGCAACTTTTGGCCATTTTGAAGCGAAATTGTACCTTTGGGGGGGTATTGCAATTCTTTGCCATTTTGAGGCGAAATTGTTCCTTTGGGGGGGTATTGCAACTTTTGGCCTTTTTGAGGCGAAATTGTTCCTTTGGGGGGGTATTGCAACTTTTGGCCATTTTGAAGCGAAATTGTTCCTTTGGGGGGGTATTGCAACTTTTCGGCATTTTGAGGCGAAATTGTTCCTTTGGGGGGGTATTGCAATTTTTTTCCATTTTGAGGCGAAATTGTTCCTTTGGGGGGGTATTGCAACTTTTGGCCATTTTGAAGCGAAATTGTTCCTTTGGGGGGGTATTGCAACTTTTCGGCATTTTGAGGCGAAATTGTTCCTTGGGGGGTATTGCAACTTTTGGCCATTTTGAAGCGAAATTGTTCCTTTCGGGGGGTATTGAAACTTTTCAGCATTTTGAAGCGAAATTGTTCCTTTGGGGGGGTATTGCAATTTTTTGCCATTTTGAGGCGAAATTGTTCCTTTGGGGGTACTGCAATTTTTTGCCATTTTGAGGCGAAATTGTTCCTTTGGGGGGGTATTGCAACTTTTGGCCATTTTGAGGCGAAATTGTTCCTTGGGGGGGTATTGCAATTTTTTGCCATTTTGAGGCGAAATTGTTCCTTTGGGGGGGTATTGCAACTTTTGGCCATTTTGAAGCGAAATTGTTCCTTTGGGGGGTTTTTACAATTTTTGGCCATTTTGAGGCGAAATTGTTCCTTTCGGGGGGTATTGCAACTTTTCGGCATTTTGAGGCGAAATTGTTCCTTTGGGGGGGTATTGCAACTTTTGGCCATTTTGAAGCGAAATTGTTCCTTTGGGGGGGTATTGCAATTTTTTGCCATTTTGAGGCGAAATTGTTCCTTTGGGGGGGTATTGCAACTTTTGGCCATTTTGAAGCGAAATTGTTCCTTTGGGGGGGTATTGCAACTTTTCGGCATTTTGAGGCGAAATTGTTCCTTTGGGGGGGTATTGCAATTTTTTGCCATTTTGAGGCGAAATTGTTCCTTTGGGGGGTATTGCAACTTTTGGCCATTTTGAAGCGAAATTGTTCCTTTCGGGGGGTATTGCAACTTTTCGGCATTTTGAGGCGAAATTGTTCCTTTGGGGGGTATTGCAATTTTTTGCCATTTTGAGGTGAAATTGTTCCTTTGGGGGGGTATTGCAACTTTTGGCCATTTTGAAGCGAAATTGTTCCTTTGGGGGGTATTGCATTTTTTTGCCATTTTGAGGCGAAATTGTTCCTTTGGGGGGTATTGCAACTTTTGGCCATTTTGAAGCGAAATTGTTCCTTTGGGGGGGTATTGCAATTTTTTGCCATTTTGAGGCGAAATTGTTCCTTTGGGGGGGTATTGCAACTTTTGGCCTTTTTGAGGCGAAATTGTTCTTTTGGGGGGGTATTGCAACTTTTGGCCATTTTGAAGCGAAATTGTTCCTTTGGGGGGGTATTGCAACTTTTCGGCATTTTGAGGCGAAATTGTTCCTTTGGGGGGGTATTGCAATTTTTTTCCATTTTGAGGCGAAATTGTTCCTTTGGGGGGGTATTGCAACTTTTGGCCATTTTGAAGCGAAATTGTTCCTTTGGGGGGGTATTGCAACTTTTCGGCATTTTGAGGCGAAATTGTTCCTTTGGGGGGGTATTGCAATTTTTTGCCATTTTGAGGTGAAATTGTTCCTTTGGGGGGGTATTGCAACTTTTGGCCATTTTGAAGCGAAATTGTTCCTTTGGGGGGTATTGCATTTTTTTGCCATTTTGAGGCGAAATTGTTCCTTTGGGGGGGGTATTGCAACTTTTGGCCATTTTGAAGCGAAATTGTTCCTTTGGGGGGGTATTGCAATTTTTTGCCATTTTGAGGCGAAATTGTTCCTTTGGGGGGGTATTGCAACTTTTGGCCTTTTTGAGGCGAAATTGTTCTTTTGGGGGGGTATTGCAACTTTTGGCCATTTTGAAGCGAAATTGTTCCTTTGGGGGGGTATTGCAACTTTTCGGCATTTTGAGGCGAAATTGTTCCTTTGGGGGGGTATTGCAATTTTTTTCCATTTTGAGGCGAAATTGTTCCTTTGGGGGGGTATTGCAACTTTTGGCCATTTTGAAGCGAAATTGTTCCTTTGGGGGGGTATTGCAACTTTTCGGCATTTTGAGGCGAAATTGTTCCTTGGGGGGTATTGCAACTTTTGGCCATTTTGAAGCGAAATTGTTCCTTTCGGGGGGTATTGAAACTTTTCAGCATTTTGAAGCGAAATTGTTCCTTTGGGGGGGGTATTGCAATTTTTTGCCATTTTGAGGCGAAATTGTTCCTTTGGGGGGTACTGCAATTTTTTGCCATTTTGAGGCGAAATTGTTCCTTTGGGGGGGTATTGCAACTTTTGGCCATTTTGAAGCGAAATTGTTCCTTTGGGGGGGTATTGCAATTTTTTGCCATTTTGAGGCGAAATTGTTCCTTTGGGGGGGTATTGCAACTTTTGGCCATATTGAAGCGAAATTGTTCCTTTGGGGGTTTTTTACAATTTTTGGCCATTTTGAGGCGAAATTGTTCCTTTCGGGGGGTATTGCAACTTTTCGGCATTTTGAGGCGAAATTGTTCCTTTGGGGGGGTATTGCAACTTTTGGCCATTTTGAAGCGAAATTGTTCCTTTGGGGGGGTATTGCAATTTTTTGCCATTTTGAAGCGAAATTGTTCCATTGGGGGGTATTGCAACTTTTGGCCATTTTGAAGCGAAATTGTTCCTTTCGGGGGGTATTGAAACTTTTCAGCATTTTGAGGCGAAATTGTTCCTTTGGGGGGGTATTGCAATTTTTTGCCATTTTGAGGCGAAATTGTTCCTTTGGGGGGTACTGCAATTTTTTGCCATTTTGAGGCGAAATTGTTCCTTTGGGGGGGTATTGCAACTTTTGGCCATTTTGAAGCGAAATTGTTCCTTTGGGGGGGTATTGAGACTTTTCGGCATTTTGAGGCAAAATTGTTCCTTTGGGGGGGTATTGCAATTTTTTGCCATTTTGAGGCGAAATTGTTCCTTTGGGGGGGTATTGCAACTTTTGGCCATTTTGAAGCGAAATTGTTCCTTTCGGGGGGTATTGCAACTTTTCGGCATTTTGAGGCGAAATTGTTCCTTTGGGGGGGTATTGCAACTTTTGGCCATATTGAAGCGAAATTGTTCCTTTGGGGGGGTATTGCAATTTTTAACCATTTTGAGGCGAAATTGTTCCTTTGGGGGGGTATTGCAACTTTTGGCCATTTTGAAGCGAAATTGTTCCTTTCGGGGGGTATTGAAACTTTTCAGCATTTTGAGGCGAAATTGTTCCTTTGGGGGGGTATTGCAATTTTTTGCCATTTTGAGGCGAAATTGTTCCTTTGGGGGGTACTGCAATTTTTTGCCATTTTGAGGCGAAATTGTTCCTTTGGGGGGGTATTGCAACTTTTGGCCATTTTGAAGCGAAATTGTTCCTTTGGGGGGGTATTGCAACTTTTCGGCATTTTGAGGCGAAATTGTTCCTTGGGGGGTATTGCAACTTTTGGCCATTTTGAGGCGAAATTGTTCCTTTGGGGGGGTATTGCAACTTTTGGCCATTTTGAAGTGAAATTGTTCCTTTCGGGGGGTATTGCAACTTTTGGCCATTTTGAAGCGAAATTGTTCCTTTGGGGGGTTTTTACAATTTTTGGCCATTTTGAGGCGAAATTGTTCCTTTCGGGGGGCATTGCAACTTTTCGGCATTTTGAGGCGAAATTGTTCCTTTGGGGGGGTATTGCAACTTTTGGCCATTTTGAAGTGAAATTGTTCCTTTGGGGGGGTATTGCAATTTTTTGCCATTTTGAGGCGAAATTGTTCCTTTGGGGGGGTATTGCAACTTTTGGCCATTTTGAAGCGAAATTGTTCCTTTGGGGGGGTATTGCAACTTTTCGGCATTTTGAGGCGAAATTGTTCCTTTGGGGGGGTATTGCAATTTTTTGCCATTTTGAGGCGAAATTGTTCCTTTGGGGGGTATTGCAACTTTTGGCCATTTTGAAGCGAAATTGTTCCTTTCGGGGGGTATTGCAACTTTTCGGCATTTTGAGGCGAAATTGTTCCTTTGGGGGGTATTGCAATTTTTTGCCATTTTGAGGTGAAATTGTTCCTTTGGGGGGGTATTGCAACTTTTGGCCATTTTGAAGCGAAATTGTTCCTTTGGGGGGTATTGCATTTTTTTGCCATTTTGAGGCGAAATTGTTCCTTTGGGGGGGTATTGCAACTTTTGGCCATTTTGAAGCGAAATTGTTCCTTTGGGGGGGTATTGCAATTTTTTGCCATTTTGAGGCGAAATTGTTCCTTTGGGGGTGTATTGCAACTTTTGGCCTTTTTGAGGCGAAATTGTTCCTTTGGGGGGGTATTGCAACTTTTGGCCATTTTGAAGCGAAATTGTTCCTTTGGGGGGGTATTGCAACTTTTCGGCATTTTGAGGCGAAATTGTTCCTTTGGGGGGGTATTGCAATTTTTTTCCATTTTGAGGCGAAATTGTTCCTTTGGGGGGGTATTGCAACTTTTGGCCATTTTGAAGCGAAATTGTTCCTTTGGGGGGGTATTGCAACTTTTCGGCATTTTGAGGCGAAATTGTTCCTTGGGGGGTATTGCAACTTTTGGCCATTTTGAAGCGAAATTGTTCCTTTCGGGGGGTATTGAAACTTTTCAGCATTTTGAAGCGAAATTGTTCCTTTGGGGGGTATTGCAATTTTTTGCCATTTTGAGGCGAAATTGTTCCTTTGGGGGGTACTGCAATTTTTTGCCATTTTGAGGCGAAATTGTTCCTTTGGGGGGGTATTGCAACTTTTGGCCATTTTGAAGCGAAATTGTTCCTTTGGGGGGGTATTGCAATTTTTTGCCATTTTGAGGCGAAATTGTTCCTTTGGGGGGGTATTGCAACTTTTGGCCATATTGAAGCGAAATTGTTCCTTTGGGGGGTTTTTACAATTTTTGGCCATTTTGAGGCGAAATTGTTCCTTTCGGGGGGTATTGCAACTTTTCGGCATTTTGAGGCGAAATTGTTCCTTTGGGGGGGTATTGCAACTTTTGGCCATTTTGAAGCGAAATTGTTCCTTTGGGGGGGTATTGCAATTTTTTGCCATTTTGAAGCGAAATTGTTCCATTGGGGGGGTATTGCAACTTTTGGCCATTTTGAAGCGAAATTGTTCCTTTGGGGGGGGTATTGCAACTTTTCGGCATTTTGAGGCAAAATTGTTCCTTTGGGGGGGTATTGCAATTTTTTGCCATTTTGAGGCGAAATTGTTCCTTTGGGGGGGGGTATTGCAACTTTTGGCCATTTTGAAGCGAAATTGTTCCTTTCGGGGGGTATATCAACTTTTCGGCATTTTGAGGCGAAATTGTTCCTTTGGGGGGGTATTGCAACTTTTCAGCATTTTGAGGCGAAATTGTTCCTTTGGGGGGGTATTGCAATTTTTTGCCATTTTGAGGCGAAATTGTTCCTTTGGGGGGTTTTTTACAATTTTTGGCCATTTTGAGGCGAAATTGTTTCTTTCGGGGGGTATTGCAACTTTTCGGCATTTTGAGGCGAAATTGTTCCTTTGGGGGGGTATTGCAACTTTTGGCCATTTTGAAGCGAAATTGTTCCTTTGGGGGGGTATTGCAATTTTTTGCCATTTTGAGGCGAAATTGTTCCTTTGGGGGGGTATTGCAACTTTTGGCCATTTTGAAGCGAAATTGTTCCTTTGGGGGGGTATTGCAACTTTTCGGCATTTTGAGGCGAAATTGTTCCTTTGGGGGGGTATTGCAATTTTTTGCCATTTGAGGCGAAATTGTTCCTTTGGGGGGTATTGCAACTTTTGGCCATTTTGAAGCGAAATTGTTCCTTTCGGGGGGTATTGCAACTTTTCGGCATTTTGAGGCGAAATTGTTCCTTTGGGGGGGTATGGCAATTTTTTGCCATTTTGAGGTGAAATTGTTCCTTTGGGGGGGTATTGCAACTTTTGGCCATTTTGAAGCGAAATTGTTCCTTTGGGGGGTATTGCATTTTTTTGCCATTTTGAGGCGAAATTGTTCCTTTGGGGGGGGTATTGCAACTTTTGGCCATTTTGAAGCGAAATTGTTCCTTTGGGGGTATTGCAATTTTTTGCCATTTTGAGGCGAAATTGTTCCTTTGGGGGGTATTGCAACTTTTGGCCTTTTTGAGGCGAAATTGTTCCTTTGGGGGGGTATTGCAACTTTTGGCCATTTTGAAGCGAAATTGTTCCTTTGGGGGGGTATTGCAACTTTTCGGCATTTTGAGGCGAAATTGTTCCTTGGGGGGTATTGCAACTTTTGGCCATTTTGAAGCGAAATTGTTCCTTTCGGGGGGTATTGAAACTTTTCAGCATTTTGAAGCGAAATTGTTCCTTTGGGGGGGTATCGCAATTTTTTGCCATTTTGAGGCGAAATTGTTCCTTTGGGGGGTACTGCAATTTTTTGCCATTTTGAGGCGAAATTGTTCCTTTGGGGGGGTATTGCAACTTTTGGCCATTTTGAAGCGAAATGGTTCCTTTGGGGGGTATTGCAATTTTTTGCCATTTTGAGGCGAAATTGTTCCTTTGGGGGGGTATTGCAACTTTTCGGCATTTTGAGGCGAATTGTTCCTTTGGGGGGGTATTGCAACTTTTGGCCATTTTGAAGCGAAATTGTTCCTTTGGGGGGGTATTGCAATTTTTGGCCATTTTGAAGCGAAATTGTTCCTTTGGGGATGTGTTGCAACTTTTCGGCATTTTGAGGCAAAATTGTTCCTTTGGGGGGGTATTGCAATTTTTTGCCATTTTGAGGCGAAATTGTTCCTTTGGGGGGGTATTGCAACTTTTCGGCATTTTGAGGCGAAATTGTTCCTTTGGGGGGTATTGCAATTTTTTTTCCATTTTGAGGCGAAATTGTTTTTTTGGGGGGGTATTGCAACTTTTGGCCATATTGAAGCGAAATTGTTCCTTTGGGGGGGTATTGCAATTTTTAACCATTTTGAGGCGAAATTGTTCCTTTGGGGGGGTATTGCAACTTTTGGCCATTTTGAAGCGAAATTGTTTCTTTCGGGGGGTATTGAAACTTTTCAGCATTTTGAGGCGAAATTGTTCCTTTGTGGGGGTATTGCAATTTTTTGCCATTTTGAGGCGAAATTGTTCCTTTGGGGGGGTATTGCAACTTTTCGGCATTTTGAGGCGAAATTGTTCCTTTGGGGGGGTATTGCAACTTTTGGCCATATTGAAGCGAAATTGTTCCTTTGGGGGGGTATTGCAATTTTTAACCATTTTGAGGCGAAATTGTTCCTTTGGGGGGGTATTGCACCTTTTGGCCATTTTGAAGCGAAATTGTTCCTTTGGGGGGGTATTGCAATTTTTTGCCATTTTGAGGCGAAATTGTTCCTTTGGGGGGGTATTGCAACTTTTGGCCATTTTGAAGCGAAATTGTTCCTTTGGGGGTGTATTGCAATTTTTTGCCATTTTGAAGCGAAATTGTTCCTTTGGGGGGTATTGCAATTTTTTGCCATTTTGAGGCGAAATTGTTCCTTTGGGGGGTATTGCAACTTTTGGCAATTTTGAAGCGAAATTGTTCCTTTGGGGGGGTATTGCAATTTTTTTTTCATTTTGAGGCGAAATTGTTCCTTTGGGGGGGGTATTGCAAATTTTGGCCATTTTGAAGCGAAATTGTTCCTTTGGGGGGGGGGTATTGCAATTTTTTGCCATTTTGAGGTGAAATTGTTCCTTTGGGGAGTATTGCAACTTTTGGCCATTTTGAAGCGAAATTGTTCCTTTGGGGGGTATTGCATTTTTTTGCCATTTTGAGGCGAAATTGTTCCTTTGGGGGGGTATTGCAACTTTTCGACATTTTGAGGCGAAATTGTTCCTTTCATGGGGTTTTGCAACTTTTCGGCATTTTGAGGCGAAATTGTTCCTTTGGGGGGGTATTGCAATTTTTTGCCATTTTGAGGCGAAATTGTTCCTTTGGGGGGGTATTGCAACTTTTGGCCATTTTGAAGCGAAATTGTTCCTTTGGGGGGGTATTGCAATTTTTTGCCATTTTGAGGCGAAATTGTTCCTTTGGGGGGGTATTGCAACTTTTCGGCATTTTGAGGCGAAATTGTTCCTTTGGGGGGTATTGCAATTTTTTTTACATTTTGAGGCGAAATTGTTCCTTTGGGGGGGTATTGCAACTTTTGGCCATTTTGAAGCGAAATTGTTCCTTTCGGGGGGTATTGCAACTTTTCGGCATTTTGAGGCGAAATTGTTCCTTTGGGGGGGTATTGCAATTTTTTGCCATTTTGAGGCGAAATTGTTCCTTTGGGGGGGTATTGCAACTTTTCGGCATTTTGAGGCGAAATTGTTCCTTTGGGGGGGTATTGCAACTTTTGGCCATATTGAAGCGAAATTGTTCCTTTGGGGGGGTATTGCAATTTTTAACCATTTTGAGGCGAAATTGTTCCTTTGGGGGGGTATTGCACCTTTTGGCCATTTTGAAGCGAAATTGTTCCTTTGGGGGGGTATTGCAATTTTTTGCCATTTTGAGGCGAAATTGTTCCTTTGGGGGGGTATTGCAACTTTTGGCCATTTTGAAGCGAAATTGTTCCTTTGGGGGTGTATTGCAATTTTTTGCCATTTTGAAGCGAAATTGTTCCTTTGGGGGGTATTGCAATTTTTTGCCATTTTGAGGCGAAATTGTTCCTTTGGGGGGTTCTGCAACTTTTGGCAATTTTGAAGCGAAATTGTTCCTTTGGGGGGGTATTGCAATTTTTTTTTCATTTTGAGGCGAAATTGTTCCTTTGGGGGGGGGGTATTGCAAATTTTGGCCATTTTGAAGCGAAATTGTTCCTTTGGGGGGGGGGTATTGCAATTTTTTGCCATTTTGAGGTGAAATTGTTCCTTTGGGGAGTATTGCAACTTTTGGCCATTTTGAAGCGAAATTGTTCCTTTGGGGGGTATTGCATTTTTTTGCCATTTTGAGGCGAAATTGTTCCTTTGGGGGGGTATTGCAACTTTTCGGCATTTTGAGGCGAAATTGTTCCTTTCATGGGGTTTTGCAACTTTTCGGCATTTTGAGGCGAAATTGTTCCTTTGGGGGGGTATTGCAATTTTTTGCCATTTTGAGGCGAAATTGTTCCTTTGGGGGGGTATTGCAACTTTTGGCCATTTTGAAGCGAAATTGTTCCTTTGGGGGGGTATTGCAATTTTTTGCCATTTTGAGGCGAAATTGTTCCTTTGGGGGGGGTATTGCAACTTTTCGGCATTTTGAGGCGAAATTGTTCCTTTGGGGGGTATTGCAATTTTTTTTACATTTTGAGGCGAAATTGTTCCTTTGGGGGGGTATTGCAACTTTTGGCCATTTTGAAGCGAAATTGTTCCTTTCGGGGGGTATTGCAACTTTTCGGCATTTTGAGGCGAAATTGTTCCTTTGGGGGGGTATTGCAATTTTTTGCCATTTTGAGGGGAAATTGTTCCTTTGGGGGGGTATTGCAACTTTTGGCCATTTTGAAGCGAAATTGTTCCTTTGGGGGGTATTGCATTTTTTTCACATTTTGAGGCAAAATTGTTCCTTTGGGGGGGTATTGCAACTTTTGGCCATTTTGAATCGAAATTGTTCCTTTGGGGGGGTATTGCAATTTTTTGCCATTTTGAGGCGAAATTGTTCCTTTGGTGGGGTATTGCAACTTTTGGCCTTTTTGAGGCGAAATTGTTCCTTTGGGGGGGTATTGCAACTTTTGGCCATTTTGAAGCGAAATTGTTCCTTTGGGGGGTATTGCAACTTTTCGGCATTTTGAGGCGAAATTGTTCCTTTGGGGGGTATTGCAATTTTTTGCCATTTTGAGGCGAAATTGTTCCTTTGGGGGGGTATTGCAACTTTTGGCCATTTTGAAGCGAAATTGTTCCTTTGGGGGGGTATTGCAACTTTTCGGCATTTTGAGGCGAAATTGTTCCTTGGGGGGGTATTGCAACTTTTGGCCATTTTGAGGCGAAATTGTTCCTTTGGGGGGGTATTGCAACTTTTGGCCATTTTGAAGTGAAATTGTTCCTTTCGGGGGGTATTGCAACTTTTGGCCATTTTGAAGCGAAATTGTTCCTTTGGGGGGTTTTTACAATTTTTGGCCATTTTGAGGCGAAATTGTTCCTTTCGGGGGGTATTGCAACTTTTCGGCATTTTGAGGCGAAATTGTTCCTTTGGGGGGGTATTGCAACTTTTGGCCATTTTGAAGCGAAATTGTTCCTTTGGGGTGGTATTGCAATTTTTTGCCATTTTGAGGCGAAATTGTTCCTTTGGGGGGGTATTGCAACTTTTGGCCATTTTGAAGCGAAATTGTTCCTTTGGGGGGGTATTGCAACTTTTCGGCATTTTGAGGCGAAATTGTTCCTTTGGGGGGGTATTGCAATTTTTTGCCATTTTGAGGCGAAATTGTTCCTTTGGATGGTATTGCAACTTTTGGCTATTTTGAAGCGAAATTGTTCCTTTGGGGTGGTATTGCAATTTTTTGCCATTTTGAGGCGAAATTGTTCCTTTGGGGGGGTATTGCAACTTTTGGCCATTTTGAAGCGAAATTGTTCCTTTGGGGGGGTATTGCAACTTTTCGGCATTTTGAGGCGAAATTGTTCCTTTGGGGGGGTATTGCAATTTTTTGCCATTTTGAGGCGAAATTGTTCCTTTGGAGGGTATTGCAACTTTTGGCCATTTTGAAGCGAAATTGTTCCTTTGGGGGGTATTGCATTTTTTGCCATTTTGAGGCGAAATTGTTCCTTTGGGGGGGGTATTGCAATTTTTTTCCATTTTGAGGCGAAATTGTTCCTTTGGGGGGTATTGCAACTTTTGGCCATTTTGAAGCGAAATTGTTCCTTTGGGGGGGTATTGCAACTTTTCGGCATTTTGAGGCGAAATTGTTCCTTGGGGGGTATTGAAACTTTTCAGCATTTTGAAGCGAAATTGTTCCTTTGGGGGGGGTCTTGCAATTTTTTGCCATTTTGAGGCGAAATTGTTCCTTTGGGGGGTACTGCAATTTTTTGCCATTTTGAGGCGAAATTGTTCCTTTGGGGGGGTATTGCAACCTTTGGCCATTTTGAGGCGAAATTGTTCCTTTGGGGGGGTATTGCAATTTTTTGCCATTTTGAGGCGAAATTGTTCCTTTGGGGGGGTATTGCAACTTTTGGCCATTTTGAAGCGAAATTGTTCCTTTGGGGGGTTTTTACAATTTTTGGCCATTTTGAGGCGAAATTGTTCCTTTCGGGGGGTATTGCAACTTTTCGGCATTTTGAGGCGAAATTGTTCCTTTCGGGGGGTATTGCAACTTTTGGCCATTTTGAAGCGAAATTGTTCCTTTGGGGGGTATTGCAATTTTTTGCCATTTTGAGGCGAAATTGTTCCTTTGGGGGGGTATTGCAACTTTTGGCCATTTTGAAGCGAAATTGTTCCTTTGGGGGGGTATTGCAACTTTTCGGCATTTTGAGGCGAAATTGTTCCTTTGGGGGGGTATTGCAATTTTTTGCCATTTTGAGGCGAAATTGTTCCTTTGGGGGGTATTGCAACTTTTGGCCATTTTGAAGCGAAATTGTTCCTTTCGGGGGGTATTGCAACTTTTCGGCATTTTGAGGCGAAATTGTTCCTTTGGGGGGTATTGCAATTTTTTGCCATTTTGAGGTGAAATTGTTCCTTTGGGGGGGTATTGCAACTTTTGGCCATTTTGAAGCGAAATTGTTCCTTTGGGGGGTATTGCATTTTTTTGCCATTTTGAGGCGAAATTGTTCCTTTGGGGGGGGTATTGCAACTTTTGGCCATTTTGAAGCGAAATTGTTCCTTTGGGGGGGTATTGCAATTTTTTGCCATTTTGAGGCGAAATTGTTCCTTTGGGGGGGTATTGCAACTTTTCGCCTTTTTGAGGCGAAATTGTTCCTTTGGGGGGGTATTGCAACTTTTGGCCATTTTGAAGCGAAATTGTTCCTTTGGGGGGGTATTGCAACTTTTCGGCATTTTGAGGCGAAATTGTTCCTTTGGGGGGGTATTGCAATTTTTTTCCATTTTGAGGCGAAATTGTTCCTTTGGGGGGGTATTGCAACTTTTGGCCATTTTGAAGTGAAATTGTTCCTTTGGGGGGTATTGCAACTTTTCGGCATTTTGAGGCGAAATTGTTCCTTGGGGGGTATTGCAACTTTTGGCCATTTTGAAGCAAAATTGTTCCTTTGGGGGGGTATTGCAATTTTTGGCCATTTTGAAGCGAAATTGTTCCTTTGGGGATGTGTTGCAACTTTTCGGCATTTTGAGGCAAAATTGTTCCTTTGGGGGGGTATTGCAATTTTTTGCCATTTTGAGGCGAAATTGTTCCTTTGGGGGGGTATTGCAACTTTTGGCCATTTTGAGGCGAAATTGTTCCTTTGGGGGGGTATTGCAACTTTTGGCCATATTGAAGCGAAATTGTTCCTTTGGGGGGGTATTGCAATTTTTAACCATTTTGAGGCGAAATTGTTCCTTTGGGGGGGTATTGCAACTTTTGGCCATTTTGAAGCGAAATTGTTCCTTTCGGGGGGTATTGAAACTTTTCAGCATTTTGAGGCGAAATTGTTCCTTGGGGGGGTATTGCAATTTTTTGCCATTTTGAGGCGAAATTGTTCCTTTGGGGGGTACTGCAATTTTTTGCCATTTTGAGGCGAAATTGTTCCTTTGGGGGGGTATTGCAACTTTTGGCCATTTTGAAGCGAAATTGTTCCTTTGGGGGGTATTGCAACTTTTCGGCATTTTGAGGCGAAATTGTTCCTTTGGGGGGGTATTGCAACTTTTGGCCTTTTTGAAGCGAAATTGTTCCTTTGGGGGGGTATTGCAACTTTTCGGCATTTTGAGGCGAAATTGTTCCTTTGGGGGGGTATTGCAATTTTTTGCCATTTTGAGGCGAAATTGTTCCTTTGGGGGGGTATTGCAACTTTTCGGCATTTTGAGGCGAAATTGTTCCTTTGGGGGGGTATTGCAACTTTTGGCCATATTGAAGCGAAATTGTTCCTTTGGGGGGGTATTGCAATTTTTAACCATTTTGAGGCGAAATTGTTCCTTTGGGGGGGTATTGCAACTTTTGGCCATTTTGAAGCGAAATTGTTCCTTTGGGGGGGTATTGCAATTTTTTGCCATTTTGAGGCGAAATTGTTCCTTTGGGGGGGTATTGCAACTTTTGGCCATTTTGAAGCGAAATTGTTCCTTTGGGGGTGTATTGCAATTTTTTGCCATTTTGAAGCGAAACTGTTCCTTTGGGGGGTATTGCAATTTTTTGCCATTTTGAGGCGAAATTGTTCCTTTGGGGGGTATTGCAACTTTTGGCAATTTTGAAGCGAAATTGTTCCTTTGGGGGGGTATTGCAATTTTTTTTTCATTTTGAGGCGAAATTGTTCCTTGGGGGGGGGTATTGCAAATTTTGGCCATTTTGAAGCGAAATTGTTCCTTTGGGGGGGGTATTGCAATTTTTTGCCATTTTGAGGTGAAATTGTTCCTTTGGGGAGTATTGCAACTTTTGGCCATTTTGAAGCGAAATTGTTCCTTTGGGGGGTATTGCATTTTTTTGCCATTTTGAGGCGAAATTGTTCCTTTGGGGGGGTATTGCAACTTTTCGGCATTTTGAGGCGAAATTGTTCCTTTCATGGGGTTTTGCAACTTTTCGGCATTTTGAGGCGAAATTGTTCCTTTGGGGGGGTATTGCAATTTTTTGCCATTTTGAGGCGAAATTGTTCCTTTGGGGGGGTATTGCAACTTTTGGCCATTTTGAAGCGAAATTGTTCCTTTGGGGGGGTATTGCAATTTTTTGCCATTTTGAGGCGAAATTGTTCCTTTGGGGGGGTATTGCAACTTTTCGGCATTTTGAGGCGAAATTGTTCCTTTGGGGGGTATTGCAATTTTTTTTACATTTTGAGGCGAAATTGTTCCTTTGGGGGGGTATTGCAACTTTTGGCCATTTTGAAGCGAAATTGTTCCTTTCGGGGGGTATTGCAACTTTTCGGCATTTTGAGGCGAAATTGTTCCTTTGGGGGGGTATTGCAATTTTTTGCCATTTTGAGGGGAAATTGTTCCTTTGGGGGGGTATTGCAACTTTTGGCCATTTTGAAGCGAAATTGTTCCTTTGGGGGGTATTGCATTTTTTTGCCATTTTGAGGCAAAATTGTTCCTTTGGGGGGGGTATTGCAACTTTTGGCCATTTTGAAGCGAAATTGTTCCTTTGGGGGGGTATTGCAATTTTTTGCCATTTTGAGGCGAAATTGTTCCTTTGGTGGGGTATTGCAACTTTTGGCCTTTTTGAGGCGAAATTGTTCCTTTGGGGGGGTATTGCAACTTTTGGCCATTTTGAAGCGAAATTGTTCCTTTGGGGGGTATTGCAACTTTTCGGCATTTTGAGGCGAAATTGTTCCTTTGGGGGGTATTGCAATTTTTTGCCATTTTGAGGCGAAATTGTTCCTTTGGGGGGGTATTGCAACTTTTGGCCATTTTGAAGCGAAATTGTTCCTTTGGGGGGGTATTGCAACTTTTCGGCATTTTGAGGCGAAATTGTTCCTTGGGGGGGTATTGCAACTTTTGGCCATTTTGAGGCGAAATTGTTCCTTTGGGGGGGTATTGCAACTTTTGGCCATTTTGAAGTGAAATTGTTCCTTTCGGGGGGTATTGCAACTTTTCGGCATTTTGAGGCGAAATTGTTCCTTTGGGGGGGTATTGCAACTTTTGGCCATTTTGAAGCGAAATTGTTCCTTTGGGGTGGTATTGCAATTTTTTGCCATTTTGAGGCGAAATTGTTCCTTTGGGGGGGTATTGCAACTTTTGGCCATTTTGAAGCGAAATTGTTCCTTTGGGGGGGTATTGCAACTTTTCGGCATTTTGAGGCGAAATTGTTCCTTTGGGGGGGTATTGCAATTTTTTGCCATTTTGAGGCGAAATTGTTCCTTTGGAGGGTATTGCAACTTTTGGCCATTTTGAAGCGAAATTGTTCCTTTGGGGGTATTGCATTTTTTGCCATTTTGAGGCGAAATTGTTCCTTTGGGGGGGGTATTGCAACTTTTGGCCATTTTGAAGCGAAATTGTTGCTTGGGGGGGTATTGCAATTTTTTGCCATTTTGAGGCGAAATTGTTCCTTTGGGGGGGTATTGCAACTTTTGGCCTTTTTGAGGCGAAATTGTTCCTTTGGGGGGGTATTGCAACTTTTGGCCATTTTGAAGCGAAATTGTTCCTTTGGGGGGGTATTGCAACTTTTCGGCATTTTGAGGCGAAATTGTTCCTTTGGGGGGGTATTGCAATTTTTTTCCATTTTGAGGCGAAATTGTTCCTTTGGGGGGTATTGCAACTTTTGGCCATTTTGAAGCGAAATTGTTCCTTTGGGGGGGTATTGCAACTTTTCGGCATTTTGAGGCGAAATTGTTCCTTGGGGGGTATTGAAACTTTTCAGCATTTTGAAGCGAAATTGTTCCTTTGGGGGGGGTATTGCAATTTTTTGCCATTTTGAGGCGAAATTGTTCCTTTGGGGGGTACTGCAATTTTTTGCCATTTTGAGGCGAAATTGTTCCTTTGGGGGGGTATTGCAACTTTTGGCCATTTTGAGGCGAAATTGTTCCTTTGGGGGGGTATTGCAATTTTTTGCCATTTTGAGGCGAAATTGTTCCTTTGGGGGGGTATTGCAACTTTTGGCCATTTTGAAGCGAAATTGTTCCTTTGGGGGGTTTTTACAATTTTTGGCCATTTTGAGGCGAAATTGTTCCTTTCGGGGGGTATTGCAACTTTTCGGCATTTTGAGGCGAAATTGTTCCTTTGGGGGGGTATTGCAACTTTTGGCCATTTTGAAGCGAAATTGTTCCTTTGGGGGGTATTGCAATTTTTTGCCATTTTGAGGCGAAATTGTTCCTTTGGGGGGGTATTGCAACTTTTGGCCATTTTGAAGCGAAATTGTTCCTTTGGGGGGGTATTGCAACTTTTCGGCATTTTGAGGCGAAATTGTTCCTTTGGGGGGGTATTGCAATTTTTTGCCATTTTGAGGCGAAATTGTTCCTTTGGGGGGTATTGCAACTTTTGGCCATTTTGAAGCGAAATTGTTCCTTTCGGGGGGTATTGCAACTTTTCGGCATTTTGAGGCGAAATTGTTCCTTTGGGGGGTATTGCAATTTTTTGCCATTTTGAGGTGAAATTGTTCCTTTGGGGGGGTATTGCAACTTTTGGCCATTTTGAGGCGAAATTGTTCCTTTGGGGGGTATTGCATTTTTTTGCCATTTTGAGGCGAAATTGTTCCTTTGGGGGGGGTATTGCAACTTTTGGCCATTTTGTAGCGAAATTGTTCCTTTGGGGGGGTATTGCAATTTTTTGCCATTTTGAGGCGAAATTGTTCCTTTGGGGGGGTATTGCAACTTTTGGCCTTTTTGAGGCGAAATTGTTCCTTTGGGGGGGTATTGCAACTTTTGGCCATTTTGAAGCGAAATTGTTCCTTTGGGGGGGTATTGCAACTTTTCGGCATTTTGAGGCGAAATTGTTCCTTTGGGGGGGTATTGCAATTTTTTTCCATTTTGAGGTGAAATTGTTCCTTTGGGGGGGTATTGCAACTTTTGGCCATTTTGAAGCGAAATTGTTCCTTTGGGGGGGTATTGCAACTTTTCGGCATTTTGAGGCGAAATTGTTCCTTGGGGGGTATTGCAACTTTTGGCCATTTTGAAGCGAAATTGTTCCTTTCGGGGGGTATTGAAACTTTTCAGCATTTTGAAGCGAAATTGTTCCTTTGGGGGGGTATTGCAATTTTTTGCCATTTTGAGGCGAAATTGTTCCTTTGGGGGGTACTGCAATTTTTTGCCATTTTGAGGCGAAATTGTTCCTTTGGGGGGGTATTGCAACTTTTGGCCATTTTGAAGCGAAATTGTTCCTTTGGGGGGGTATTGCAATTTTTTGCCATTTTGAGGCGAAATTGTTCCTTTGGGGGGGTATTGCAACTTTTGGCCATATTGAAGCGAAATTGTTCCTTTGGGGGGTTTTTACAATTTTTGGCCATTTTGAGGCGAAATTGTTCCTTTCGGGGGGTATTGCAACTTTTCGGCATTTTGAGGCGAAATTGTTCCTTTGGGGGGTATTGCAACTTTTGGCCATTTTGAAGCGAAATTGTTCCTTTGGGGGGGTATTGCAATTTTTTGCCATTTTGAAGCGAAATTGTTCCATTGGGGGGGTATTGCAACTTTTGGCCATTTTGAAGCGAAATTGTTCCTTTGGGGGGGTATTGCAACTTTTCGGCATTTTGAGGCAAAATTGTTCCTTTGGGGGGGTATTGCAATTTTTTGCCACTTTGAGGCGAAATTGTTCCTTTGGGGGGTATTGAAACTTTTTAGCATTTTGAGGCGAAATAGTTCCTTTGGGGGGGTATTGCAATTTTTTGCCATTTTGAGGCGAAATTGTTCCTTTGGGGGGGTACTGCAATTTTTTGCCATTTTGAGGCGAAATTGTTCCTTTGGGGGGGTATTGCAACTTTTGGCCATTTTGAAGCGAAATTGTTCCTTTGGGGGGGGGTATTGCAACTTTTCGGCATTTTGAGGCGAAATTGTTCCTTGGGGGGTATTGCAACTTTTGGCCATTTTGAGGCGAAATTGTTCCTTTGGGGGGGTATTGCAACTTTTGGCCATTTTGAGGCGAAATTGTTCCTTTGGGGGGGGTATTGCAACTTTTGGCCATTTTGAAGCGAAATTGTTCCTTTGGGGGGGTATTGCAATTTTTTGCCATTTTGAGGCGAAATTGTTCCTTTGGGGGGGTATTGCAACTTTTGGCCTTTTTGAGGCGAAATTGTTCCTTTGGGGGGGTATTGCAACTTTTGGCCATTTTGAAGCGAAATTGTTCCTTTGGGGGGGTATTGCAACTTTTCGGCATTTTGAGGCGAAATTGTTCCTTTGGGGGGGTATTGCAATTTTTTTCCATTTTGAGGCGAAATTGTTCCTTTGGGGGGGTATTGCAACTTTTGGCCATTTTGAAGCGAAATTGTTCCTTTGGAGGGGTATTGCAACTTTTCGGCATTTTGAGGCGAAATTGTTCCTTGGGGGGTATTGCAACTTTTGGCCATTTTGAAGCGAAATTGTTCCTTTCGGGGGGTATTGAAACTTTTCAGCATTTTGAAGCGAAATTGTTCCTTTGGGGGGGTGTTGCAATTTTTTGCCATTTTGAGGCGAAATTGTTCCTTTGGGGGGTACTGCAATTTTTTGCCATTTTGAGGCGAAATTGTTCCTTTGGGGGGGTATTGCAACTTTTGGCCATTTTGAAGCGAAATTGTTCCTTTGGGGGGGTATTGCAATTTTTTGCCATTTTGAGGCGAAATTGTTCCTTTGGGGGGGTATTGCAACTTTTGGCCATATTGAAGCGAAATTGTTCCTTTGGGGGGTTTTTACAATTTTTGGCCATTTTGAGGCGAAATTGTTCCTTTCGGGGGGTATTGCAACTTTTCGGCATTTTGAGGCGAAATTGTTCCTTTGGGGGGGTATTGCAACTTTTGGCCATTTTGAAGCGAAATTGTTCCTTTGGGGGGTATTGCAATTTTTTGCCATTTTGAGGCGAAATTGTTCCATTGGGGGGGTATTGCAACTTTTGGCCATTTTGAAGCGAAATTGTTCCTTTGGGGGGGTATTGCAACTTTTCGGCATTTTGAGGCAAAATTGTTCCTTTGGGGGGGTATTGCAATTTTTTGCCATTTTGAGGCGAAATTGTTCCTTTGGGGGGGTATTGCAACTTTTGGCCATTTTGAGGCGAAATTGTTCCTTTGGGGGGGTATTGCAACTTTTGGCCATATTGAAGCGAAATTGTTCCTTTGGGGGGGTATTGCAATTTTTAACCATTTTGAGGCGAAATTGTTCCTTTGGGGGGGTATTGCAACTTTTGGCCATTTTGAAGCGAAATTGTTCCTTTCGGGGGGTATTGAAACTTTTCAGCATTTTGAGGCGAAATTGTTCCTTTGGGGGGGTATTGCAATTTTTTGCCATTTTGAGGCGAAATTGTTCCTCTGGGGGGTACTGCAATTTTTTGCCATTTTGAGGCGAAATTGTTCCTTTGGGGGGGTATTGCAACTTTTGGCCATTTTGAAGCGAAATTGTTCCTTTGGGGGGGTATTGCAACTTTTCGGCATTTTGAGGCGAAATTGTTCCTTTGGGGGGGTATTGCAACTTTTGGCCTTTTTGAAGCGAAATTGTTCCTTTGGGGGGGTATTGCAACTTTTCGGCATTTTGAGGCGAAATTGTTCCTTTGGGGGGGTATTGCAATTTTTTGCCATTTTGAGGCGAAATTGTTCCTTTGGGGGGGTATTGCAACTTTTGGCCATTTTGAAGCGAAATTGTTCCTTTGGGGGGGTATTGCAACTTTTCGGCATTTTGAGGCGAAATTGTTCCTTTGGGGGGTATTGCAATTTTTTGCCATTTTGAGGCGAAATTGTTCCTTTGGGGGGTATTGCAACTTTTGGCCATTTTGAAGCGAAATTGTTCCTTTCGGGGGGTATTGCAACTTTTCGGCATTTTGAGGCGAAATTGTTCCTTTGGGGGGGTATTGCAATTTTTTGCCATTTTGAGGTGAAATTGTTCCTTTGGGGGGGTATTGCAACTTTTGGCCATTTTGAAGCGAAATTGTTCCTTTGGGGGGTATTGCATTTTTTTGCCATTTTGAGGCGAAATTGTTCCTTTGGGGGGGGTATTGCAACTTTTGGCCATTTTGAAGCGAAATTGTTCCTTTGGGGGGGTATTGCAACTTTTGGCCATTTTGAAGCGAAATTGTTCCTTTGGGGGGTATTGCAATTTTTTTCCATTTTGAGGCGAAATTGTTCCTTTGGGGGGGTATTGCAACTTTTGGCCATTTTGAAGCGAAATTGTTCCTTTGGGGGGGTATTGCAACTTTTCGGCATTTTGAGGCGAAATTGTTCCTTTGGGGGGTATTGCAACTTTTGGCCATTTTGAAGCGAAATTGTTCCTTTCGGGGGGTATTGCAACTTTTCGGCATTTTGAGGCGAAATTGTTCCTTTGGGGGGGTATTGCAATTTTTTGCCATTTTGAGGCGAAATTGTTCCTTTGGGGGGGTATTGCAACTTTTGGCCATATTGAAGCGAAATTGTTCCTTTGGGGGGTTTTTACAATTTTTGGCCATTTTGAGGCGAAATTGTTTTTTTCGGGGGGTATTGCAACTTTTCGGCATTTTGAGGCGAAATTGTTCCTTTGGGGGGGTATTGCAACTTTTGGCCATTTTGAAGCGAAATTGTTCCTTTGGGGGGTATTGCAATTTTTTGCCATTTTGAGGCGAAATTGTTCCATTGGGGGGGTATTGCAACTTTTGGCCATTTTGAAGCGAAATTGTTCCTTTGGGGGGGTATTGCAACTTTTCGGCATTTTGAGGCAAAATTGTTCCTTTGGGGGGGTATTGCAATTTTTTGCCATTTTGAGGCGAAATTGTTCCTTTGGGGGGGTATTGCAACTTTTGGCCATTTTGAGGCGAAATTGTTCCTTTGGGGGGGTATTGCAATTTTTTGCCATTTTGAGGCGAAATTGTTCCTCTGGGGGGTACTGCAATTTTTTGCCATTTTGAGGCGAAATTGTTCCTTTGGGGGGGTATTGCAACTTTTGGCCATTTTGAAGCGAAATTGTTCCTTTGGGGGGGTATTGCAACTTTTCGGCATTTTGAGGCGAAATTGTTCCTTTGGGGGGGTATTGCAACTTTTGGCCTTTTTGAAGCGAAATTGTTCCTTTGGGGGGGTATTGCAACTTTTCGGCATTTTGAGGCGAAATTGTTCCTTTGGGGGGGGTATTGCAATTTTTTGCCATTTTGAGGCGAAATTGTTCCTTTGGGGGGGTATTGCAACTTTTCGGCATTTTGAGGCGA
The DNA here is from genome assembly GCF_048569485.1 of Anomaloglossus baeobatrachus. Taxonomy (NCBI): domain Eukaryota; kingdom Metazoa; phylum Chordata; class Amphibia; order Anura; family Aromobatidae; genus Anomaloglossus; species Anomaloglossus baeobatrachus. The sequence goes on from NW_027442852.1 coordinate 181,153, forward strand.
AATTGTTCCTTTGGGGGGGTATTGCAACTTTTGGCCATATTGAAGCAAAATTGTTCCTTTGGGGGGGTATTGCAATTTTTAACCATTTTGAGGCGAAATTGTTCCTTTGGGGGGGTATTGCAACTTTTGGCCATTTTGAAGCGAAATTGTTCCTTTGGGGGGGTATTGCAATTTTTTGCCATTTTGAGGCGAAATTGTTCCTTTGGGGGGGTATTGCAACTTTTGGCCATTTTGAAGCGAAATTGTTCTTTTGGGGGTGTATTGCAATTTTTTGCCATTTTGAAGCGAAATTGTTCCTTTGGGGGGTATTGCATTTTTTTGTCATTTTGAGGCGAAATTGTTCCTTTGGGGGGGTATTGCAACTTTTGGCCATTTTGAAGCGAAATTGTTCCTTTGGGGGGGTATTGCAATTTTTTGCCATTTTGAGGCGAAATTGTTCCTTTGGGGGGGTATTGCAACTTTTGGCCTTTTTGAGGCGAAATTGTTCCTTTGGGGGGGTATTGCAACTTTTGGCCATTTTGAAGCGAAATTGTTCCTTTGGGGGGGTATTGCAGTTTTTTTTTTCATTTTGAGGCGAAATTGTTCCTTTGGGGGGGGTATTGCAAATTTGGCCATTTTGAAGCGAAATTGTTCCTTTGGGGGGGTATTGCAACTTTTCGGCATTTTGAGGTGAAATTGTTCCTTTGGGGGGTATTGCAACTTTTGGCCATTTTGAAGCGAAATTGTTCCTTTGGGGGGTATTGCATTTTTTTGCCATTTTGAGGCGGAATTGTTCCTTTGGGGGGGTATTGCAACTTTTCGGCATTTTGAGGTGAAATTGTTCCTTTGGGGGGTATTGCAACTTTTGGCCATTTTGAAGCGAAATTGTTCCTTTGGGGGGGTATTGCATTTTTTTGCCATTTTGAGGCGGAATTGTTCCTTTGGGGGGTATTGCAACTTTTGGCCATTTTGAAGCGAAATTGTTCCTTTGGGGGGTATTGCAATTTTTTGCCATTTTGAGGCGAAATTGTTTCTTTGGGGGGGTATTGCAACTTTTGGCCTTTTTGAGGCGAAATTGTTCCTTTGGGGGGGTATTGCAACTTTTGGCCATTTTGAAGCGAAATTGTTCCATTGGGGGGGTATTGCAACTTGTCGGCATTTTGAGGCGAAATTTTTCCTTTGGGGGGGTATTGCAATTTTTTGCCATTTTGAGGCGAAATTGTTCCATTGGGGGGGTATTGCAACTTTTGGCCATTTTGAAGCGAAATTGTTCTTTGGGGGGTATTGCAATTTTTCGGCATTTTGAGGCGAAATTGTTCCTTTGGGGGGGTATTGCAACTTTTGGCCATTTTGAAGCGAAATTGTTCCTTTGGGGGGTATTGCAATTTTTAACCATTTTGAGGCGAAATTGTTCCTTTGGGGGGGTATTGCAACTTTTGGCCATTTTGAAGCGAAATTGTTCCTTTCAGGGGGTTTTGCAACTTTTCGGCATTTTGAGGCGAAATTGTTCCTTTGGGGGGGTATTGCAATTTTTTGCCATTTTGAGGCGAAATTGTTCCTTTGGGGGGGTATTGCAACTTTTGGCCATTTTGAAGCGAAATTGTTCCTTTGGGGGGGTATTGCAATTTTTTGCCATTTTGAGGCGAAATTGTTCCTTTGGGGGGGTATTGCAACTTTTGGCCATATTGAAGCGAAATTGTTCCTTTGGGGGGGTATTGCAATTTTTAACCATTTTGAGGCGAAATTGTTTCTTTGGGGGGGTATTGCAACTTTTGGCCATATTGAACCGAAATTGTTCCTTTCGGGGGGTATTGCAACTTTTCAGCATTTTGAGGCGAAATTGTTCCTTTGGGGGGTATTGCAATTTTTTGCCATTTTGAGGCGAAATTGTTCCTTTGGGGGGGTATTGCAACTTTTCGGCATTTTGAGGCGAAATTGTTCCTTTGGGGGGTATTGCAATTTTTTTTCCATTTTGAGGCGAATTTGTTCCTTTGGGGGGGTATTGCAACTTTTGGCCATTTTGAAGCGAAATTGTTCCTTTGGGGGGTATTGCAATTTTTAACCATTTTGAGGCGAAATTGTTCCTTTGGGGGGGTATTGCAACTTTTGGCCATTTTGAAGCGAAATTGTTCCTTTCAGGGGGTTTTGCAACTTTTCGGCATTTTGAGGCGAAATTGTTCCTTTGGGGGGGTATTGCAATTTTTTGCCATTTTGAGGCGAAATTGTTCCTTTGGGGGGGTATTGCAACTTTTGGCCATTTTGAAGCGAAATTGTTCCTTTGGGGGGGTATTGCAATTTTTTGCCATTTTGAGGCGAAATTGTTCCTTTGGGGGGGTATTGCAACTTTTGGCCATATTGAAGCGAAATTGTTCCTTTGGGGGGGTATTGCAATTTTTAACCATTTTGAGGCGAAATTGTTTCTTTGGGGGGGTATTGCAACTTTTGGCCATATTGAACCGAAATTGTTCCTTTCGGGGGGTATTGCAACTTTTCAGCATTTTGAGGCGAAATTGTTCCTTTGGGGGGTATTGCAATTTTTTGCCATTTTGAGGCGAAATTGTTCCTTTGGGGGGGTATTGCAACTTTTCGGCATTTTGAGGCGAAATTGTTCCTTTGGGGGGTATTGCAATTTTTTTTCCATTTTGAGGCGAATTTGTTCCTTTGGGGGGGTATTGCAACTTTTGGCCATTTTGAAGCGAAATTGTTCCTTTCGGGGGGTATTGCAACTTTTCGGCATTTTGAGGCGAAATTGTTCCTTTGGGGGGGTATTGCAATTTTTTGCCATTTTGAGGGGAAATTGTTCCTTTGGGGGGTATTGCAACTTTTGGCCATTTTGAAGCGAAATTGTTCCTTTGGGGGGTATTGCATTTTTTTGCCATTTTGAGGCAAAATTGTTCCTTTGGGGGGGTATTGCAACTTTTGGCCAATTTGAAGCGAAATTGTTCCTTTGGGGGGGTATTGCAATTTTTTGCCATTTTGAGGCGAAATTGTTCCTTTGGGGGGTATTGCAACTTTTGGCCTTTTTGAGGCGAAATTGTTCCTTTGGGGGGGTATTGCAACTTTTGGCCATTTTGAAGCGAAATTGTTCCTTTGGGGGGTATTGCAACTTTTCGGCATTTTGAGGCGAAATTGTTCCTTTGGGGGTATTGCAACTTTTGGCCATATTGAAGCGAAATTGTTCCTTTGGGGGGGTATTGCAATTTTTAACCATTTTGAGGCGAAATTGTTCCTTTGGGGGGTATTGCAACTTTTGGCCATTTTGAAGTGAAATTGTTCCTTTCGGGGGGTATTGCAACTTTTGGCCATTTTGAAGCGAAATTGTTCCTTTGGGGGGTTTTTACAATTTTTGGCCATTTTGAGGCGAAATTGTTCCTTTCGGGGGGTATTGCAACTTTTCGGCATTTTGAGGCGAAATTGTTCCTTTGGGGGGGTATTGCAACTTTTGGCCATTTTGAAGTGAAATTGTTCCTTTGGGGGGGTATTGCAATTTTTTGCCATTTTGAGGCGAAATTGTTCCTTTGGGGGGTATTGCAACTTTTGGCCATTTTGAAGCGAAATTGTTCCTTTGGGGGGGTATTGCAACTTTTCGGCATTTTTAGGCGAAATTGTTCCTTTGGGGGGGTATTGCAATTTTTTGCCATTTTGAGGCGAAATTGTTCCTTTGGGGGCTATTGCAACTTTTGGCCATTTTGAAGCGAAATTGTTCCTTTCGGGGGGTATTGCAACTTTTCGGCATTTTGAGGCGAAATTGTTCCTTTAGGGGGGTATTGCAACTTTTGGCCATTTTGAAGCGAAATTGTTCCTTTCGGGGGGTATTGCAACTTTTCGGCATTTTGAGGCGAAATTGTTCCTTGGGGGGGTATTGCAACTTTTGGCCATATTGAAGCGAAATTGTTCCTTTCGGGGGGTATTGCAACTTTTCAGCATTTTGAGGCGAAATTGTTCCTTTGGGGGGGTATTGCAATTTTTTGCCATTTTGAGGCGAAATTGTTCCTTTGGGGGGTATTGCAACTTTTCGGCATTTTGAGGCGAAATTGTTCCTTTGGGGGGGTATTGCAATTTTTTGATATTTTGAGGTGAAATTGTTGCTTTGGGGGGGGGTATTGCAACTTTTGGCCATTTTGAAGCGAAATTGTTCCTTTGGGGGGTATTGCATTTTTTTGCCATTTTGAGGCGAAATTGTTCCTTTGGGGGGGTATTGCAACTTTTGGCCATTTTGAAGCGAAATTGTTCCTTTGGGGGGGTATTGCAATTTTTTGCCATTTTGAGGCGAAATTGTTCCTTTGGGGGGGTATTGCAACTTTTGGCCTTTTTGAGGCGAAATTGTTCCTTTTGGGGGGGTATTGCAACTTTTGGCCATTTTGAAGCAAAATTGTTCCTTTGGGGGGGTATTGCAACTTTTCGGCATTTTGAGGCGAAATTGTTCCTTGGGGGGGTATTGCAATTTTTTTCCATTTTGAGGCGAAATTGTTCCTTTGGGGGGGTATTGCAACTTTTGGCCATTTTGAAGCGAAATTGTTCCTTTGGGGGGGTATTGCAACTTTTCGGCATTTTGAGACGAAATTGTTCCTTGGGGGGTATTGCAACTTTTGGCCATTTTGAAGCGAAATTGTTCCTTTCGGGGGGTATTGAAACTTTTCAGCATTTTGAAGCGAAATTGTTCCTTTGGGGGGATATTGCAATTTTTTGCCATTTTGAGGCGAAATTGTTCCTTTGGGGGGTACTGCAATTTTTTGCCATTTTGAGGCGAAATTGTTCCTTTGGGGGGGTATTGCAACTTTTGGCCATTTTGAAGCGAAATTGTTCCTTTGGGGGGTTTTTACAATTTTTGGCCATTTTGAGGAGAAATTGTTCCTTTCGGGGGGTATTGCAACTTTTCGGCATTTTGAGGCGAAATTGTTCCTTTGGGGGGGTATTGCAACTTTTGGCCATTTTGAAGCGAAATTGTTCCTTTGGGGGGGTATTGCAACTTTTGGCCATTTTGAAGCGAAATTTTTCCTTTGGGGGGGTATTGCAACTTTTCGGCATTTTGAGGCAAAATTGTTCCTTTGGGGGGGTATTGCAAATTTTTGCCATTTTGAGGCGAAATTGTTCCTTTGGGGGGGTATTGCAACTTTTGGCCATTTTGAAGCGAAATTGTTCCTTTCGGGGGGTATTGCAACTTTTCGGCATTTTGAGGCGAAATTGTTCCTTTGGGGGGGTATTGCAACTTTTGGCCATATTGAAGCGAAATTGTTCCTTTGGGGGGGTATTGCAATTTTTAACCATTTTGAGGCGAAATTGTTCCTTTGGGGGGGTATTGCAACTTTTGGCCATTTTGAAGCGAAATTGTTCCTTTCGGGGGGTATTGAAACTTTTCAGCATTTTGAGGCGAAATTGTTCCTTTGGGGGGGTATTGCAATTTTTTGCCATTTTGAGGCGAAATTGTTCCTTTGGGGGAGTATTGCAACTTTTGGCCATTTTGAAGCGAAATTGTTCCTTTCGGGGGGTATTGCAACTTTTCGGCATTTTGAGGCGAAATTGTTCCTTTGGGGGGGTATTGCAATTTTTAACCATTTTGAGGCGAAATTGTTCCTTTGGGGGGGTATTGCAACTTTTGGCCATTTTGAAGCGAAATTGTTCCTTTGGGGGGGTATTGCAATTTTTTGCCATTTTGAGGCGAAATTGTTCCTTTGGGGGGGTATTGCAACTTTCGGCCATTTTGAAGCGAAATTGTTCCTTTGGGGGTGTATTGCAATTTTTTGCCATTTTGAAGCGAAATTGTTCCTTTGGGGGGTATTGCATTTTTTTGCAATTTTGAGGCGAAATTGTTCCTTTGGGGGGGTATTGCAACTTTTGGCCATTTTGAAGCGAAATTGTTCCTTTGGGGGGGTATTGCAATTTTTTGCCATTTTGAGGCGAAATTGTTCCTTTGGGGGGGTATTGCAACTTTTGGCCTTTTTGAGGCGAAATTGTTCCTTTGGGGGGGTATTGCAACTTTTGGCCATTTTGAAGCGAAATTGTTCCTTTGGGGGGGTATTGCAACTTTTCGGCATTTTGAGGCGAAATTGTTCCTTTGGGGGGGTATTGCAACTTTTCGGCATTTTGAGGCGAAAATGTTCCTTTGGGGAGTATTGCAACTTTTGGCCATTTTGAAGTGAAATTGTTCCTTTGGGGGGGTATTGCAATTTTTTGCCATTTTGAGGCGAAATTGTTCCTTTGGGGGGGTATTGCAACTTTTGGCCATTTTGAAGCGAAATTGTTCCTTTGGGGGGGTATTGCAATTTTTAACCATTTTGAGGCGAAATTGTTCCTTTGGGGGGGTATTGCAACTTTTGGCCATTTTGAAGTGAAATTGTTCCTTTCGGGGGGTATTGCAACTTTTCAGCATTTTGAAGCGAAATTGTTCCTTTGGGGGGTATTGCATTTTTTTGCCATTTTGAAGCGAAATTGTTCCTTTGGGGGGGTATTGCAATTTTTTGCCATTTTGAGGCGAAATTGTTCCTTTGGGGGGGTATTGCAACTTTTGGCCATATTGAAGCGAAATTGTTCCTTTGGGGGGTTTTTACAATTTTTGGCCATTTTGAGGCGAAATTGTTCCTTTCGGGGGTTATTGCAACTTTTCGCCATTTTGAGGCGAAATTGTTCCTTTGGGGGGGTATTGCAACTTTTGGCCATTTTGAAGCGAAATTGTTCCTTTGGGGTGTATTGCAACTTTTCGGCATTTTGAGGCGAAATTGTTCCTTTGGAGGGTATTGCAATTTTTTGCCATTTTGAGGCGAAATTGTTCCTTTTGGGGGGGTATTGCAACTTTTGGCCATTTTGAAGCGAAATTGTTTCTTTGGGGGGGTATTGCAACTTTTCGGCATTTTGAGGCGAAATTGTTCCTTTGGGGGGTATTGCAATTTTTTGCCATTTTGAGGCGAAATTGTTCCTTTGGGGGGGTATTGCAACTTTTGGCCATTTTGAAGCGAAATTGTTCCTTTCGGGGGGTATTGCAACTTTTCGGCATTTTGAGGCGAAATTGTTCCTTTGGGGGGGTATTGCAACTTTTGGCCATTTTGAAGCGAAATTGTTTCTTTCGGGGTGTATTGCAACTTTATAGCATTTTGAGGCGAAATTGTTCCTTTGGGGGGTATTGCAATTTTTTTCCATTTTGAGGCGAAATTGTTCCTTTTGGGGGGGTATTGCAACTTTTGGCCATTTTGAAGCGAAATTGTTCCTTTCGGGGGGTATTGCAACTTTTCGGCATTTTGAAGCGAAATTGTTCCTTTGGGGGGTATTGCAATTTTTTGCCATTTTAAGGCGAAATTGTTCCTTTGGGGGGTATTGCAATTTTTTGCCATTTTGAGGCGAAATTGTTCCTTTGGGGGGGTATTGCAACTTTTCGGCATTTTGAGGCGAAATTGTTCCTTTGGGGGGGTATTGCAATTTTTTGCCATTTTGAGGTGAAATTGTTCCTTTGGGGGGGTATTGCAACTTTTGGCCATTTTGAAGCGAAATTGTTCCTTTGGGGGGTATTGCATTTTTTTGCCATTTTGAGGCGAAATTGTTCCTTTGGGGGGGTATTGCAACTTTTGGCCATTTTGAAGCGAAATTGTTCCTTTGGGGGGGTATTGCAATTTTTTGCCATTTTGAGGCGAAATTGTTCCTTTGGGGGGGTATTGCAACTTTTGGCCTTTTTGAGGCGAAATTGTTCCTTTGGGGGGGTATTGCAACTTTTGGCCATTTTGAAGCGAAATTGTTCCTTTGGGGGGGTATTGCAACTTTTCGGCATTTTGAGGCGAAAATGTTCCTTTGGGGGGTATTGCAACTTTTGGCCATTTTGAAGTGAAATTGTTCCTTTGGGGGGGTATTGCAACTTTTCGGCATTTTGAGGCGAAATTGTTCCTTGGGGGGGTATTGCAACTTTTGGCCATTTTGAAGCGAAATTGTTCCTTTGGGGGGTATTGCAATTTTTAACCATTTTGAGGCGAAATTGTTCCTTTGGGGGGGTATTGCAACTTTTGGCCATTTTGAAGTGAAATTGTTCCTTTCGGGGGGTATTGCAACTTTTCGGCATTTTGAGGCGAAATTGTTCCTTTGGGGGGGTATTGCAACTTTTGGCCATTTTGAAGCGAAATTGTTCCTTTGGGGGGGTATTGCAATTTTTTGCCATTTTGAGGCGAAATTGTTCCTTTAGGGGGGTATTGCAACTTTTGGCCATTTTGAAGCGAAATTGTTCCTTTCGGGGGGTATTGCAACTTTTCGGCATTTTGAGGCGAAATTGTTCCTTTGGGGGGGTATTGCAACTTTTGGCCATTTTGAAGCGAAATTGTTCCTTTCGGGGGGTATTGCAACTTTTCAGCATTTTGAGGCGAAATTGTTCCTTTGGAGGGGTATTGCAATTTTTTGCCATTTTGAGGCGAAATTGTTCCTTTGGGGGGGTATTGCAACTTTTTGGCATTTGGAGGCGAAATTGTTCCTTTGTGGGGGTATAGCAACTTTTGGCCATTTTGAAGCGAAATTGTTTTTTTCGGGGGGTATTGCAACTTTTCGGCATTTTGAAGCGAAATTGTTCCTTTGGGGGGTATTGCAATTTTTTGCCATTTTGAAGCGAAATTGTTCCTTTGGGGGGGTTTGCAATTTTTTTTTCATTTTGAGGCGAAATTGTTCCTTTGGGGGGAATATTGCAAATTTTGGCCATTTTGAAGCGAAATTGTTCCTTTGGGGGGGTATTGCAATTTTTTGCCATTTTGAGGCGAAATTGTTCCTTTGGGGGGGTATTGCAACTTTTCGGCATTTTGAGGCGAAATTGTTCCTTTGGGGGGGTATTGCAATTTTTTGCCATTTTGAGGTGAAATTGTTCCTTTGGGGGGGTATTGCAACTTTTGGCCATTTTGAAGCGAAATTGTTCCTTTGGGGGGGTATTGCAACTTTTGGCCATTTTGAAGCGAAATTGTTCCTTTGGGGGGTATTGCAATTTTTTGCCATTTTGAGGCGAAATTGTTCCTTTGGGGGGGTATTGCAACTTTTGGCCATTTTGAAGCGAAATTGTTCCTTTGGGGGGGTATTGCAACTTTTCGGCATTTTGAGGCGAAATTGTTCCTTTGGGGGGTATTGCAACTTTTCGGCATTTTGAGGCGAAATTGTTCCTTTGGGGGGTATTGCAACTTTTGGCCATTTTGAAGTGAAATTGTTCCTTTGGGGGGTATTGGAACTTTTCGGCATTTTGAGGCGAAATTGTTCCTTGGGGGGGTATTGCAACTTTTGGCCATTTTGAAGCGAAATTGTTCCTTTGGGGGGGGTATTGCAATTTTTAACCATTTTGAGGCGAAATTGTTCCTTTGGGGGGGTATTGCAACTTTTGGCCATTTTGAAGTGAAATTGTTCCTTTCGGGGGGTATTGCAACTTTTCGGCATTTTGAGGCGAAATTGTTCCTTTGGGGGGGTATTGCAACTTTTGGCCATTTTGAAGTGAAATTGTTCCTTTCGGGGGGTATTCCAACTTTTCGGCATTTTGAGGCGAAATTGTTCCTTTAGGGGGGGTATTGCAACTTTTGGCCATTTTGAAGTGAAATTGTTCCTTTCGGGGGGTATTGCAACTTTTCGGCATTTTGAGGCGAAATTGTTCCTTTGGGGGGGTATTGCAACTTTTGGCCATTTTGAAGCGAAATTGTTCCTTTCGGGGGGTATTGCAACTTTTCAGCATTTTGAGGCGAAATTGTTCCTTTGGAGGGGTATTGCAATTTTTTGCCATTTTGAGGCGAAATTGTTCCTTTGGGGGAGTATTGCAACTTTTCGGCATTTTGAGGCGAAATTGTTCCTTTGTGGGGGTATTGCAACTTTTGGCCATTTTGAAGCGAAATTGTTCCTTTCGGGGGGTATTGCAACTTTTCGGCATTTTGAAGCGAAATTGTTCCTTTGGGGGGTATTGCAATTTTTTGCCATTTTGAGGCGAAATTGTTCCTTTGGGGGGGTATTGCAACTTTTGGCCATTTTGAAGCGAAATTGTTCCTTTGGGGGGGTATTGCAATTTTTTTTTCATTTTGAGGCGAAATTGTTCCTTTGGGGGGGGTATTGCAAATTTTGGCCATTTTGAAGCGAAATTGTTCCTTTGGGGGGGTATTGCAATTTTCTTTCAATTTTGAGGCGAAATTGTTCCTTTGGGGGGGTATTGCAACTTTTCGGCATTTTGAGGCGAAATTGTTCCTTTGGGGGGGTATTGCAATTTTTTGCCATTTTGAGGTGAAATTGTTCCTTTGGGGGGGTATTGCAACTTTTGGCCATTTTGAAGCGAAATTGTTCCTTTGGGGGGTATTGCATTTTTTTGCCATTTTGAGGCGAAATTGTTCCTTTGGGGGGGTATTGCAACTTTTGGCCATTTTGAAGCGAAATTGTTCCTTTGGGGGGGTATTGCAACTTTTGGCCTTTTTGAGGCGAAATTGTTCCTTTGGGGGGGTATTGCAACTTTTGGCCATTTTGAAACGAAATAGTTCCTTTGGGGGGGTATTGCAACTTTTCGGCATTTTGAGGCGAAATTGTTCCTTTGGGGGGGTATTGCAATTTTTTGCCATTTTGAGGCGAAATTGTTCCTTTGGGGGCTATTGCAACTTTTGGCCATTTTGAAGCGAAATTGTTCCTTTCGAGGGGTATTGCAACTTTTCGGCATTTTGAGGCGAAATTGTTCCTTTAGGGGGGTATTGCAACTTTTGGCCATTTTGAAGCGAAATTGTTCCTTTCGGGGGGTATTGCAACTTTTCGGCATTTTGAGGCGAAATTGTTCCTTGGGGGGGTATTGCAACTTTTGGCCATTTTGAAGTGAAATTGTTCCTTTCGGGGGGTATTGCAACTTTTCGGCATTTTGAGGCGAAATTGTTCCTTTGGGGGGGTATTGCAACTTTTGGCCATTTTGAAGCGAAATTGTTCCTTTCGGGGGGTATTGCAACTTTTCAGCATTTTGAGGCGAAATTGTTCCTTTGGAGGGGTATTGCAATTTTTTGCCATTTTGAGGCGAAATTGTTCCTTTGGGGGAGTATTGCAACTTTTCGGCATTTTGAGGCGAAATTGTTCCTTTGTGGGGGTATTGCAACTTTTGGCCATTTTGAAGCGAAATTGTTCCTTTCGGGGGGTATTGCAACTTTTCGGCATTTTGAAGCGAAATTGTTCCTTTGGGGGGTATTGCAATTTTTTGCCATTTTGAGGCGAAATTGTTCCTTTGGGGGGGTATTGCAACTTTTGGCCATTTTGAAGCGAAATTGTTCCTTTGGGGGGGTATTGCAATTTTTTTTTCATTTTGAGGCGAAATTGTTCCTTTGGGGGGGGTATTGCAAATTTTGGCCATTTTGAAGCGAAATTGTTCCTTTGGGGGGGTATTGCAATTTTCTTTCAATTTTGAGGCGAAATTGTTCCTTTGGGGGGGTATTGCAACTTTTCGGCATTTTGAGGCGAAATTGTTCCTTTGGGGGGGTATTGCAATTTTTTGCCATTTTGAGGTGAAATTGTTCCTTTGGGGGGGTATTGCAACTTTTGGCCATTTTGAAGCGAAATTGTTCCTTTGGGGGGTATTGCATTTTTTTGCCATTTTGAGGCGAAATTGTTCCTTTGGGGGGGTATTGCAACTTTTGGCCATTTTGAAGCGAAATTGTTCCTTTGGGGGGGTATTGCAACTTTTGGCCTTTTTGAGGCGAAATTGTTCCTTTGGGGGGGTATTGCAACTTTTGGCCATTTTGAAACGAAATAGTTCCTTTGGGGGGGTATTGCAACTTTTCGGCATTTTGAGGCGAAATTGTTCCTTTGGGGGGGTATTGCAATTTTTTGCCATTTTGAGGCGAAATTGTTCCTTTGGGGGCTATTGCAACTTTTGGCCATTTTGAAGCGAAATTGTTCCTTTCGAGGGGTATTGCAACTTTTCGGCATTTTGAGGCGAAATTGTTCCTTTAGGGGGGTATTGCAACTTTTGGCCATTTTGAAGCGAAATTGTTCCTTTCGGGGGGTATTGCAACTTTTCGGCATTTTGAGGCGAAATTGTTCCTTGGGGGGGTATTGCAACTTTTGGCCATATTGAAGCGAAATTGTTCCTTTGGGGGGGTATTGCAATTTTTAACCATTTTGAGGCGAAATTGTTCCTTTGGGGGGTATTGCAACTTTTGGCCATTTTGAAGCGAAATTGTTCCTTTCGGGGGGTATTGCAACTTTTCAGCATTTTGAGGCGAAATTGTTCCTTTGGGGGGGTATTGCAATTTTTTGCCATTTTGAGGCGAAATTGTTCCTTTGGGGGGGTATTGCAACTTTTGGCCATTTTGAAGCGAAATTGTTCCTTTCGGGGGGTATTGCAACTTTTCGGCATTTTGAGGCGAAATTGTTCCTTTGGGGGGGTATTGCAATTTTTTGCCATTTTGAGGTGAAATTGTTCCTTTGGGGGGGTATTGCAACTTTTGGCCATTTTGAAGCGAAATTGTTCCTTTGGGGGGTATTGCATTTTTTTGCCATTTTGAGGCGAAATTGTTCCTTTGGGGGGGGTATTGCAACTTTTGGCCATTTTGAAGCGAAATTGTTCCTTTGGGGGGGTATTGCAATTTTTTGCCATTTTGAGGCGAAATTGTTCCTTTGGGGGGGTATTGCAACTTTTGGCCTTTTTGAGGCGAAATTGTTCCTTTGGGGGGGTATTGCAACTTTTGGCCATTTTGAAGCAAAATTGTTCCTTTGGGGGGGTATTGCAACTTTTCGGCATTTTGAGGCGAAATTGTTCCTTTGGGGGGGGTATTGCAATTTTTTTCCATTTTGAGGCGAAATTGTTCCTTTGGGGGGGTATTGCAACTTTTGGCCATTTTGAAGCGAAATTGTTCCTTTGGGGGGGTATTGCAACTTTTCGGCATTTTGAGACGAAATTGTTCCTTGGGGGGTATTGCAACTTTTGGCCATTTTGAAGCGAAATTGTTCCTTTCGGGGGGTATTGAAACTTTTCAGCATTTTGAAGCGAAATTGTTCCTTTGGGGGGGTATTGCAATTTTTTGCCATTTTGAGGCGAAATTGTTCCTTTGGGGGGTACTGCAATTTTTTGCCATTTTGAGGCGAAATTGTTCCTTTGGGGGGTATTGCAACTTTTGGCCATTTTGAAGCGAAATTGTTCCTTTGGGGGGTTTTTACAATTTTTGGCCATTTTGAGGAGAAATTGTTCCTTTCGGGGGGTATTGCAACTTTTCGGCATTTTGAGGCGAAATTGTTCCTTTGGGGGGGTATTGCAACTTTTGGCCATTTTGAAGCGAAATTGTTCCTTTGGGGGGGTATTGCAACTTTTGGCCATTTTGAAGCGAAATTGTTCCTTTGGGGGGGTATTGCAACTTTTCGGCATTTTGAGGCAAAATTGTTCCTTTGGGGGGGTATTGCAATTTTTTGCCATTTTGAGGCGAAATTGTTCCTTTGGGGGGGTATTGCAACTTTTGGCCATTTTGAAGCGAAATTGTTCCTTTCGGGGGGTATTGCAACTTTTCGGCATTTTGAGGCGAAATTGTTCCTTTGGGGGGTATTGCAACTTTTGGCCATTTTGAAGCGAAATTGTTCCTTTCGGGGGGTATTGCAACTTTTCAGCATTTTGAGGCGAAATTGTTCCTTTGGGGGGGTATTGCAATTTTTTGCCATTTTGAGGCGAAATTGTTCCTTTGGGGGGGTATTGCAACTTTTGGCCATTTTGAAGCGAAATTGTTCCTTTCGGGGGGTATTGCAACTTTTCGGCATTTTGAGGCGAAATTGTTCCTTTGGGGGGGTATTGCAATTTTTTGCCATTTTGAGGTGAAATTGTTCCTTTGGGGGGGTATTGCAACTTTTGGCCATTTTGAAGCGAAATTGTTCCTTTGGGGGGTATTGCATTTTTTGCCATTTTGAGGCGAAATTGTTCCTTTGGGGGGGGTATTGCAACTTTTGGTTATTTTGAAGCGAAATTGTTCCTTTGGGGGGGTATTGCAATTTTTTGCCATTTTGAGGCGAAATTGTTCCTTTGGGGGGGTATTGCAACTTTTGGCCTTTTTGAGGCGAAATTGTTCCTTTGGGGGGGTATTGCAACTTTTGGCCATTTTGAAGCAAAATTGTTCCTTTGGGGGGGTATTGCAACTTTTCGGCATTTTGAGGCGAAATTGTTCCTTTGGGGGGGGTATTGCAATTTTTTTCCATTTTGAGGCGAAATTGTTCCTTTGGGGGGGTATTGCAACTTTTGGCCATTTTGAAGCGAAATTGTTCCTTTGGGGGGGTATTGCAACTTTTCGGCATTTTGAGACGAAATTGTTCCTTGGGGGGTATTGCAACTTTTGGCCATTTTGAAGCGAAATTGTTCCTTTCGGGGGGTATTGAAACTTTTCAGCATTTTGAAGCGAAATTGTTCCTTTGGGGGGGTATTGCAATTTTTTGCCATTTTGAGGCGAAATTGTTCCTTTGGGGGGTACTGCAATTTTTTGCCATTTTGAGGCGAAATTGTTCCTTTGGGGGGTATTGCAACTTTTGGCCATTTTGAAGCGAAATTGTTCCTTTGGGGGGTTTTTACAATTTTTGGCCATTTTGAGGAGAAATTGTTCCTTTCGGGGGGTATTGCAACTTTTCGGCATTTTGAGGCGAAATTGTTCCTTTGGAGGGTATTGCAATTTTTTGCCATTTTGAGGCGAAATTGTTCCTTTTGGGGGGGTATTGCAACTTTTGGCCATTTTGAAGCGAAATTGTTCCTTTGGGGGGGTATTGCAACTTTTCGGCATTTTGAGGCGAAATTGTTCCTTTGGGGGGGTATTGCAACTTTTGGCCATTTTGAGGCGAAATTGTTCCTTTTGGGGGGGTATTGCAACTTTTGGCCATTTTGAAGCGAAATTGTTCCTTTGGGGGGGTATTGCAACTTTTCGGCATTTTGAGGCGAAATTGTTCCTTTGGGGGGGTATTGCAATTTTTTGCCATTTTGAGGCGAAATTGTTCCTTTGGGGGGGTATTGCAACGTTTGGCCATTTTGAAGCGAAATTGTTCCTTTCGGGGGGTATTGCAACTTTTCGGCATTTTGAGGCGAAATTGTTCCTTTGGGGGTTTATTGCAACTTTTGACCATTTTGAAGTGAAATTGTTTCTTTCGGGGTGTATTGCAACTTTATAGCATTTTGAGGCGAAATTGTTCCTTTAGGGGGGTATTGCAACTTTTCGGCATTTTGAGGCGAAATTGTTCCTTTGGGGGGTATTGCAATTTTTTTCCATTTTGAGGCGAAATTGTTCCTTTTGGGGGGGTATTGCAACTTTTGGCCATTTTGAAGCGAAATTGTTCATTTCGGGGGGTATTGCAACTTTTCGGCATTTTGAAGCGAAATTGTTCCTTTGGGGGGGTATTGCAATTTTTTGCCATTTTGAGGCGAAATTGTTCCTTTGGGGGGGTATTGCAACTTTTGGCCATATTGAAGCGAAATTGTTCCTTTGGGGGGTTTTTACAATTTTTGGCCATTTTGAGGCGAAATTGTTCCTTTCGGGGGTTATTGCAACTTTTCGCCATTTTGAGGCGAAATTGTTCCTTTGGGGGGGTATTGCAACTTTTGGCCATTTTGAAGCGAAATTGTTCCTTTGGGGTGTATTGCAACTTTTCGGCATTTTGAGGCGAAATTGTTCCTTTGGAGGGTATTGCAATTTTTTGCCATTTTGAGGCGAAATTGTTCCTTTTGGGGGGGTATTGCAACTTTTGGCCATTTTGAAGCGAAATTGTTCCTTTGGGGGGGTATTGCAACTTTTCGGCATTTTGAGGCGAAATTGTTCCTTTGGGGGGGTATTGCAACTTTTGGCCATTTTGAGGCGAAATTGTTCCTTTTGGGGGGGTATTGCAACTTTTGGCCATTTTGAAGCGAAATTGTTCCTTTGGGGGGGTATTGCAACTTTTCGGCATTTTGAGGCGAAATTGTTCCTTTGGGGGGGTATTGCAATTTTTTGCCATTTTGAGGCGAAATTGTTCCTTTGGGGGGGTATTGCAACGTTTGGCCATTTTGAAGCGAAATTGTTCCTTTCGGGGGGTATTGCAACTTTTCGGCATTTTGAGGCGAAATTGTTCCTTTGGGGGTTTATTGCAACTTTTGACCATTTTGAAGTGAAATTGTTTCTTTCGGGGTGTATTGCAACTTTATAGCATTTTGAGGCGAAATTGTTCCTTTAGGGGGGTATTGCAACTTTTCGGCATTTTGAGGCGAAATTGTTCCTTTGGGGGGTATTGCAATTTTTTTCCATTTTGAGGCGAAATTGTTCCTTTTGGGGGGGTATTGCAACTTTTGGCCATTTTGAAGCGAAATTGTTCATTTCGGGGGGTATTGCAACTTTTCGGCATTTTGAAGCGAAATTGTTCCTTTGGGGGGGTATTGCAATTTTTTGCCATTTTGAGGCGAAATTGTTCCTTTGGGGGGGTATTGCAAATTTTGGCCATTTTGAAGCGAAATTGTTCCTTTCGGGGGGTATTGCAACTTTTTGCCATTTTGAGGCGAAATTGTTCCTTTGGGGGGGTATTGCAACTTTTGGCCATATTGAAGCGAAATTGTTCCTTTGGGGGGTTTTTACAATTTTTGGCCATTTTGAGGCGAAATTGTTCCTTTCGGGGGTTATTGCAACTTTTCGCCATTTTGAGGCGAAATTGTTCCTTTGGGGGGGTATTGCAACTTTTGGCCATTTTGAAGCGAAATTGTTCCTTTGGGGTGTATTGCAACTTTTCGGCATTTTGAGGCGAAATTGTTCCTTTGGAGGGTATTGCAATTTTTTGCCATTTTGAGGCGAAATTGTTCCTTTTGGGGGGGTATTGCAACTTTTGGCCATTTTGAAGCGAAATTGTTCCTTTGGGGGGGTATTGCAACTTTTCGGCATTTTGAGGCGAAATTGTTCCTTTGGGGGGGTATTGCAACTTTTGGCCATTTTGAAGCGAAATTGTTCCTTTGGGGGGGTATTGCAACTTTTCGGCATTTTGAGGCGAAATTGTTCCTTTGGGGGGGTATTGCAAATTTTTGCCATTTTGAGGCGAAATTGTTCCTTTGGGGGGGTATTGCAACTTTTGGCCATTTTGAAGCGAAATTGTTCCTTTCGGGGGGTATTGCAACTTTTCAGCATTTTGAGGCGAAATTGTTCCTTTGGGGGGGTATTGCAACTTTTGGCCATTTTGAAGCGAAATTGTTTCTTTCGGGGTGTATTGCAACTTTATAGCATTTTGAGGCGAAATTGTTCCTTTGGGGGGGTATTGCAACTTTTCGGCATTTTGAGGCGAAATTGTTCCTTTGGGGGGTATTGCAATTTTTTTCCATTTTGAGGCGAAATTGTTCCTTTTGGGGGGGTATTGCAACTTTTGGCCATTTTGAAGCGAAATTGTTCCTTTCGGGGGGTATTGCAACTTTTCGGCATTTTGAAGCGAAATTGTTCCTTTGGGGGGTATTGCAATTTTTTGCCATTTTGAGGCGAAATTGTTCCTTTGGGGGGGTATTGCAAATTTTGGCCATTTTGAAGCGAAATTGTTCCTTTGGGGGTATTGCAATTTTTTGCCATTTTGAGGCGAAATTGTTCCTTTGGGGGGGTATTGCAACTTTTCGGCATTTTGAGGCGAAATTGTTCCTTTGGGGGGGTATTGCAATTTTTTGCCATTTTGAGGTGAAATTGTTCCTTTGGGGGGGTATTGCAACTTTTGGCCATTTTGAAGCGAAATTGTTCCTTTGGGGGGTATTGCATTTTTTTGCCATTTTGAGGCGAAATTGTTCCTTTGGGGGGGTATTGCAACTTTTGGCCATTTTGAAGCGAAATTGTTCCTTTGGGGGGGTATTGCAATTTTTTGCCATTTTGAGGCGAAATTGTTCCTTTGGGGGGGTATTGCAACTTTTGGCCTTTTTGAGGCGAAATTGTTCCTTTGGGGGGGTATTGCAACTTTTGGCCATTTTGAGGCGAAATTGTTCCTTTGGGGGGGTATTGCAACTTTTCGGCATTTTGAGGCGAAAATGTTCCTTTGGGGGGTATTGCAACTTTTGGCCATTTTGAAGTGAAATTGTTCCTTTGGGGGGGTATTGCAACTTTTCGGCATTTTGAGGCGAAATTGTTCCTTTGGGGGGGTATTGCAACTTTTGGCCATTTTGAAGTGAAATTGTTCCTTTCGGGGGGTATTGCAACTTTTCGGCATTTTGAGGCGAAATTGTTCCTTTGGGGGGGTATTGCAACTTTTGGCCATTTTGAAGCGAAATTGTTCCTTTGGGGGGGTATTGCAATTTTTTGTCATTTTGAGGCGAAATTGTTCCTTTGGGGGGGTATTGCAACTTTTGGCCATTTTGAAGCGAAATTGTTTCTTTCGGGGGGTATTGCAACTTTTCGGCATTTTGAGGCGAAATTGTTCCTTTGGGGGGGTATTGCAACTTTTGGCCATTTTGAAGCGAAATTGTTCCTTTCGGGGGGTATTGCAACTTTTCAGCATTTTGAGGCGAAATTGTTCCTTTGGAGGGGTATTGCAATTTTTTGCCATTTTGAGGCGAAATTGTTCCTTTGGGGGGGTATTGCAACTTTTTGGCATTTGGAGGCGAAATTGTTCCTTTGTGGGGGTATTGCAACTTTTGGCCATTTTGAAGCGAAATTGTTTTTTTCGGGGGGTATTGCAACTTTTCGGCATTTTGAAGCGAAATTGTTCCTTTGGGGGGTATTGCAATTTTTTGCCATTTTGAAGCGAAATTGTTCCTTTGGGGGGGTTTTGCAATTTTTTTTTCATTTTGAGGCGAAATTGTTCCTTTGGGGGGGTATTGCAAATTTTGGCCATTTTGAAGCGAAATTGTTCCTTTGGGGGGGTATTGCAATTTTTTGCCATTTTGAGGCGAAATTGTTCCTTTGGGGGGGTATTGCAACTTTTCGGCATTTTGAGGCGAAATTGTTCCTTTGGGGGGGTATTGCAATTTTTTGCCATTTTGAGGTGAAATTGTTCCTTTGGGGGGGTATTGCAACTTTTGGCCATTTTGAAGCGAAATTGTTCCTTTGGGGGGGTATTGCAACTTTTGGCCATTTTGAAGCGAAATTGTTCCTTTGGGGGGTATTGCAATTTTTTGCCATTTTGAGGCGAAATTGTTCCTTTGGGGGGTATTGCAACTTTTGGCCATTTTGAAGCGAAATTGTTTCTTTGGGGGGGTATTGCAACTTTTCGGCATTTTGAGGCGAAATTGTTCCTTTGGGGGGTATTGCAACTTTTCGGCATTTTGAGGCGAAATTGTTCCTTTGGGGGGTATTGCAACTTTTGGCCATTTTGAAGTGAAATTGTTCCTTTGTTGGGTATTGCAACTTTTCGGCATTTTGAGGCGAAATTGTTCCTTGGGGGGGTATTGCAACTTTTGGCCATATTGAAGCGAAATTGTTCCTTTGGGGGGGTATTGCAATTTTTAACCATTTTGAGGCGAAATTGTTCCTTTGGGGGGTTTTGCAACTTTTGGCCATTTTGAAGCGAAATTGTTCCTTTCGGGGGGTATTGCAACTTTTCAGCATTTTGAGGCGAAATTGTTCCTTTGGGGGGGTATTGCAATTTTTTGCCATTTTGAGGCGAAATTGTTCCTTTGGGGGGGTATTGCAACTTTTGGCCATTTTGAAGCGAAATTGTTCCTTTCGGGGGGTATTGCAACTTTTCGGCATTTTGAAGCGAAATTGTTCCTTTGGGGGGGTATTGCAATTTTTTGCCATTTTGAGGTGAAATTGTTCCTTTGGGGGGGTATTGCAACTTTTGGCCATTTTGAAGCGAAATTGTTCCTTTGGGGGGTATTGCATTTTTTTGCCATTTTGAGGCGAAATTGTTCCTTTGGGGGGGGTATTGCAACTTTTGGCCATTTTGAGGCGAAATTGTTCCTTTGGGGGGGTATTGCAATTTTTTTCCATTTTGAGGCGAAATTGTTCCTTTGGGGGGGTATTGCAACTTTTGGCCATTTTGAAGCGAAATTGTTCCTTTGGGGGGGTATTGCAACTTTTCGGCATTTTGAGACGAAATTGTTCCTTGGGGGGTATTGCAACTTTTGGCCATTTTGAAGCGAAATTGTTCCTTTCGGGGGGTATTGAAACTTTTCAGCATTTTGAAGCGAAATTGTTCCTTTGGGGGGGTATTGCAATTTTTTGCCATTTTGAGGCGAAATTGTTCCTTTGGGGGGTACTGCAATTTTTTGCCATTTTGAGGCGAAATTGTTCCTTTGGGGGGGTATTGCAACTTTTGGCCATTTTGAAGCGAAATTGTTCCTTTGGGGGGTTTTTACAATTTTTGGCCATTTTGAGGAGAAATTGTTCCTTTCGGGGGGTATTGCAACTTTTCGGCATTTTGAGGCGAAATTGTTCCTTTGGGGGGGTATTGCAACTTTTGGCCATTTTGAAGCGAAATTGTTCCTTTGGGGGGGTATTGCAACTTTTGGCCATTTTGAAGCGAAATTGTTCCTTTGGGGGGGTATTGCAACTTTTCGGCATTTTGAGGCAAAATTGTTCCTTTGGGGGGGTATTGCAATTTTTTGCCATTTTGAGGCGAAATTGTTCCTTTGGGGGGGTATTGCAACTTTTGGCCATTTTGAAGCGAAATTGTTCCTTTCGGGGGGTATTGCAACTTTTCGGCATTTTGAGGCGAAATTGTTCCTTTGGGGGGGTATTGCAACTTTTGGCCATATTGTAGCGAAATTGTTCCTTTGGGGGGGTATTGCAATTTTTAACCATTTTGAGGCGAAATTGTTCCTTTGGGGGGGTATTGCAACTTTTGGCCATTTTGAAGCGAAATTGTTCCTTTCGGGGGGTATTGAAACTTTTCAGCATTTTGAGGCGAAATTGTTCCTTTGGGGGGTACTGCAATTTTTTGCCATTTTGAGGCGAAATTGTTCTTTTGGGGGGGTATTGCAACTTTTGGCCATTTTGAAGCGAAATTGTTCCTTTGGGGGGGTATTGCAACTTTTCGGCATTTTGAGGCGAAATTGTTCCTTTGGGGGGGTATTGCAACTTTTGGCCTTTTTGAAGCGAAATTGTTCCTTTGGGGGGTATTGCAACTTTTCGGCATTTTGAGGCGAAATTGTTCCTTTGGGGGGGTATTGCAATTTTTTGCCATTTTGAGGCGAAATTGTTCCTTTGGGGGGGTATTGCAACTTTTGGCCATTTTGAAGCGAAATTGTTCCTTTCGGGGGGTATTGCAACTTTTCGGCATTTTGAGGCGAAATTGTTCCTTTGGGGGGGTATTGCAACTTTTGGCCATATTGAAGCGAAATTGTTCCTTTGGGGGGGTATTGCAATTTTTAACCATTTTGAGGCGAAATTGTTCCTTGGGGGGGTATTGCAACTTTTGGCCATTTTGAGGCAAAATTGTTCCTTTGGGGGGGTATTGCAATTTTTTGCCATTTTGAGGCGAAATTGTTCCTTTGGGGGGGTATTGCAACTTTCGGCCATTTTGAAGCGAAATTGTTCCTTTGGGGGTGTATTGCAATTTTTTGCCATTTTGAAGCGAAATTGTTCCTTTGGGGGGTATTGCAACTTTTGGCCATTTTGAAGCGAAATTGTTCCTTTGGGGGGATTGCAATTTTTTGCCATTTTGAGGCGAAATTGTTCCTTTGGGGGGGTATTGCAACTTTTAGCCTTTTTGAGGCGAAATTGTTCCTTTGGGGGGGTATTGCAACTTTTGGCCATTTTGAAGCGAAATTGTTCCTTTGGGGGGTATTGCAACTTTTGGCCATTTTGAAGTGAAATTGTTCCTTTGGGGGGGTATTGCAACTTTTCGGCAATTTGAGGCGAAATTGTTCCTTGGGGGGGTATTGCAACTTTTGGCCATTTTGAAGCGAAATTGTTCCTTTGGGGGGTATTGCAATTTTTAACCATTTTGAGGCGAAATTGTTCCTTTGGGGGGGTATTGCAACTTTTGGCCATTTTGAAGTGAAATTGTTCCTTTCGGGGGGTATTGCAACTTTTCGGCATTTTGAGGCGAAATTGTTCCTTTGGGGGGGTATTGCAACTTTTGGCCATTTTGAAGCGAAATTGTTCCTTTGGGGGGGTATTGCAATTTTTTGCCATTTTGAGGCGAAATTGTTCCTTTGGGGGGGTATTGCAACTTTTGGCCATTTTGAAGCGAAATTGTTCCTTTCGGGGGGTATTGCAACTTTTCGGCATTTTGAGGCGAAATTGTTCCTTTGGGGGGGTATTGCAACTTTTTGGCATTTGGAGGCGAAATTGTTCCTTTGTGGGGGTATTGCAACTTTTGGCCATTTTGAAGCGAAATTGTTTTTTTCGGGGGGTATTGCAACTTTTCGGCATTTTGAAGCGAAATTGTTCCTTTGGGGGGTATTGCAATTTTTTGCCATTTTGAAGCGAAATTGTTCCTTTGGGGGGGTTTTGCAATTTTTTTTTCATTTTGAGGCGAAATTGTTCCTTTGGGGGGGTATTGCAAATTTTGGCCATTTTGAAGCGAAATTGTTCCTTTGGGGGGGTATTGCAATTTTTTGCCATTTTGAGGCGAAATTGTTCCTTTGGGGGGGTATTGCAACTTTTCGGCATTTTGAGGCGAAATTGTTCCTTTGGGGGGGTATTGCAATTTTTTGCCATTTTGAGGTGAAATTGTTCCTTTGGGGGGGTATTGCAACTTATGGCCATTTTGAAGCGAAATTGTTCCTTTGGGGGGGTATTGCAACTTTTGGCCATTTTGAAGCGAAATTGTTCCTTTGGGGGGTATTGCAATTTTTTGCCATTTTGAGGCGAAATTGTTCCTTTGGGAGGTATTGCAACTTTTGGCCATTTTGAAGCGAAATTGTTTCTTTGGGGGGGTATTGCAACTTTTCGGCATTTTGAGGCGAAATTGTTCCTTTGGGGGGTATTGCAACTTTTCGGCATTTTGAGGCGAAATTGTTCCTTTGGGGGGTATTGCAACTTTTGGCCATTTTGAAGTGAAATTGTTCCTTTGTTGGGTATTGCAACTTTTCGGCATTTTGAGGCGAAATTGTTCCTTGGGGGGGTATTGCAACTTTTGGCCATTTTGAAGCGAAATTGTTCCTTTGGGGGGGTATTGCAATTTTTAACCATTTTGAGGCGAAATTGTTCCTTTGGGGGGGTATTGCAACTTTTGGCCATTTTGAAGTGAAATTGTTCCTTTCGGGGGGTATTCCAACTTTTCGGCATTTTGAGGCGAAATTGTTCCTTTAGGGGGGTATTGCAACTTTTGGCCATTTTGAAGCGAAATTGTTCCTTTCGGGGGGTATTGCAACTTTTCGGCATTTTGAGGCGACATTGTTCCTTTGGAGGGGTATTGCAATTTTTTGCCATTTTGAGGCGAAATTGTTCCTTTGGGGGAGTATTGCAACTTTTCGGCATTTTGAGGCGAAATTGTTCCTTTGTGGGGGTATTGCAACTTTTGGCCATTTTGAAGCGAAATTGTTCCTTTCGGGGGGTATTGCAACTTTTCGGCATTTTGAAGCGAAATTGTTCCTTTGGGGGGTATTGCAATTTTTTGCCATTTTGAGGCGAAATTGTTCCTTTGGGGGGGTATTGCAACTTTTGGCCATTTTGAAGCGAAATTGTTCCTTTGGGGGGGTATTGCAATTTTTTTTTCATTTTGAGGCGAAATTGTTCCTTTGGGGGGGGTATTGCAAATTTTGGCCATTTTGAAGCGAAATTGTTCCTTTGGGGGGGTATTGCAATTTTTTTTCAATTTTGAGGCGAAATTGTTCCTTTGGGGGGGTATTGCAACTTTTCGGCATTTTGAGGCGAAATTGTTCCTTTGGGGGGGTATTGCAATTTTTTGCCATTTTGAGGTGAAATTGTTCCTTTGAGGGGGTATTGCAACTTTTGGCCATTTTGAAGCGAAATTGTTCCTTTGGGGGGTATTGCATTTTTTTGCCATTTTGAGGCGAAATTGTTCCTTTGGGGGGGTATTGCAACTTTTGGCCATTTTGAAGCGAAATTGTTCCTTTGGGGGGGTATTGCAACTTTTGGCCTTTTTGAGGCGAAATTGTTCCTTTGGGGGGGTATTGCAACTTTTGGCCATTTTGAAGCGAAATTGTTCCTTTGGGGGGGTATTGCAACTTTTCGGCATTTTGAGGTGAAATTGTTCCTTTGGGGGGGTATTGCAACTTTTGGCCATTTTGAAGCGAAATTGTTCCTTTGGGGGGGTATTGCAATTTTTTGCCATTTTGAGGCGAAATTGTTCCTTTGGGGGGGTATTGCAACTTTTGGCCATTTTGAAGCGAAATTGTTCCTTTCGGGGGGTATTGCAACTTTTCGGCATTTTGAGGCGAAATTGTTCCTTTGGGGGGGTATTGCAACTTTTGGCCATTTTGAAGCGAAATTGTTCCTTTCGGGGGGTATTGCAACTTTTCAGCATTTTGAGGCGAAATTGTTCCTTTGGGGGGGTATTGCAACTTTTTGGCATTTGGAGGCGAAATTGTTCCTTTGTGGGGGTATTGCAACTTTTGGCCATTTTGAAGCGAAATTGTTTTTTTCGGGGGGTATTGCAACTTTTCGGCATTTTGAAGCGAAATTGTTCCTTTGGGGGGTATTGCAATTTTTTGCCATTTTGAAGCGAAATTGTTCCTTTGGGGGGGTTTTGCAATTTTTTTTTCATTTTGAGGCGAAATTGTTCCTTTGGGGGGGTATTGCAAATTTTGGCCATTTTGAAGCGAAATTGTTCCTTTGGGGGGGTATTGCAATTTTTTGCCATTTTGAGGCGAAATTGTTCCTTTGGGGGGGTATTGCAACTTTTCGGCATTTTGAGGCGAAATTGTTCCTTTGGGGGGGTATTGCAATTTTTTGCCATTTTGAGGTGAAATTGTTCCTTTGGGGGGGTATTGCAACTTATGGCCATTTTGAAGCGAAATTGTTCCTTTGGGGGGGTATTGCAACTTTTGGCCATTTTGAAGCGAAATTGTTCCTTTGGGGGGTATTGCAATTTTTTGCCATTTTGAGGCGAAATTGTTCCTTTGGGAGGTATTGCAACTTTTGGCCATTTTGAAGCGAAATTGTTTCTTTGGGGGGGTATTGCAACTTTTCGGCATTTTGAGGCGAAATTGTTCCTTTGGGGGGTATTGCAACTTTTCGGCATTTTGAGGCGAAATTGTTCCTTTGGGGGGTATTGCAACTTTTGGCCATTTTGAAGTGAAATTGTTCCTTTGTTGGGTATTGCAACTTTTCGGCATTTTGAGGCGAAATTGTTCCTTGGGGGGGTATTGCAACTTTTGGCCATTTTGAAGCGAAATTGTTCCTTTGGGGGGGTATTGCAATTTTTAACCATTTTGAGGCGAAATTGTTCCTTTGGGGGGGTATTGCAACTTTTGGCCATTTTGAAGTGAAATTGTTCCTTTCGGGGGGTATTCCAACTTTTCGGCATTTTGAGGCGAAATTGTTCCTTTAGGGGGGGTATTGCAACTTTTGGCCATTTTGAAGCGAAATTGTTCCTTTCGGGGGGTATTGCAACTTTTCGGCATTTTGAGGCGACATTGTTCCTTTGGAGGGGTATTGCAATTTTTTGCCATTTTGAGGCGAAATTGTTCCTTTGGGGGAGTATTGCAACTTTTCGGCATTTTGAGGCGAAATTGTTCCTTTGTGGGGGTATTGCAACTTTTGGCCATTTTGAAGCGAAATTGTTCCTTTCGGGGGGTATTGCAACTTTTCGGCATTTTGAAGCGAAATTGTTCCTTTGGGGGGTATTGCAATTTTTTGCCATTTTGAGGCGAAATTGTTCCTTTGGGGGGGTATTGCAACTTTTGGCCATTTTGAAGCGAAATTGTTCCTTTGGGGGGGTATTGCAATTTTTTTTTCATTTTGAGGCGAAATTGTTCCTTTGGGGGGGGTATTGCAAATTTTGGCCATTTTGAAGCGAAATTGTTCCTTTGGGGGGGTATTGCAATTTTTTTTCAATTTTGAGGCGAAATTGTTCCTTTGGGGGGGTATTGCAACTTTTCGGCATTTTGAGGCGAAATTGTTCCTTTGGGGGGGTATTGCAATTTTTTGCCATTTTGAGGTGAAATTGTTCCTTTGGGGGGGTATTGCAACTTTTGGCCATTTTGAAGCGAAATTGTTCCTTTGGGGGGTATTGCATTTTTTTGCCATTTTGAGGCGAAATTGTTCCTTTGGGGGGGTATTGCAACTTTTGGCCATTTTGAAGCGAAATTGTTCCTTTGGGGGGGTATTGCAACTTTTGGCCTTTTTGAGGCGAAATTGTTCCTTTGGGGGGGTATTGCAACTTTTGGCCATTTTGAAGCGAAATTGTTCCTTTGGGGGGGTATTGCAACTTTTCGGCATTTTGAGGTGAAATTGTTCCTTTGGGGGGTATTGCAATTTTTTGCAATTTTGAGGCGAAATTGTTCCTTTGGGGGGTATTGAAACTTTTGGCCATTTTGAAGCGAAATTGTTTTTTTGGGGGGGTATTGCAACTTTTCGGCATTTTGAGGCGAAATTGTTCCTTGGGGGGGGTATTGCAACTTTTGGCCATTTTGAAGCGAAATTGTTCCTTTGGGAGGGTATTGCAATTTTTAACCATTTTGAGGCGAAATTGTTGCTTTGGGGGGGTATTGCAACTTTTGGCCATTTTGAAGTGAAATTGTTCCTTTCGGGGGGTATTGCAACTTTTCAGCATTTTGAAGCGAAATTGTTCCTTTGGGGGGGTATTGCAATTTTTTGCCATTTTGAGGCGAAATTGTTCCATTGGGGGGGTATTGCAACTTTTGGCCATTTTGAAGCGAAATTGTTCCTTTGGGGGGGTATTGCAACTTTTCGGCATTTTGAGGCGAAATTGTTCCTTTGGGGGGGTATTGCAATTTTTTGCCATTTTGAGGCGAAATTGTTCCTTTGGGGGGGTATTGCAACTTTTGGCCATTTTGAAGCGAAATTGTTCCTTTCGGGGGATATTGCAACTTTTCGGCATTTTGAGGCGAAGTTGTTCCTTTGGGGGGGTATTGCAACTTTTGGCCATATTGAAGCGAAATTGTTCCTTTGGGGGGGTATTGCAATTTTTAACCATTTTGAGGCGAAATTGTTCCTTTGGGGGGGTATTGCAACTTTTGGCCATTTTGAAACGAAATTGTTCCTTTCGGGGGGTATTGAAACTTTTCAGCATTTTGAGGCGAAATTGTTCCTTTGGGGTGGTATTGCAATTTTTTGCCATTTTGAGGCGAAATTGTTCCTTTGGGGGGTACTGCAATTTTTTGCCATTTTGAGGCGAAATTGTTCCTTTCGGGGGGTATTGCAACTTTTCGGCATTTTGAGGCGAAATTGTTCCTTTGGGGGGGTATTGCAACTTTTGGCCATTTTGAAGCGAAATTGTTCCTTTGGGGGGGTATTGCAATTTTTTGCCATTTTGAGGCGAAATTGTTCCATTGGGGGGGTATTGCAACTTTTGGCC
This sequence comes from Anomaloglossus baeobatrachus, assembly GCF_048569485.1. Classification (NCBI taxonomy): domain Eukaryota; kingdom Metazoa; phylum Chordata; class Amphibia; order Anura; family Aromobatidae; genus Anomaloglossus; species Anomaloglossus baeobatrachus. The sequence continues at coordinate 208,417 of NW_027442852.1, forward strand.
ATTTTGAAGCGAAATTGTTCCTTTGGGGGTATTGCAACTTTTCGGCATTTTGAGGCGAAATTGTTCCTTTGGGGGGTATTGCAATTTTTTGCCATTTTGAGGCGAAATTGTTCCTTTGGGGGGGTATTGCAACTTTTGGCCATTTTGAAGCGAAATTGTTCCTTTGGGGGGGTATTGCAATTTTTTTTTCATTTTGAGGCGAAATTGTTCCTTTTGGGGGGGTATTGCAAATTTTGGCCATTTTGAAGCAAAATTGTTCCTTTGGGGGGGTATTGCAATTTTTTGCCATTTTGAGGCGAAATTGTTCCTTTGTGGGGGTATTGCAACTTTTGGCCATTTTGAAGCGAACTTGTTCCTTTGGGGGGTATTGCATTTTTTTGCCATTTTGAGGCGAAATTGTTCCTTTGGGGGGGTTTTGCAACTTTTGGCCATTTTGAAGCGAAATTGTTCCTTTGGGGGGGTATTGCAATTTTTTGCCATTTTGAGGGGAAATTGTTCCTTTGGGGGGGTATTGCAACTTTTGGCCTTTTTGAGGCGAAATTGTTCCTTTGGGGGGGTATTGCAACTTTTGGCCATTTTGAAGCGAAATTGTTCCTTTGGGGGGGTATTGCAACTTTTCGGCATTTTGAGGCGAAATTGTTCCTTTGGGGGGGTATTGCAATTTTTTGCCATTTTGAGGCGAAATTGTTCCTTTGGGGGGGTATTGCAACTTTTTGCCATTTTGAGGCGAAATTGTTCCTTTGGGGGGTATTGCAATTTTTTGCCATTTTGAGGCGAAATTGTTCCTTTGGGGGGGGTATTGCAACTTTTGGCCATATTGAAGCGAAATTGTTTTTTTGGGGGGTTTTTACAATGTTTGGCCATTTTGAGGCGAAATTGTTCCTTTGGGGGGGTACTGCAACTTTTGGCCATTTTGAAGCGAAATTGTTCCTTTGGGGGGGTATTGCAATTTTTTGCCATTTTGAGGCGAAATTGTTCCTTTGGGGGGGTATTGCAACTTTTGGCCATTTTGAAGCGAAATTGTTCCTTTGGGGGGGTATTGCAACTTTTCGGCATTTTGAGGCGAAATTGTTCCTTTGGGGGGGTATTGCAATTTTTTGCCATTTTGAGGCGAAATTGTTCCTTTGGGGGGGTATTGCAACTTTTGGCCATTTTAAAGCGAAATTGTTCCTTTCGGGGGGTATTGCAACTTTTCGGCATTTTGAGGCGAAATTGTTCCTTTGGGGGGGTATTGCAACTTTTGGCCTTTTTGAAGCGAAATTGTTCCTTTGGGGGGGTATTGCAACTTTTGGCCCTTTTGAAGCGAAATTGTTCCTTGGGGGGGTATTGCAACTTTTCGGCATTTTGAGGCGAAATTGTTCCTTTGGGGGGGTATTGCAATTTTTTTGCCATTTTGAGGCGAAATTGTTCCTTTGGGGGGGTATTGCAACTTTTGGCCATTTTGAAGCGAAATTGTTCCTTTCGGGGGGTATTGCAACTTTTCGGCATTTTGAGGCGAAATTGTTCCTTTGGGGGGGTATTGCAACTTTTGGCCATATTGAAGCGAAATTGTTCCTTTGGGGGGGTATTGCAATTTTTAACCATTTTGAGGCGAAATTGTTCCTTTGGGGGGGTATTGCAACTTTTGGCCATTTTGAAGCGAAATTGTTCCTTTGGGGGGTTTTGCAATTTTTTGCCATTTTGAGGCGAAATTGTTCCTTTGGGGGGGTATTGCAACTTTTGGCCATTTTGAAGCGAAATTGTTCCTTTGGGGGGGTATTGCAATTTTTAACCATTTTGAGGCGAAATTGTTCCTTTGGGGGGGTATTGCAACTTTTGGCCATTTTGAAGCGAAATTGTTCCTTTGGGGGGGTATTGCAATTTTTTGCCATTTTGAGGCGAAATTGTTCCTTTGGGGGGGTATTGCAACTTTTGGCCATTTTGAAGCGAAATTGTTCCTTTGGGGGTGTATTGCAATTTTTTGCCATTTTGAAGCGAAATTGTTCCTTTGGGGGGTATTGCATTTTTTTGCCATTTTGAGGCGAAATTGTTCCTTTGGGGGGTATTGCAACTTTTGGCCATTTTGAAGCGAAATTGTTCCTTTGGGGGGGTATTGCAATTTTTTGCCATTTTGAGGCGAAATTGTTCCTTTGGGGGGGTATTGCAACTTTTGGCCTTTTTGAGGCGAAATTGTTCCTTTGGGGGGGTATTGCAACTTTTGGCCATTTTGAAGCGAAATTGTTCCTTTGGGGGGGTATTGCAGCTTTTCGGCATTTTGAGGCGAAAATGTTCCTTTGGGGGGTATTGCAACTTTTGGCCATTTTGAAGTGAAATTGTTCCTTTGGGGGGGTATTGCAATTTTTTGCCATTTTGAGGCGAAATTGTTCCTTTGGGGGGGGTATTGCAACTTTTGGCCATTTTGAAGCGAAATTGTTCCTTTGGGGGGGTATTGCAATTTTTAACCATTTTGAGGCGAAATTGTTCCTTGGGGGGGTATTGCAACTTTTGGCCATTTTGAAGTGAAATTGTTCCTTTCGGGGGGTATTGCAACTTTTCAGCATTTTGAAGCGAAATTGTTCCTTTGGGGGGTATTGCATTTTTTTGCCATTTTGAAGTGAAATTGTTCCTTTGGGGGGGTATTGCAATTTTTTGCCATTTTGAGGCGAAATTGTTCCTTTGGGGGGGTATTGCAACTTTTGGCCATATTGAAGCGAAATTGTTCCTTTGGGGGGTTTTTACAATTTTTGGCCATTTTGAGGCGAAATTGTTCCTTTGGGGGGTATTGCAACTTTTGGCCTTTTTGAGGCGAAATTGTTCCTTTGGGGGGGTATTGCAACTTTTGGCCATTTTGAAGCGAAATTGTTCCTTTGGGGGGGTATTGCAACTTTTCGGCATTTTGAGGCGAAATTGTTCCTTTGGGGGGGTATTGCAACTTTTCGGCATTTTGAGGCGAAAATGTTCCTATGGGGGGTATTGCAACTTTTGGCCATTTTGAAGTGAAATTGTTCCTTTGGGGGGGTATTGCAATTTTTAACCATTTTGAGGCGAAATTGTTCCTTTGGGGGGGTATTGCAACTTTTGGCCATTTTGAAGTGAAATTGTTCCTTTCGGGGGGTATTGCAACTTTTCAGCATTTTAAAGCGAAATTGTTCCTTTGGGGGGTATTGCATTTTTTTGCCATTTTGAAGCGAAATTGTTCCTTTGGGGGGGTATTACAATTTTTGGCCATTTTGAGGCGAAATTGTTCCTTTCGAGGGGTATTGCAACTTTTGGCCATTTTGAAGCGAAATTGTTCCTTTGGGGGGTATTGCAATTTTTTGCCATTTTGAGGCGAAATTGTTCCTTTTGGGGGGGTATTGCAACTTTTGGCCATTTTGAAGCGAAATTGTTCCTTTGGGGGGGTATTGTAACTTTTCGGCATTTTGAGGCGAAATTGTTCCTTTGGGGGGGTATTGCAACTTTTGGCCATTTTGAAGCGAAATTGTTCCTTTGGGGGGGTATTGCAACTTTTCGGCATTTTGAGGCGAAATTGTTCCTTTGGGGGGGTATTGCAACTTTTCGGCATTTTGAGGCGAAAATGTTCCTTTGGGGGGTATTGCAACTTTTGGCCATTTTGAAGTGAAATTGTTCCTTTGGGGGGGTATTGCAGTTTTTTGCCATTTTGAGGCGAAATTGTTCCTTGGGGGGGTATTGCAACTTTTGGCTATTTTGAAGCGAAATTGTTCCTTTGGGGGGGTATTGCAATTTTTAACCATTTTGAGGCGAAATTGTTCCTTTGGGGGGTATTGCATTTTTTTGCCATTTTGAAGCGAAATTGTTCCTTTGGGGGGTATTGCAATTTTTTGCCATTTTGAGGCGAAATTGTTCCTTTGGGGGGGTATTGCAACTTTTAGCCATTTTGAAGCGAAATTGTTCCTTTGGGGGGGTATTGCAACTTTTCGGCATTTTGAGGCGAAATTGTTCCTTTGGGGGGGTATTGCAACTTTTGGCCATATTGAAGCAAAATTGTTCCTTTGGGGGGTTTTTACAATTTTTGGCCATTTTGAGGCGAAATTGTTCCTTTCGGGGGGTATTGCAACTTTTCGGCATTTTGAGGCGAAATTGTTCCTTTGGGGGGTATTGCAATTTTTTGCCATTTTGAGGCGAAATTGTTCCTTTTGGGGGGGTATTGCAACTTTTGGCCATTTTGAAGCGAAATTGTTCCTTTGGGGGGGTATTGTAACTTTTCGGCATTTTGAGGCGAAATTGTTCCTTTGGGGGGGTATTGCAACTTTTGGCCATTTTGAAGCGAAATTGTTCCTTTGGGGGGGTATTGCAACTTTTCGGCATTTTGAGGCGAAATTGTTCCTTTGGGGGGGTATTGCAATTTTTTGCCATTTTGAGGCGAAATTGTTCCTTTGGGGGGGTATTGCAACTTTTGGCCATTTTGAAGCGAAATTGTTCCTTTCGGGGGGTATTGCAACTTTTCGGCATTTTGAGGCGAAATTGTTCCTTTGGGGGGGTATTGCAACTTTTGGCCATTTTGAAGCAAAATTGTTTCTTTCGGGGGGTATTGCAACTTTATAGCATTTTGAGGCGAAATTGTTCCTTTGGGGGGGTATTGCAACTTTTCGGCATTTTGAGGCGAAATTGTTCCTTTGGGGGGTATTGCAATTTTTTTTCCATTTTGAGGCGAAATTGTTCCTTTGGGGGGGTATTGCAACTTTTGGCCATTTTGAAGCGAAATTGTTCCTTTCGAGGGGTATTGCAACTTTTCGGCATTTTGAAGCGAAATTGTTCCTTTGGGGGGTATTGCAAATTTTGGCCATTTTGAAGCGAAATTGTTCCTTTGGGGGGGTATTGCATTTTTTTGCCATTTTGAGGCGAAATTGTTCCTTTGGGGGGGTATTGCAACTTTTCGGAATTTTGAGGCGAAATTGTTCCTTTGGGGAGGTATTGCAATTTTTTGCCATTTTGAGGTGAAATTGTTCCTTTGGGGGGTATTGCATTTTTTTGCCATTTTGAGGCGAAATTGTTCCTTTGGGGGGTATTGCAACTTTTGGCCATTTTGAAGCGAAATTGTTCCTTTGGGGGGGTATTGCAACTTTTCGGCATTTTGAGGCGAAATTGTTCCTTTGGGGGGGTATTGCAACTTTTCGGCATTTTGAGGCGAAAATGTTCCTTTGGGGGGTATTGCAACTTTTGGCCATTTTGAAGTGAAATTGTTCCTTTCGGGGGGTATTGCAACTTTTCGGCATTTTGAGGCGAAATTGTTCCTTTGGGGGGGTATTGCAACTTTTGGCCATTTTGAAGCGAAATTGTTCCTTTGGGGGGGTATTGCAATTTTTTGCCATTTTGAGGCGAAATTGTTCCTTTGGGGGGGTATTGCAACTTTTGGCCATTTTGAAGCGAAATTGTTCCTTTCGGGGGGTATTGCAACTTTTCGGCATTTTGAGGCGAAATTGTTCCTTTGGGGGGGTATTGCAACTTTTGGCCATTTTGAAGCGAAATTGTTCCTTTCGGGGGGTATTGCAACTTTTCAGCATTTTGAGGCGAAATTGTTCCTTTGGGGGGGTATTGCAATTTTTTGCCATTTTGAGGTGAAATTGTTCCTTTGGGGGGTATTGCATTTTTTTGCCATTTTGAGGCGAAATTGTTCCTTTGGGGGGGTATTGCAACTTTTGGCCATTTTGAAGCGAAATTGTTCCTTTGGGGGGGTATTGCAATTTTTTGCCATTTTGAGGCGAAATTGTTCCTTTGGGGGGTATTGCAACTTTTGGCCATTTTGAAGCGAAATTGTTCCTTTGGGGGGGTATTGCAACTTTTCGGCATTTTGAGGCGAAATTGTTCCTTTGGGGGGGTATTGCAACTTTTCGGCATTTTGAGGCGAAAATGTTCCTTTGGGGGGTATTGCAACTTTTGGCCATTTTGAAGTGAAATTGTTCCTTTCGGGGGGTATTGCAACTTTTTGGCATTTTGAGGCGAAATTGTTCCTTTGGGGGGGTATTGCAACTTTTGGCCATTTTGAAGCGAAATTGTTCCTTTGGGGGGGTATTGCAATTTTTTGCCATTTTGAGGCGAAATTGTTCCTTTGGGGGGGTATTGCAACTTTTGGCCATTTTGAAGCGAAATTGTTCCTTTCGGGGGGTATTGCAACTTTTCGGCATTTTGAGGCGAAATTGTTCCTTTGGGGGGGTATTGCAACTTTTGGCCATTTTGAAGCGAAATTGTTCCTTTCGGGGGGTATTGCAACTTTTCAGCATTTTGAGGCGAAATTGTTCCTTTGGGGGGGTATTGCAATTTTTTGCCATTTTGAGGTGAAATTGTTCCTTTGGGGGGTATTGCATTTTTTTGCCATTTTGAGGCGAAATTGTTCCTTTGGGGGGGTATTGCAATTTTTTGCCATTTTGAGGCGAAATTGTTCCTTTGGGGGGGTATTGCAACTTTTGGCCATTTTGAAGCGAAATTGTTCCTTTGGGGGGGTATTGCAACTTTTCGGCATTTTGAGGCGAAATTGTTCCTTTGGGGGGGTATTGCAACTTTTCGGCATTTTGAGGCGAAAATGTTCCTTTGGGGGGTATTGCAACTTTTGGCCATTTTGAAGTGAAATTGTTCCTTTCGGGGGGTATTGCAACTTTTCGGCATTTTGAGGCGAAATTGTTCCTTTGGGGGGGTATTGCAACTTTTGGCCATTTTGAAGCGAAATTGTTCCTTTGGGGGGGTATTGCAATTTTTTGCCATTTTGAGGCGAAATTGTTCCTTTGGGGGGGTATTGCAACTTTTGGCCATTTTGAAGCGAAATTGTTCCTTTCGGGGGGTATTGCAACTTTTCGGCATTTTGAGGCGAAATTGTTCCTTTGGAGGGGTATTGCAATTTTTTGCCATTTTGAGGCGAAATTGTTCCTTTCGGGGGGTATTGCAACTTTTCGGCATTTTGAAGCGAAATTTTTCCTTTGGGGGGTATTGCAATTTTTTGCCATTTTGAGGCGAAATTGTTCCTTTGGGGGGGGGTATTGCAAATTTTGGCCATTTTGAAGCGAAATTGTTCCTTTGGGGGGGTATTGCAATTTTTTGCCATTTTGAGGTGAAATTGTTCCTTTGGGGGGTATTGCAACTTTTGGCCATTTTGAAGCGAAATTGTTCCTTTGGGGGGTATTGCATTTTTTTGCCATTTTGAGGCGAAATTGTTCCTTTGGGGGGGTATTGCAACTTTTGGCCATTTTGAAGCGAAATTGTTCCTTTGGGGGGGTATTGCAACTTTTCGGCATTTTGAGGCGAAATTGTTCCTTTGGGGGGGTATTGCAACTTTTCGGCATTTTGAGGCGAAATTGTTCCTTTGGGGGGTATTGCAACTTTTGGCCATTTTGAAGTGAAATTGTTCCTTTGGGGGGTATTGCAACTTTTCGGCATTTTGAGGCGAAATTGTTCCTTGGGGGGGTATTGCAACTTTTGGCCATTTTGAAGCGAAATTGTTCCTTTGGGGGGGTATTGCATTTTTTAACCATTTTGAGGCGAAATTGTTCCTTTGTGGGGGTACTGCAACTTTTGGCCATTTTGAAGTGAAATTGTTCCTTTGGGGGGGTATTGCAATTTTTTGCCATTTTGAGGCGAAATTGTTCCTTTGGGGGGGTATTGCAACTTTTGGCCATTTTGAAGCGAAATTGTTCCTTTCGGGGGGTATTGCAACTTTTCGGCATTTTGAGGCGAAATTGTTCCTTTGGGGGGGTATTGCAACTTTTGGCCATTTTGAAGCGAAATTGTTCCTTTCGGGGGGTATTGCAACTTTTCAGCATTTTGAGGCGAAATTGTTCCTTTGGAGGGGTATTGCAATTTTTTGCCATTTTGAGGCGAAATTGTTCCTTTGGGGGAGTATTGCAACTTTTCGGCATTTTGAGGCGAAATTGTTCCTTTGTGGGGGTATTGCAACTTTTGGCCATTTTGAAGCGAAATTGTTCCTTTCGGGGGGTATTGCAACTTTTCGGCATTTTGAAGCGAAATTGTTCCTTTGGGGGGTATTGCAATTTTTTGCCCTTTTGAGGCGAAATTGTTCCTTTGGGGGGGTATTGCAACTTTTGGCCATTTTGAAGCGAAATTGTTCCTTTGGGGGGGTATTGCAATTTTTTTTTCATTTTGAGGCGAAATTGTTCCTTTGGGGGGGTATTGCAATTTTTTGCCATTTTGAGGTGAAATTGTTCCTTTGGGGGGGTATTGCAACTTTTGGCCATTTTGAAGCGAAATTGTTCCTTTGGGGGGTATTGCATTTTTTTGCCATTTTGAGGCGAAATTGTTCCTTTGGGGGGGTATTGCAACTTTTGGCCATTTTGAAGCGAAATTGTTCCTTTGGGGGGGTATTGCAACTTTTGGCCTTTTTGAGGCGAAATTGTTCCTTTGGGGGGGTATTGCAACTTTTGGCCATTTTGAAGCGAAATTGTTCCTTTGGGGGGGTATTGCAATTTTTTGCCATTTTGAGGCGAAATTGTTCCTTTGGGGGGTATTGAAACTTTTGGCCATTTTGAAGCGAAATTGTTCCTTTGGGGGGGTATTGCAACTTTTCGGCATTTTGAGGCGAAATTGTTCCTTGGGGGGGTATTGCAACTTTTGGCCATTTTGAAGTGAAATTGTTCCTTTGGGAGGGTATTGCAATTTTTAACCATTTTGAGGCGAAATTGTTCCTTTGGGGGGGTATTGCAACTTTTGGCCATTTTGAAGTGAAATTGTTCCTTTCGGGGGGTATTGCAATTTTTTGCCATTTTGAGGCGAAATTGTTATTTTGGGGGGGTATTGCAATTTTTTGCCATTTTGAGGCGAAATTGTTCCTTTGGGGGGTATTGCAATTTTTTGCCATTTTGAGGCGAAATTGTTCCTTTGGGGGGGGTATTGCAACTTTTGGCCAATTTGAAGCGAAATTGTTCCTTTGGGGGGGTATTGCAATTTTTTGCCATTTTGAGGCGAAATTGTTCCTTTGGGGGTTTTTACAATTTTTCGCCATTTTGAGGCGAAATTGTTCCTTTCGGGGGGTATTGCAACTTTTCGGCATTTTGAGGCGAAATTGTTCCTTTGGGGGGGTATTGCAACTTTTGGCCATTTTGAAGCGAAATTGTTCCTTTGGGGGGGTATTGCAACTTTTCGGCATTTTGAGGCGAAATTGTTCCCTTGGGGGGGTATTGCAATTTTTTGCCATTTTGAGGCGAAATTGTTCCTTTGGGGGGGTATTGCAACTTTTGGCCATTTTGAAGCGAAATTGTTCCTTTCGGGGGGTATTGCAACTTTTCGGCATTTTGAGGCGAAATTGTTCCTTTGGGGGGGTATTGCAACTTTTGGCCATTTTGAAGCGAAATTGTTCCTTTGGGGAGGTATTGCAACTTTTCGGCATTTTGAGGCGAAATTGTTCCTTTGGGGGGGTATTGCAATTTTTTGCCATTTTATAGCGAAATTGTTACTTTGGGGGGGTATTGACACTTTTGGCCATTTTGTAGCGAAATTGTTCCTTTGGGGGGGTATTGCAATTTTTTGTCATTTTGAGGTGAAATTGTTCCTTTGGGGGGTATTGCAACTTTTGGCCATTTTGAAGCGAAATTGTTCCTTTGGGGGGGTATTGCAACTTTTCGGCATTTTGAGGCGAAATTGTTCCTTTGGGGGGGTATTGCAATTTTTTGCCATTTTGAGGCGAAATTGTTCCTTTGGGGGGGTATTGCAACTTTTGGCCATTTTGAAGCGAAATTGTTCCTTTCGGGGGGTATTGCAACTTTTCGGCATTTTGAGGCGAAATTGTTCCTTTGGGGGGGTATTGCAACTTTTGGCCATTTTGAAGCGAAATTGTTCCTTTGGGGAGGTATTGCAACTTTTCGGCATTTTGAGGCGAAATTGTTCCTTTGGGGGGGTATTGCAATTTTTTGCCATTTTATAGCGAAATTGTTACTTTGGGGGGGTATTGCAACTTTTGGCCATTTTGTAGCGAAATTGTTCCTTTGGGGGGGTATTGCAATTTTTTGCCATTTTGAGGTGAAATTGTTCCTTTGGGGGGTATTGCAACTTTTGGCCATTTTGAAACGAAATTGTTCCTTTCGGGGGGTATTGCAACTTTTCGGCATTTTGAGGCGAAATTGTTCCTTTGGGGGGCTATTGCAACTTTTGGCCATATTGAAGCGAAATTGTTCCTTTGGGGGGGTATTGCAATTTTTAACCATTTTGAGGCGAAATTGTTCCTTTGCGGGGGTATTGCAACTTTTGGCCATTTTGAAGCGAAATTGTTCCTTTCGGGGGGTATTGCAACTTTTCAGCATTTTGAGGCGAAATTGTTCCTTTGGGGGGGTATTGCAATTTTTTTCCATTTTGAGGCGAAATTGTTCCTTTGGGGGGGTATTGCAACTTTTGGCCATTTTGAAGCGAAATTGTTCCTTTCGGGGGGTATTGCAACTTTTCGGCATTTTGAAGCGAAATTGTTCCTTTGGGGGGTATTGCAACTTTTGGCCATTTTGAAGCGAAATTGTTCCTTTGGGGGGTATTGCAATTTTTTTTCATTTTGAGGCGAAATTGTTCCTTTGGGGGGTATTGCAACTTTTGGCCATTTTGAAGCGAAATTGTTCCTTTGGGGGGTATTGCAATTTTTTTTCATTTTGAGGCGAAATTGTTCCTTTGGGGGGGTATTGCAAATTTTGGCCATTTTGAAGCGAAATTGTTCCTTTTGGGGGGTATTGCAATTTTTTGCCATTTTGAGGTGAAATTGTTCCTTTGGGGGGTATTGCAACTTTTGGCCATTTTGAAGCGAAATTTTTCCTTTCGGGGGGTATTGCATTTTTTTGCCATTTTGAGGCGAAATTGTTCCTTTGGGGGGGTATTGCAAATTTTGGGCATTTTGAAGCGAAATTGTTCCTTTGGGGGGGTATTGCAATTTTTCGGCATTTTGAGGCGAAATTGTTCCTTTGGGGGGGTATTGCAATTTTTTGCCATTTTGAGGTGAAATTGTTCCTTTGGGGGGGTATTGCAACTTTTGGCCATTTTGAAGCGAAATTGTTCCTTTGGGGGGTATTGCATTTTTTTGCCATTTTGAGGCGAAATTGTTCCTTTGGGGGGGTATTGCAACTTTTGGCCATTTTGAAGCGAAATTGTTCCTTTGGGGGGGTATTGCAATTTTTTGCCATTTTGAGGCGAAATTGTTCCTTTGGGGGGGTATTGCAACTTTTGGCCTTTTTGAGGCGAAATTGTTCCTTTGGGGGGGTATTGCAACTTTTGGCCATTTTGAAGCGAAATTGTTCCTTTGGGGGGGTATTGCAATTTTTCGGCATTTTGAGGCGAAATTGTTCCTTTGGGGGGGTATTGCAATTTTTAACCATTTTGAGGCGAAATTGTTCCTTTGGGGGGTATTGCAACTTTTGGCCATTTTGAAGTGAAATTGTTCCTTTCGGGGGGTATTGCAACTTTTCAGCATTTTGAAGCGAAATTGTTCCTTTGGGGGGGTATTGCAATTTTTTGCCATTTTGAGGCGAAATTGTTCCTTTGGGGGGGTATTGCAATTTTTTGCCATTTTGAGGCGAAATTGTTCCTTTGGGGGGGTATTGCAACTTTTGGCCATTTTGAAGCGAAATTGTTCCTTTGGGGGGGTATTGCAATTTTTTGCCATTTTGAGGCGAAATTGTTCCTTTGGGGGGTATTGCAACTTTTGGCCATATTGAAGCGAAATTGTTCCTTTGGGGGGTTTCTACAATTTTTGGCCATTTTGAGGCGAAATTGTTCCTTTCGGGGGGTATTGCAACTTTTCGGCATTTTGAGGCGAAATTGTTCCTTTGGGGGGGTATTGCAACTTTTGGCCATTTTGAAGCGAAATTGTTCCTTTGGGGGGTATTGCAATTTTTTGCCATTTTGAGGCGAAATTGTTCCTTTGGGGGGTATTGCAACTTTTGGCCATTTTGAAGCGAAATTGTTGCTTTGGGGGGTATTGCAACTTTTCGGCATTTTGAGGCGAAATTGTTCCTTTGGGGGGGTATTGCAATTTTTTGCCATTTTGAGGCGAAATTGTTCCTTTGGGGGGTATTGCAATTTTTTTTCATTTTGAGGCGAAATTGTTCCTTTGGGGGGGTATTGCAAATTTTGGCCATTTTGAAGCGAAATTGTTCCTTTTGGGGGGTATTGCAATTTTTTGCCATTTTGAGGTGAAATTGTTCCTTTGGGGGGTATTGCAACTTTTGGCCATTTTGAAGCGAAATTTTTCCTTTCGGGGGGTATTGCATTTTTTTGCCATTTTGAGGCGAAATTGTTCCTTTGGGGGGGTATTGCAAATTTTGGGCATTTTGAAGCGAAATTGTTCCTTTGGGGGGGTATTGCAATTTTTCGGCATTTTGAGGCGAAATTGTTCCTTTGGGGGGGTATTGCAATTTTTTGCCATTTTGAGGTGAAATTGTTCCTTTGGGGGGGTATTGCAACTTTTGGCCATTTTGAAGCGAAATTGTTCCTTTGGGGGGTATTGCATTTTTTTGCCATTTTGAGGCGAAATTGTTCCTTTGGGGGGGTATTGCAACTTTTGGCCATTTTGAAGCGAAATTGTTCCTTTGGGGGGGTATTGCAATTTTTTGCCATTTTGAGGCGAAATTGTTCCTTTGGGGGGGTATTGCAACTTTTGGCCTTTTTGAGGCGAAATTGTTCCTTTGGGGGGGTATTGCAACTTTTGGCCATTTTGAAGCGAAATTGTTCCTTTGGGGGGGTATTGCAATTTTTCGGCATTTTGAGGCGAAATTGTTCCTTTGGGGGGGTATTGCAATTTTTAACCATTTTGAGGCGAAATTGTTCCTTTGGGGGGTATTGCAACTTTTGGCCATTTTGAAGTGAAATTGTTCCTTTCGGGGGGTATTGCAACTTTTCAGCATTTTGAAGCGAAATTGTTCCTTTGGGGGGGTATTGCAATTTTTTGCCATTTTGAGGCGAAATTGTTCCTTTGGGGGGGTATTGCAATTTTTTGCCATTTTGAGGCGAAATTGTTCCTTTGGGGGGGTATTGCAACTTTTGGCCATTTTGAAGCGAAATTGTTCCTTTGGGGGGGTATTGCAATTTTTTGCCATTTTGAGGCGAAATTGTTCCTTTGGGGGGTATTGCAACTTTTGGCCATATTGAAGCGAAATTGTTCCTTTGGGGGGTTTCTACAATTTTTGGCCATTTTGAGGCGAAATTGTTCCTTTCGGGGGGTATTGCAACTTTTCGGCATTTTGAGGCGAAATTGTTCCTTTGGGGGGGTATTGCAACTTTTGGCCATTTTGAAGCGAAATTGTTCCTTTGGGGGGTATTGCAATTTTTTGCCATTTTGAGGCGAAATTGTTCCTTTGGGGGGTATTGCAACTTTTGGCCATTTTGAAGCGAAATTGTTGCTTTGGGGGGTATTGCAACTTTTCGGCATTTTGAGGCGAAATTGTTCCTTTGGGGGGGTATTGCAATTTTTTGCCATTTTGAGGCGAAATTGTTCCTTTGGGGGGATATTGCAACTTTTGGCCATTTTGAAGCGGAATTGTTCCTTTCGGGGGGTATTGCAACTTTTCGGCATTTTGAGGCGAAATTGTTCCTTTGGGGGGGTATTGCAATTTTTTGCCATTTTGAGGCGAAATTGTTCCTTTGGGGGGGTATTGCAACTTTTGGCCATTTTGAAGCGAAATTGTTTCTTTGGGGGGTTATTGCAATTTTTTGCCATTTTGAGGCAAAATTGTTCCTTTGGGGGGGTATTGCAACTTTTGGCCATTTTGAAGCGAAATTGTTCCTTTCGGGGGGTATTGCAACTTTTCGGCATTTTGAGGCAAAATTGTTCCTTTAAGGGGGTATTGCAACTTTTGGCCATATTGAAGCAAAATTGTTCCTTTGGGGGGTATTGCAATTTTTAACCATTTTGAGGCGAAATTGTTCCTTTGGGGGGTATTGCAACTTTTGGCCATTTTGAAGCGAAATTGTTCCTTTCGGGGGGTATTGCAACTTTTCAGCATTTTGAGGCGAAATTGTTCCTTTGGGGGGGTATTGCAATTTTTTGCCATTTTGAGGCGAAATTGTTCCTTTGTGGGGTATTGCAATTTTTTTTTCCATTTTGAGGCGAAATTGTTCCTTTGGGGGGGTATTGCAACTTTTGGCCATTTTGAAGCGAAATTGTTCCTTTCGGGGGGTATTGCAACTTTTTGGCATTTTGAAGCGAAATTGTTCCTTTGGGGGGTATTGCAATTTTTTGCCATTTTGAGGCGAAATTGTTCCTTTGGGGGGATATTGCAACTTTTGGCCATTTTGAAGCGAAATTGTTCCTTTGGGGGGGTATTGCAATTTTTTTTTCATTTTGAGGCGAAATTGTTCATTTGGGGGGGGTATTGCAAATTTTGGCCATTTTGAAGCGAAATTGTTCCTTTGGGGGGTATTGCAATTTTTTACCATTTTGAGGCGAAATTGTTCCTTTGGGGGGGTATTGCAACTTTTCGGCATTTTGAGGCGAAATTGTTCCTTTGGGGGGGTATTGCAATTTTTTGCCATTTTGAGGTGAAATTGTTCCTTTGGGGGGGTATTGCAACTTTTGGCCATTTTGAAGCGAAATTGTTCCTTTGGGGGGTATTGCATTTTTTTGCCATTTTGAGGCGAAATTGTTCCTTTGGGGGGGTATTGCAACTTTTGGCCTTTTTGAGGCGAAATTGTTCCTTTGGGGGGGTATTGCAACTTTTCGGCATTTTGAGGCGAAATTGTTCCTTTGGGGGGGTATTGCAATTTTTTGCCATTTTGAGGCGAAATTGTTCCTTTGGGGGGGTATTGCAATTTTTTGCCATTTTGAGGCGAAATTGTTCCTTTGGGGGGGTATTGCAACTTTTGGCCATTTTGAAGCGAAATTGTTCCTTTGGGGGGGTAGTGCAATTTTTTGCCATTTTGAGGCGAAATTGTTCCTTTCGGGGGGTATTGCAACTTTTCAGCATTTTGAGGCGAAATTGTTCCTTTGGGGGGGTATTGCAACTTTTGGCCATTTTGAAGCGAAATTGTTCCTTTGGGGGGGTATTGCAATTTTTTGCCATTTTGAGGCGAAATTGTTCCTTTGGGGGGGTATTGCAACTTTTGGCCATATTGAAGCGAAATTGTTCCTTTGGGGGGTATTGCAATTTTTAACCATTTTGAGGCGAAATTGTTCCTTTGGGGGGGTATTGCAACTTTTCAGCATTTTGAGGCGAAATTGTTCCTTTGGGGGGGTATTGCAATTTTTTGCCATTTTGAGGCGAAATTGTTCCTTTGTGGGGTATTGCAATTTTTTTTCCATTTTGAGGCGAAATTGTTCCTTTGGGGGGGTATTGCAACTTTTGGCCATTTTGAAGCGAAATTGTTCCTTTGGGGGGGTATTGCAACTTTTCGGCATTTTGATGCGAAATTGTTCCTTTGGGGGGGTATTGCAATTTTTTGCCATTTTGAGGCGAAATTGTTCCTTTGGGGGGGTATTGCAACTTTTGGCCATTTTGAAGCGAAATTGTTCCTTTGGGGGGGTAGTGCAATTTTTTGCCATTTTGAGGCGAAATTGTTCCTTTGGGGGGGTATTGCAACTTTTGGCCATTTTGAAGCGAAATTGTTCCTTTCGGGGGGCATTGCAACTTTTCGGCATTTTGAGGCGAAATTGTTCCTTTGGGGGGGTATTGCAACTTTTGGCCATATTGAAGCAAAATTGTTCCTTTGGGGGGGTATTGCAATTTTTTGCCATTTTGAGGCGAAATTGTTCCTTTGGGGGGGTATTGCAACTTTTCGGCATTTTGAGGCGAAATTGTTCCTTTGGTGGGGTATTGCAATTTTTTGCCATTTTGAGGTGAAATTGTTCCTTTGGGGGGGTATTGCAACTTTTGGCCATTTTGAAGCGAAATTGTTCCTTTGGGGGATATTGCATTTTTTTGCCATTTTGAGGCGAAATTGTTCCTTTGGGGGGGTATTGCAACTTTTGGCCATTTTGAAGCGAAATTGTTCCTTTGGGGGGTATTGCAATTTTTTGCCATTTTGAGGCGAAATTGTTCCTTTGGGGGGGTATTGCAACTTTTGGCCTTTTTGAGGCGAAATTGTTCCTTTGGGGGAGTATTGCAACTTTTCGGCATTTTGAGGCGAAATTGTTCCTTTGGGGGGGTATTGCAATTTTTTGACATTTTGAGGCGAAATTGTTCCTTTGGGAGGGTATTGCAACTTTTGGCCATTTTGAAGCGAAATTGTTCCTTTGGGGGGGTATTGCAATTTTTAACCATTTTGAGGCGAAATTGTTCCTTTGGGGGGGTATTGCAACTTTTGGCCATTTTGAAGTGAAATTGTTACTTTCGGGGGGTATTGCAACTTTTCAGCATTTTGAAGTGAAATTGTTCCTTTGGGGGGGTATTGCCATTTTTTGCCATTTTGAGGCGAAATTGTTCCTTTGGGGGGGTATTGCAACTTTTGGCCATTTTGAAGCGAAATTGTTCCTTTGGGGGGGTATTGCAATTTTTTGCCATTTTGAGGTGAAATTGTTCCTTTGGGGGGGTATTGCAACTTTTGGCCATATTGAAGCGAAATTGTTCCTTTGGGGGGTTTTTACAATTTTTGGCCATTTTGAGGCGAAATTGTTCCTTTCGGGGGGTATTGCAACTTTTCGGCATTTTGAGGCGAAATTGTTCCTTTGGGGGGGTATTGCAATTTTTTGCTATTTTGAGGCGAAATTGTTCCTTTGGGGGAGTATTGCAACTTTTGGCCATTTTGAAGCGAAATTGTTCCTTTGGGGGGGTATTGCAACTTTTCGGCATTTTGAGGCGAAATTGTTCCTTTGGGGGGGTATTGCAATTTTTTGCCATTTTGAGGCGAAATTGTTCCTTTGGGGGGTATTGCAACTTTTGGCCATTTTTAAGCGAAATTGTTCCTTTCGGGGGGTATTGCAACTTTTGGCCATATTGAAGCGAAATTGTTCCTTTGGGGGGGTATTGCAATTTTTTTTCCATTTTAAGGCGAAATTGTTCCTTTGGGGGGGTATTGCAACTTTTGGCCATTTTGAAGCGAAATTGTTCCTTTCGGGGGGTATTGCAACTTTTGGCCATTTTGAAGCAAAATTGTTTCTTTGGGGGGGTATTGCAATTTTTTTTTTTCATTTTGAAGTGAAATTGTTCCTTTGGGGGGGTATTGCAAATTTTGGCCATTTTGAGGCGAAATTGTTCCTTTGGGGGGGTATTGCAACTTTTGGCCATTTTGAAGCGAAATTGTTCCTTTGGGGGGGTATTGCAATTTTTTGCCATTTTGAGGTGAAATTGTTCCTTTGGGGGGTTATTGCAACTTTTGGCCATTTTGAAGCGAAATTGTTCCTTTGGGGGGTATTGCATTTTTTGGCCATTTTGAGGCGAAATTGTTCCTTTCGGGGGGTATTGCAACTTTTCGGCATTTTGAGGCGAAATTGTTCCTTTGGGGGGGTATTGCAATTTTTTGCTATTTTGAGGCGAAATTGTTCCTTTGGGGGAGTATTGCAACTTTTGGCCATTTTGAAGCGAAATTGTTCCTTTGGGGGGGTATTGCAACTTTTCGGCATTTTGAGGCGAAATTGTTCCTTTGGGGGGGTATTGCAATTTTTTGCCATTTTGAGGCGAAATTGTTCCTTTGGGGGGTATTGCAACTTTTGGCCATTTTGAAGCGAAATTGTTCCTTTCGGGGGGTATTGCAACTTTTGGCCATATTGAAGCGAAATTGTTCCTTTGGGGGGGTATTGCAATTTTTTTTCCATTTTAAGGCGAAATTGTTCCTTTGGGGGGGTATTGCAACTTTTGGCCATTTTGAAGCGAAATTGTTCCTTTCGGGGGGTATTGCAACTTTTGGCCATTTTGAAGCGAAATTGTTTCTTTGGGGGGGTATTGCAATTTTTTTTTTTCATTTTGAGGCGAAATTGTTCCTTTGGGGGGTATTGCAAATTTTGGCCATTTTGAAGCGAAATTGTTCCTTTGGGGGGGTATTGCAATTTTTTGCCATTTTGAGGCGAAATTGTTCCTTTGGGGGGGTATTGCAATTTTTTGCCATTTTGAGGTGAAATTGTTCCTTTGGGGGGTTATTGCAACTTTTGGCCATTTTGAAGCGAAATTGTTCCTTTGGGGGGTATTGCATTTTTTTGCCATTTTGAGGCGAAATTGTTCCTTTGGGGGGGTATTGCAAATTTTGGCCATTTTGAAGCGAAATTGTTCCTTTGGGGGTATTGCAATTTTTCGGCATTTTGAAGCGAAATTGTTCCTTTGGGGGGGTATTGCAACTTTTCGGCATTTTGAGGCGAAATTGTTCCTTTGGGGGGGTATTGCAATTTTTTGCCATTTTGAGGCGAAATTGTTCCTTTGGGGGGGTATTGCAACTTTTGGCCATTTTGAAGCGAAATTGTTCCTTTCGGGGGGTATTGCAACTTTTCGGCATTTTGAGGCGAAATTGTTCCTTTGGGGGGGTATTGCAACTTTTGGCCATTTTGAAGCGAAATTGTTCCTTTGGGGGGGTATTGCAATTTTTTTTCCATTTTGAGGCGAAATTGTTCCTTTGGGGTGGTATTGCAACTTTTGGCCATTTTGAATCGAAATTGTTCCTTTCGGGGGGTATTGCAACTTTTCGGCATTTTGAAGCGAAATTGTTCCTTTGGGGGGTATTGCAATTTTTTGCCATTTTGAGGCGAAATTGTTCCTTTGGGGGGGTATTGCAAATTTTGGCCATTTTGAAGCGAAATTGTTCCTTTGGGGGGGTATTGCAATTTTTTGCCATTTTGAGGCGAAATTGTTCCTTTGGAGGGGTATTGCAATTTTTTGCCATTTTGAGGTGAAATTGTTCCTTTGGGGGGGTATTGCAACTATTGGCCATTTTGAAGCGAAATTGTTCCTTTGGGGGTATTGCATTTTTTTGCCATTTTGAGGCGAAATTGTTCCTTTGGGGGGTATTGAAAATTTTGGCCATTTTGAAGCGAAATTGTTCCTTTGGGGGGTATTGCAATTTTTCGGCATTTTGAGGCGAAATTGTTCCTTTGGGGGGGTAATGGAATTTTTTGCCATTTTGAGGTGAAATTGTTCCTTTGGGGGGGTATTGCAACTTTTGGCCATTTTGAGGCGAAATTGTTCCTTTGGGGGGGTATTGCAACTTTTGGCCTTTTTGAGGCGAAATTGTTCCTTTGGGGGGGTATTGCAACTTTTGGCCATTTTGAAGCGAAATTGTTCCTTTGGGGGGGTATTGCAACTTTTCGGCATTTTGAGGCGAAATTGTTCTTTTGGGGGGGTATTGCAATTTTTTGCCATTTTGAGGCGAATTTGTTCCTTTGGGGGGGTATTGCAACTTTTGGCCATTTTGAAGCGAAATTGTTCCTTTGGGGGGGTATTGCAACTTTTCTGCATTTTGAGGCGAAATTGTTCCTTGGGGGGGTATTGCAACTTTTGGCCATTTTGAAGCGAAATTTTTCCTTTGGGGGGGTATTGCAATTTTTAACCATTTTGAGGCGAAATTGTTCCTTTGGGGGGGTATTGCAACTTTTGGCCATTTTGAAGTGAAATTGTTCCTTTCGGGGGGTATTGCAACTTTTCAGCATTTTAAAGCGAAATTGTTCCTTTGGGGGGGTATTGCAATTTTTTGCCATTTTGAGGCGAAATTGTTCCTTTGGGGGGGTATTGCAACTTTTGGCCATTTTGAGGCGAAATTGTTCCTTTCGGGGGGTATTGCAACTTTTCGGGATTTTGAGGCGAAATTGTTCCTTTGGGGGGATATTGCAACTTTTGGCCATTTTGAAGCGAAATTGTTCCTTTGGGGGGTATTGCAATTTTTTGCCATTTTGAGGCGAAATTGTTCCTTTGGGGGGGTATTGCAACTTTTGGCCATTTTGAAGCGAAATTGTTCCTTTGGGGGGTATTGCAACTTTTCGGCATTTTGAGGCGAAATTGTTCCTTTGGGGGGGTATTGCAATTTTTTGCCATTTTGAGGCGAAATTGTTCCTTTGGGGGGGTATTGCAACTTTTGGCCATTTTGAAGCGAAATTGTTCCTTTCGGGGGGTATTGCAACTTTTCGGCATTTTGAGGCGAAATTGTTCCTTTGGGGGGGTATTGCAACTTTTGGCCATTTTGAAGCGAAATTGTTCCTTTGGGGGTGTATTGCAACTTTTCAGCATTTTGAGGCGAAATTGTTCCTTTGGGGGGGTATTGCAATTTTTTGCCATTTTGAGGCGAAATTGTTCCTTTGGGGGGGTATTGCAACTTTTGGCCATTTTGAAGCGAAATTGTTCCTTTGGGGGGGTATTGCAATTTTTTGCCATTTTGAGGCGAAATTGTTCCTTTGGGGGGGTATTGCAACTTTTGGCCATTTTAAAGCGAAATTGTTCCTTTCGGGGGGTATTGCAACTTTTCGGCATTTTGAGGCGAAATTGTTCCTTTGGGGGGGTATTGCAACTTTTGGCCATTTTGAAGCGAAATTGTTCCTTTGGGGGGGTATTGCAACTTTTCGGCATTTTGAGGCGAAATTGTTCTTTTGGGGGGGTATTGCAATTTTTTGCCATTTTGAGGCGAATTTGTTCCTTTGGGGGGGTATTGCAACTTTTGGCCATTTTGAAGCGAAATTGTTCCTTTGGGGGGGTATTGCAACTTTTCTGCATTTTGAGGCGAAATTGTTCCTTGGGGGGGTATTGCAACTTTTGGCCATTTTGAAGCGAAATTTTTCCTTTGGGGGGGTATTGCAATTTTTAACCATTTTGAGGCGAAATTGTTCCTTTGGGGGGGTATTGCAACTTTTGGCCATTTTGAAGTGAAATTGTTCCTTTCGGGGGGTATTGCAACTTTTCAGCATTTTAAAGCGAAATTGTTCCTTTGGGGGGGTATTGCAATTTTTTGCCATTTTGAGGCGAAATTGTTCCTTTGGGGGGGTATTGCAACTTTTGGCCATTTTGAGGCGAAATTGTTCCTTTCGGGGGGTATTGCAACTTTTCGGGATTTTGAGGCGAAATTGTTCCTTTGGGGGGATATTGCAACTTTTGGCCATTTTGAAGCGAAATTGTTCCTTTGGGGGGTATTGCAATTTTTTGCCATTTTGAGGCGAAATTGTTCCTTTGGGGGGGTATTGCAACTTTTGGCCATTTTGAAGCGAAATTGTTCCTTTGGGGGGGTATTGCAATTTTTTGCCATTTTGAGGCGAAATTGTTCCTTTGGGGGGGTATTGCAATTTTTTGCCATTTTGAGGCGAATTTGTTCCTTTGGGGGGGTATTGCAACTTTTGGCCATTTTGAAGCGAAATTGTTCCTTTGGGGGGGTATTGCAACTTTTCTGCATTTTGAGGCGAAATTGTTCCTTGGGGGGGTATTGCAACTTTTGGCCATTTTGAAGCGAAATTTTTCCTTTGGGGGGGTATTGCAATTTTTAACCATTTTGAGGCGAAATTGTTCCTTTGGGGGGGTATTGCAACTTTTGGCCATTTTGAAGTGAAATTGTTCCTTTCGGGGGGTATTGCAACTTTTCAGCATTTTAAAGCGAAATTGTTCCTTTGGGGGGGTATTGCAATTTTTTGCCATTTTGAGGCGAAATTGTTCCTTTGGGGGGGTATTGCAACTTTTGGCCATTTTGAGGCGAAATTGTTCCTTTCGGGGGGTATTGCAACTTTTCGGGATTTTGAGGCGAAATTGTTCCTTTGGGGGGATATTGCAACTTTTGGCCATTTTGAAGCGAAATTGTTCCTTTGGGGGGTATTGCAATTTTTTGCCATTTTGAGGCGAAATTGTTCCTTTGGGGGGGTATTGCAACTTTTCGGCATTTTGAGGCGAAATTGTTCCTTTGGGGGGGTATTGCAATTTTTTGCCATTTTGAGGTGAAATTGTTCCTATGGGGGGGTATTGCAACTTTTGGCCATTTTGAAGCGAAATTGTTCCTTTGGGGGGTATTGCAACTTTTCGGCATTTTGAGGCGAAATTGTTCCTTTGGGGGGGTATTGCAATTTTTTGCCATTTTGAGGCGAAATTGTTCCTTTGGGGGGGTATTGCAACTTTTGGCCATTTTGAAGCGAAATTGTTCCTTTCGGGGGGTATTGCAACTTTTCGGCATTTTGAGGCGAAATTGTTCCTTTGGGGGGGTATTGCAACTTTTGGCCATTTTGAAGCGAAATTGTTCCTTTGGGGGTGTATTGCAACTTTTCGGCATTTTGAGGCGAAATTGTTCCTTTGGGGGGGTATTGCAATTTTTTGCCATTTTGAGGCGAAATTGTTCCTTTGGGGGGGTATTGCAACTTTTGGCCATTTTGAAGCGAAATTGTTCCTTTGGGGGGGTATTGCAATTTTTTGCCATTTTGAGGCGAAATTGTTCCTTTGGGGGGGTATTGCAACTTTTGGCCATTTTGAAGCGAAATTGTTCCTTTCGGGGGGTATTGCAACTTTTCGGCATTTTGAGGCGAAATTGTTCCTTTGGGGGGGTATTGCAACTTTTGGCCATTTTGAAGCGAAATTGTTCCTTTGGGGGGGTATTGCAACTTTTCGGCATTTTGAGGCGAAATTGTTCTTTTGGGGGGGTATTGCAATTTTTTGCCATTTTGAGGCGAATTTATTCCTTTGGGGGGGTATTGCAACTTTTGGCCATTTTGAAGCGAAATTGTTCCTTTGGGGGGGTATTGCAACTTTTCTGCATTTTGAGGCGAAATTGTTCCTTGGGGGGGGTATTGCAACTTTTGGCCATTTTGAAGCGAAATTTTTCCTTTGGGGGGGTATTGCAATTTTTAACCATTTTGAGGCGAAATTGTTCCTTTGGGGGGGTATTGCAACTTTTGGCCATTTTGAAGTGAAATTGTTCCTTTCGGGGGGTATTGCAACTTTTCAGCATTTTAAAGCGAAATTGTTCCTTTGGGGGGGTATTGCAATTTTTTGCCATTTTGAGGCGAAATTGTTCCTTTGGGGGGGTATTGCAACTTTTGGCCATTTTGAGGCGAAATTGTTCCTTTCGGGGGGTATTGCAACTTTTCGGGATTTTGAGGCGAAATTGTTCCTTTGAGGGGATATTGCAACTTTTGGCCATTTTGAAGCGAAATTGTTCCTTTGGGGGGTATTGCAATTTTTTGCCATTTTGAGGCGAAATTGTTCCTTTGGGGGGGTATTGCAACTTTTGGCCATTTTGAAGCGAAATTGTTCCTTTGGGGGGTATTGCAACTTTTCGGCATTTTGAGGCGAAATTGTTCCTTTGGGGGGGTATTGCAATTTTTTGCCATTTTGAGGCGAAATTGTTCCTTTGGGGGGGTATTGCAACTTTTGGCCATTTTGAAGCGAAATTGTTCCTTTCAGGGGGTATTGCAACTTTTCGGCATTTTGAGGCGAAATTGTTCCTTTGGGGGGGTATTGCAACTTTTGGCCATTTTGAAGCGAAATTGTTCCTTTGGGGGGGGGTATTGCAACTTTTCGGCATTTTGAGGCGAAATTGTTCCTTTGGGGGGGTATTGCAATTTTTTGCCATTTTGAGGCGAAATTGTTCCTTTGGGGGGGTATTGCAACTTTTGGCCATTTTGAAGCGAAATTGTTCCTTTCGGGGGGTATTGCAACTTTTCGGCATTTTGAGGCGAAATTGTTCCTTTGGGGGGGTATTGCAACTTTTGGCCATATTGAAGCAAAATTGTTCCTTTGGGGGGTATTGCAATTTTTAACCATTTTGAGGCGAAATTGTTCCTTTGGGGGGGTATTGCAACTTTTGGCCATTTTGAAGCGAAATTGTTCCTTTCGGGGGGTATTGCAACTTTTCAGCATTTTAAAGCGAAATTGTTCCTTTGGGGGGGTATTGCAATTTTTTGCCATTTTGAGGCGAAATTGTTCCTTTGGGGGGGTATTGCAACTTTTCGGCATTTTGAAGCGAAATTGTTCCTTTGGGGGGGTATTGCAATTTTTTGCCATTTTGAGGCGAAATTGTTCCTTTGGGGGGGTATTTCAACTTTTGGCCTTTTTGAGGCAAAATTGTTCCTTTGGGGGGGTATTGCAACTTTTCGGCATTTTGAGGCGAAATTGTTCCTTTGGGGGGGTATTGCAACTTTTCTGCATTTTGAGGCGAAATTGTTCCTTGGGGGGGTATTGCAACTTTTGGCCATTTTGAAGCGAAATTTTTCCTTTGGGGGGGTATTGCAATTTTTAACCATTTTGAGGCGAAATTGTTCCTTTGGGGGGGTATTGCAACTTTTGGCCATTTTGAAGTGAAATTGTTCCTTTCGGGGGGTATTGCAACTTTTCAGCATTTTAAAGCGAAATTGTTCCTTTGGGGGGGTATTGCAATTTTTTGCCATTTTGAGGCGAAATTGTTCCTTTGGGGGGGTATTGCAACTTTTGGCCATTTTGAGGCGAAATTGTTCCTTTCGGGGGGTATTGCAACTTTTCGGGATTTTGAGGCGAAATTGTTCCTTTGAGGGGATATTGCAACTTTTGGCCATTTTGAAGCGAAATTGTTCCTTTGGGGGGTATTGCAATTTTTTGCCATTTTGAGGCGAAATTGTTCCTTTGGGGGGGTATTGCAACTTTTGGCCATTTTGAAGCGAAATTGTTCCTTTGGGGGGTATTGCAACTTTTCGGCATTTTGAGGCGAAATTGTTCCTTTGGGGGGGTATTGCAATTTTTTGCCATTTTGAGGCGAAATTGTTCCTTTGGGGGGGTATTGCAACTTTTGGCCATTTTGAAGCGAAATTGTTCCTTTCAGGGGGTATTGCAACTTTTCGGCATTTTGAGGCGAAATTGTTCCTTTGGGGGGGTATTGCAACTTTTGGCCATTTTGAAGCGAAATTGTTCCTTTGGGGGGGGGTATTGCAACTTTTCGGCATTTTGAGGCGAAATTGTTCCTTTGGGGGGGTATTGCAATTTTTTGCCATTTTGAGGCGAAATTGTTCCTTTGGGGGGGTATTGCAACTTTTGGCCATTTTGAAGCGAAATTGTTCCTTTCGGGGGGTATTGCAACTTTTCGGCATTTTGAGGCGAAATTATTCCTTTGTGGGGGTATTGCAACTTTTGGCCATATTGAAGCAAAATTGTTCCTTTGGGGGGTATTGCAATTTTTAACCATTTTGAGGCGAAATTGTTCCTTTGGGGGGGTATTGCAACTTTTGGCCATTTTGAAGCGAAATTGTTCCTTTCGGGGGGTATTGC
Organism: Anomaloglossus baeobatrachus; assembly: GCF_048569485.1. Classification (NCBI taxonomy): domain Eukaryota; kingdom Metazoa; phylum Chordata; class Amphibia; order Anura; family Aromobatidae; genus Anomaloglossus; species Anomaloglossus baeobatrachus. The sequence continues at coordinate 233,439 of NW_027442852.1, forward strand.
AACTTTTCAGCATTTTAAAGCGAAATTGTTCCTTTGGGGGGGTATTGCAATTTTTTGCCATTTTGAGGCGAAATTGTTCCTTTGGGGGGGTATTGCAACTTTTCGGCATTTTGAAGCGAAATTGTTCCTTTGGGGGGGTATTGCAATTTTTTGCCATTTTGAGGCGAAATTGTTCCTTTGGGGGGGTATTTCAACTTTTGGCCTTTTTGAGGCAAAATTGTTCCTTTGGGGGGGTATTGCAACTTTTCGGCATTTTGAGGCGAAATTGTTCCTTTGGGGGGTATTGCAATTTTTTGCCATTTTGAGGCGAAATTGTTCCTTTGGGGGGGTATTGCAACTTTTGGCCATTTTGAAGCGAAATTGTTCCTTTGGGGGGTAGTGCAATTTTTTGCCATTTTGAGGCGAAATTGTTCCTTTGGGGGGGGTATTGCAACTTTTGGCCATTTTGAAGCGAAATTGTTCCTTTCGGGGGGTATTGCAACTTTTCAGCATTTTGAGGCGAAATTGTTCCTTTGGGGAGTATTGCAACTTTTCGGCATTTTGAGGCGAAATTGTTCCTTTGGGGGGTATTGCAATTTTTTTTCCATTTTGAAGCGAAATTGTTCCTTTGGGGGGTATTGCAACTTTTCGGCATTTTGAAGCGAAATTGTTCCTTTGGGGGGGTATTGCAATTTTTTTATATTTTGAGGCGAAATTGTTCATTTGGGGGGTATTGCAAATTTTGGCCATTTTGAAGCGAAATTGTTCCTTTGGGGGGGTATTGCAATTTTTTGCCATTTAAGGCAAAATTGTTCCTTTGGGGGGGTATTGCAATTTTTTGCCATTTTGAGGCGAAATTGTTCCTTTGGGAAGGTATTACAACTTTTCGGCATTTTGAGGCGAAATTGTTCCTTTGGGGGGTATTGCAATTTTTTTTCCATTTTGAGGCGAAAATTGTTCCTTTGGGGGGGTATTGCAACTTTTAGCCATTTTGAAGCGAAATTGTTCCTTTGGGGGGGTATTGCAACTTTTCGGCATTTTGAGGCGAAATTGTTCCTTTGGGGGGTATTGCAATTTTTTGCCATTTTGAGGCGAAATTGTTCCTTTGGGGGGGTATTGCAACTTTTGGCCATTTTGAAGCGAAATTGTTCCTTTGGGGGGGTATTGCAACTTTTCAGCATTTTGAGGCGAAATTGTTCCTTGGGGGTTATTGCAACTTTTGGCCATTTTGAAGCGAAATTGTTCCTTTGGGGGGGTATTGCAAGTTTTTAACCATTTTGAGGCGAAATTGTTCCTTTGGGGGGGTATTGCAACTTTTGGCCATTTTGAAGTGAAATTGTTCCTTTCGGGGGGTATTGCAACTTTTCAGCATTTTGAAGCGAAATTGTTCCTTTGGAGGGGTATTGCAATTTTTTGCCATTTTGAGGCGAAATTGTTCCTTTGGGGGGGTATTGCAATTTTTTGCCATTTTGAGGCGAAATTGTTCCTTTGGGGGGGTATTGCAACTTTTGGCCATTTTGAAGCGAAATTGTTCCTTTGGGGGGGTATTGCAATTTTTTGCCATTTTGAGGCGAAATTGTTCCTTTGGGGGGGTATTGCAACTTTTGGACATATTGAAGCGAAATTGTTCCTTTGAGGGGTTTTTACAATTTTTGGCCATTTTGAGGCGAAATTGTTCCTTTCGGGGGGTATTGCAACTTTTCGGCATTTTGAGGCGAAATTGTTCCTTTGGGGGGTGTTGCAATTTTTTGCCATTTTGAGGCGAAATTGTTCCTTTGGGGGGGTATTGCAACTTTTGGCCATTTTGAAGCGAAATTGTTCCTTTCGGGGGGTATTGCAACTTTTCGGCATTTTGAGGCGAAATTGTTCCTTTGGGGGGGTATTGCAACTTTTGGCCATTTTGAAGCGAAATTGTTCCTTTCGGGGGGTATTGCAACTTTTCGGCATTTTGAGGCGAAATTGCTCCTTTGGGGGGGTATTGCAACTTTTGGCCATATTGAAGCAAAATTGTTCCTTTGGGGGGGTATTGCAATTTTTAACCATTTTGAGGCGAAATTGTTCCTTTGGGGGGGTATTGCAACTTTTGGCCATTTTGAAGCGAAATTGTTCCTTTCGGGGGGTATTGCAACTTTTCGGCATTTTGAAGCGAAATTGTTCCTTTGGGGCGTATTGCAATTTTTTGCCATTTTGAGGCGAAATTGTTCCTTTGGGGGGGTATTGCAACTTTTGGCCATTTTGAAGCGAAATTGTTCCTTTGGGGGGGTATTGCAATTTTTTGCCATTTTGAGGCGAAATTGTTCCTTTGGGGGGGTATTGCAACTTTTGGCCATTTTGAAGCGAAATTGTTTCTTTCGGGGGGTATTTCAACTATTCGTCATTTTGAAGCGAAATTGTTCCTTTGGGGGGTATTGCAATTTTTTGCCATTTTGAGGCGAAATTGTTCCTTTGGGGGGGTATTGCAACTTTTGGCCATTTTGAAGCGAAATTGTTCCTTTGGGGGGGTATTGCAATTTTTTGCCATTTTGAGGCGAAATTGTTCCTTTGGGGGGGTATTGCAACTTTTGGCATTTTTGAGGCGAAATTGTTCCTTTGGGGGGGTATTGCAACTTTTCGGCATTTTGAGGCGAAATTGTTCCTTTGGGGGGGTATTGCAATTTTTTGCCATTTTGAGGCGAAATTGTTCCTTTGGGGGGGCATTGCAACTTTTGGACATTTTGAAGCGAAATTGTTCCTTTCGGGGGGTATTGCAATTTTTGGCCATTTTGAAGCGAAATTGTTCCTTTGGGGGGGTATTGCAACTTTTCGGCATTTTGAGGCGAAATTGTTCCTTTGGGGGGGTATTGCAATTTTTTGCCATTTTGAGGCGAAATTGTTCCTTTGGGGGGGTATTGCAACTTTTGGCCATTTTGAAGCGAAATTGTTCCTTTGGGGGGGGTATTGCAATTTTTGGCCATTTTGAGGCGAAATTGTTCCTTTGGGGGGGTATTGCAACTTTTGGCCATTTTGAAGCGAAATTGTTCCTTTCGGGGGGTATTGCAACTTTTCGGCATTTTGAGTCGAAATTGTTCCTTTGGGGGGGTTTTGCAACTTTTGGCCATATTGAAGCAAAATTGTTCCTTTGGGGGGTATTGCAATTTTTAACCATTTTGAGGCGAAATTGTTCCTTTGGGGGGGTATTGCAACTTTTGGCCATTTTGAAGCGAAATTGTTCCTTTCGGGGGGTATTGCAACTTTTCAGCATTTTGAGGCGAAATTGTTCCTTTGGGGGGGTATTGCAATTTTTTGCCATTTTGAGGCGAAATTGTTCCTTTGGGAAGGTATTGCAACTTTTCGGCATTTTGAGGCGAAATTGTTCCTTTGGGGGGTATTTCAATTTTTTTTCCATTTTGAGGCGAAAATTGTTCCTTTGGGGGGGTATTGCAACTTTTGGCCATTTTGAAGCGAAATTGTTCCTTTCGGGGGGTATTGCAACTTTTCGGCATTTTGATGCGAAATTGTTCCTTTGGGGGGTATTGCAATTTTTTGCCATTTTGAGGCGAAATTGTTCCTTTGGGGGGGTATTGCAACTTTTGGCCATTTTGAAGCGAAATTGTTCCTTTGGGGGGGTATTGCAATTTTTTTTCATTTTGAGGCGAAATTGTTCATTTGGGGGGTATTGCAAATTTTGGCCATTTTGAAGCGAAATTGTTCCTTTGTGGGGTATTGCAATTTTTTGCCATTTTGAGGCGAAATTGTTCCTTTGGGGGGGTATTGCAACTTTTCGGCATTTTGAGGCGAAATTGTTCCTTTGGGGGGGTATTGCATTTTTTCGGCATTTTGAGGCGAAATTGTTTCTTGGGGGGTATTGCAACTTTTGGCCATTTTGAAGCGAAATTGTTCCTTTGGGGGGGTATTGCAATTTTTTGCCATTTTGAGGCGAAATTGTTCCTTTGGGGGTTATTGCAACTTTTGGCCATTTTGAAGCGAAATTGTTCCTTTCGGGGGGTATTGCAACTTTTCGGCATTTTGAGGCGAAATTGTTCCTTTGGGGGGTATTGCAACTTTTGGCCATATTGAAGCGAAATTGTTCCTTTGGGGGGTATTGCAATTTTTAACCATTTTGAGGCGAAATTGTTCCTTTGGGGGGGTATTGCAACTTTTGGCCATTTTGAAGCGAAATTGTTCCTTTCGGGGGGTATTGCAACTTTTCAGCATTTTGAGGCGAAATTGTTCCTTTGGGGGGGTATTGCAATTTTTTGCCATTTTGAGGCGAAATTGTTCCTTTGGGGGGGTATTGCAACTTTTTGGCATTTTGAGGCGAAATTGTTCCTTTGGGGGGTATTGCAATTTTTTTTCCATTTTGAGGCGAAATTGTTCCTTTGGGGGGGTATTGCAACTTTTGGCCATTTTGAAGCGAAATTGTTCCTTTCGGGGGGTATTGCAACTTTTCGGCATTTTGAAGTGAAATTGTTCCTTTGGGGGGTATTGCAATTTTTTGCCATTTTGAGGCGAAATTGTTCCTTTGGGGGGGTATTGCAACTTTTGGCCATTTTGAAGCGAAATTGTTCCTTTGGGGGGGTATTGCAACTTTTGGCCATTTTGAAGCGAAATTGTTCCTTTGGGGGGTATTGCATTTTTTTGCCATTTTGAGGCGAAATTGTTCCTTTGGGGGGTATTGCAATTTTTTGCCATTTTGAGGCGAAATTGTTCCTTTGGGGGGGTATTGCAACTTTTGGCCATTTTGAAGCGAAATTGTTCCTTTGGGGGGGTATTGCAACTTTTGGCCATTTTGAAGCGAAATTGTTCCTTTGGGGGGGTATTGCAACTTTTGGCCATTTTGAAGTGAAATTGTTCCTTTCGGGGGGTATTGCAACTTTTCATCATTTTGAAGCGAAATTGTTCCTTTGGGGGGGTATTGCAAATTTTTGCCATTTTGAGGCGAAATTGTTCCTTTGGGGGGGTATTGCAACTTTTGGCCATTTTGAAGCGAAATTGTTCCTTTCGGGGGGTATTGCAACTTTTCGGCATTTTGAGGCGAAATTGTTCCTTTGGGGGGGGTATTGCAACTTTTGGCCATTTTGAAGCGAAATTGTTCCTTTGGGGGGGTATTGCAACTTTTCGGCATTTTGAGGCGAAATTGTTCCTTTGGGGGGGTATTGCAATTTTTTGCCATTTTGAGGCGAAATTGTTCCTTTGGGGGGGTATTGCAACTTTTGGCCATCTTGAAGCGAAATTGTTCCTTTGGGGGGGTATTGCAATTTTTTGCCATTTTGAGGTGAAATTGTTCCTTTGGGGGGGGTATTGCAACTTTTGGCCATATTGAAGCGAAATTGTTCCTTTGGGAGGGTATTGCAATTTTTAACCATTTTGAGGCGAAATTGTTCCTTTGGGGGGGTATTGCAATTTTTTTGCCATTTTGAGGCGAAATTGTTCCTTTGGGGGGTATTGCAACTTTTCGGCATTTTGAGGCGAAATTGTTCCTTTGGGGGGTATTGCAATTTTTTTTCCATTTTGAGGCGAAATTGTTCCTTTGGGGGGGTATTGCAAATTTTGGCCATTTTGAAGCGAAATTGTTCCTTTGGGGGGGTATTGCAATTTTTTGCCATTTTGAGGCGAAATTGTTCCTTTGGGGGGGTATTGCAACTTTTCGGCATTTTGAGGCGAAATTGTTCCTTTGGGGGGGTATTACAATTTTTTGCCATTTTGAGGTGAAATTGTTCCTTTGGGGGGGTATTGCAACTTTTGGCCATTTTGAAGCGAAATTGTTCCTTTGGGGGGTATTGCAATTTTTTGCCATTTTGAGGCGAAATTGTTCCTTTGGGGGGGTATTGCAAATTTTGGCCATTTTGAAGCGAAATTGTTCCTTTCGGGGGGTATTGCAATTTTTTGCCATTTTGAGGTGAAATTGTTCCTTTGGGGGGGGTATTGCAACTTTTGGCCATTTTGAAGCGAAATTGTTCCTTTGGGGGGTATTGCATTTTTTTGCCATTTTGAGGCGAAATCGTTCCTTTGGGGGGGTATTGCAACTTTTGGCCTTTTTGAGGCGAAATTGTTCCTTTGGGGGGTATTGCAACTTTTGGCCATTTTGAGGCGAAATTGTTCCTTTGGGGGGGTATTGCAATTTTTTGCCATTTTGAGGCGAAATTGTTCCTTTGGGGGGGTATTGCAACTTTTGGCCATTTTGAAGCGAAATTGTTCCTTTGGTGGGGTATTGCAACTTTTGGCCATTTTGAAGCGAAATTGTTCCTTTGGGGGGTATTGCATTTTTTTGCCATTTTGAAGCGAAATTGTTCCTTTGGGGGGGTATTGCAACTTTTCGGCATTTTGAGGCGAAATTGTTCCTTTGCGGGGGTATTGCAATTTTTTTGCCATTTTGAGGCGAAATTGTTCCTTTGGGGGGGTATTGCAACTTTTCGGCATTTTGAGGCGAAATTGTTCCTTTGGGGGGGTATTGCAAATTTTGGCCATTTTGAAGCGAAATTGTTCCTTTGGGGGGGTATTGCAATTTTTTGCCATTTTGAGGCGAAATTGTTCCTTTGGGGGGGTATTGCAACTTTTCGGCATTTTGAGGCGAAATTGTTCCTTTGGGGGGGTATTACAATTTTTTGCCATTTTGAGGTGAAATTGTTCCTTTGGGGGGGTATTGCAACTTTTCGGCATTTTGAGGCGAAATTGTTCCTTTGGGGGGGTATTACAATTTTTTGCCATTTTGAGGTGAAATTGTTCCTTTGGGGGGGTATTGCAACTTTTGGCCATTTTGAAGCGAAATTGTTCCTTTGGGGGGTATTGCAATTTTTTGCCATTTTGAGGCGAAATTGTTCCTTTGGGGGGGTATTGCAAATTTTGGCCATTTTGAAGCGAAATTGTTCCTTTGGGGGGGTATTGCAATTTTTTGCCATTTTGAGGCGAAATTGTTCCTTTGGGGGGGTATTACAATTTTTTGCCATTTTGAGGTGAAATTGTTCCTTTGGGGGGGTATTGCAACTTTTGGCCATTTTGAAGCGAAATTGTTCCTTTGGGGGGTATTGCATGTTTTTGCCATTTTGAGGCGAAATTGTTCCTTTGGGGGGGTATAGCAACTTTTGGCCTTTTTGAGGCGAAATTGTTCCTTTGGGGGGGTATTGCAACTTTTGGCCATTTTGAGGCGAAATTGTTCCTTTGGGGGGGTATTGCAATTTTTTGCCATTTTGAGGCGAAATTGTTCCTTTGGGGGGTATTGCAACTTTTGGCCATTTTGAAGCGAAATTGTTCCTTTCGGGGGTATTGCAACTTTTGGCCATTTTGAAGCGAAATTGTTCCTTTGGGGGGTATTGCATTTTTTTGCCATTTTGAAGCGAAATTGTTCCTTTGGGGGGGTATTGCAACTTTTCGGCATTTTGAGGCGAAATTGTTCCTTTGGGGGGTATTGCAATTTTTTTCCATTTTGAGGCGAAATTGTTCCTTTGGGGGGGTATTACAACTTTTGGCCATTTTGAAGCGAAATTGTTCCTTTCGGGGGGTATTGCAACTTTTCGGCATTTTAAAGCGAAATTGTTCCTTTGGGGGGTATTGCAATTTTTTGCCATTTTGAGGCGAAATTGTTCCTTTGGGGGGGTATTGCAACTTTTGGCCATTTTGAAGCGAAATTGTTCCTTTGGGGGGTATTGCAATTTTTTTTTCATTTTGAGGCGAAATTGTTCCTTTGGGGGGGGGTATTGCAAATTTTGGCCATTTTGAAGCGAAATTGTTCCTTTGGGGGATATTGCAATTTTTTGCCATTTTGAGGCGAAATTGTTCCTTTGGGGGGTATTGCAACTTTTCGGCATTTTGAGGCGAAATTGTTCCTTTGGGGGGGTATTACAATTTTTTGCCATTTTGAGGTGATATTGTTCCTTTGGGGGGTATTGCAACTTTTGGCCATTTTGAAGCGAAATTGTTCCTTTGGGGGGTATTGCATTTTTTTGCCATTTTGAGGCGAAATTGTTCCTTTGGGGGGGTATTGCAACTTTTGGCCATTTTGAAGCGAAATTGTTCCTTTGGGGGGGTATTGCAATTTTTTGCCATTTTGAGGCGAAATTGTTCCTTTGGGGGGGTATTGTAACTTTTGGCCTTTTTGAGGCGAAATTGTTCCTTTGGGGGGGTATTGCAACTTTTGGCATTTTTGAGGCGAAATTGATCCTTTGGGGGGGTATTGCAACTTTTCGGCATTTTGAGGCGAAATTGTTCCTTTGGGGGGGTATTGCAATTTTTTGCCATTTTGAGGCGAAATTGTTCCTTTGGGGGGGTATTGCAACTTTTGGCTATTTTGAAGCGAAATTGTTCCTTTGGGGGGTATTGCAATTTTTTTTCCATTTTGAGGCGAAATTGTTCCTTTGGGGGGGTATTGCAACTTTTGGCCATTTTGAAGCAAAATTGTTTCTTTCGGGGGGTATTTCAACTATTCGTCATTTTGAAGCGAAATTGTTCCTTTGGGGGGTATTGCAATTTTTTGCCATTTTGAGGCGAAATTGTTCCTTTGGGGGGGTATTGCAACTTTTGGCCATTTTGAAGCGAAATTGTTCCTTTGGGGGGGTATTGCAATTTTTTGCCATTTTGAGGCGAAATTGTTCCTTTGGGGGGGTATTGCAACTTTTGGCATTTTTGAGGCGAAATTGTTCCTTTGGGGGGGTATTGCAACTTTTCGGCATTTTGAGGCGAAATTGTTCCTTTGGGGGGGTATTGCAATTTTTTGCCATTTTGAGGCGAAATTGTTCCTTTGGGGGGGGCATTGCAACTTTTGGCCATTTTGAAGCGAAATTGTTCCTTTCGGGGGGTATTGCAACTTTTGGCCATTTTGAAGCGAAATTGTTCCTTTGGGGGGGTATTGCAACTTTTCGGCATTTTGAGGCGAAATTGTTCCTTTGGGGGGGTATTGCAATTTTTTGCCATTTTGAGGCGAAATTGTTCCTTTGGGGGGGTATTGCAACTTTTGGCCATTTTGAAGCGAAATTGTTCCTTTGGGGGGGTATTGCAATTTTTGGCCATTTTGAGGCGAAATTGTTCCTTTGGGGGGGTATTGCAACTTTTGGCCATTTTGAAGCGAAATTGTTCCTTTCGGGGGGTATTGCAACTTTTCGGCATTTTGAGGCGAAATTGTTCCTTTGGGGGGGTATTGCAACTTTTGGCCATATTGAAGCAAAATTGTTCCTTTGGGGGGTATTGCAATTTTTAACCATTTTGAGGCGAAATTGTTCCTTTGGGGGGGTATTGCAACTTTTGGCCATTTTGAAGCGAAATTGTTCCTTTCGGGGGGTATTGCAACTTTTCAGCATTTTGAGGCGAAATTGTTCCTTTGGGGGGGTATTGCAATTTTTTGCCATTTTGAGGCGAAATTGTTCCTTTGGGAAGGTATTGCAACTTTTCGGCATTTTGAGGCGAAATTGTTCCTTTGGGGGGTATTGCAATTTTTTTTCCATTTTGAGGCGAAAATTGTTCCTTTGGGGGGGTATTGCAACTTTTGGCCATTTTGAAGCGAAATTGTTCCTTTCGGGGGGTATTGCAACTTTTCGGCATTTTGATGCGAAATTGTTCCTTTGGGGGGTATTGCAATTTTTTGCCATTTTGAGGCGAAATTGTTCCTTTGGGGGGGTATTGCAACTTTTGGCCATTTTGAAGCGAAATTGTTCCTTTGGGGGGGTATTGCAATTTTTTTTTCATTTTGAGGCGAAATTGTTCATTTGGGGGGTATTGCAAATTTTGGCCATTTTGAAGCGAAATTGTTCCTTTGGGGGGGTATTGCAATTTTTTGCCATTTTGAGGCGAAATTGTTCCTTTGGGGGGGTATTGCAACTTTTCGGCATTTTGAGGCGAAATTGTTCCTTTGGGGGGGGTATTGCATTTTTTCGGCATTTTGAGGCGAAATTGTTTCTTGGGGGGTATTGCAACTTTTGGCCATTTTGAAGCGAAATTGTTCCTTTGGGGGTTATTGCAACTTTTGGCCATTTTGAAGCGAAATTGTTCCTTTCGGGGGGTATTGCAACTTTTCGGCATTTTGAGGCGAAATTGTTCCTTTGGGGGGGTATTGCAACTTTTGGCCATATTGAAGCGAAATTGTTCCTTTGGGGGGTATTGCAATTTTTAACCATTTTGAGGCGAAATTGTTCCTTTGGGGGGGTATTGCATTTTTTCGGCATTTTGAGGCGAAATTGTTTCTTGGGGGGTATTGCAACTTTTGGCCATTTTGAGGCGAAATTGTTCCTTTGGGGGTTATTGCAACTTTTGGCCATTTTGAAGCGAAATTGTTCCTTTCGGGGGGTATTGCAACTTTTCGGCATTTTGAGGCGAAATTGTTCCTTTGGGGGGGTATTGCAACTTTTGGCCATATTGAAGCGAAATTGTTCCTTTGGGGGGTATTGCAATTTTTAACCATTTTGAGGCGAAATTGTTCCTTTGGGGGGTATTGCAACTTTTGGCCATTTTGAAGCGAAATTGTTCCTTTCGGGGGGTATTGCAACTTTTCAGCATTTTGAGGCGAAATTGTTCCTTTGGGGGGGTATTGCAATTTTTTGCCATTTTGAGGCGAAATTGTTCCTTTGGGGGGGTATTGCAACTTTTCGGCATTTTGAGGCGAAATTGTTCCTTTGGGGGGTATTGCAATTTTTTTTCCAATTTGAGGCGAAATTGTTCCTTTGGGGGGGTATTGCAACTTTTGGCCATTTTGAAGCGAAATTGTTCCTTTCGGGGGGTATTGCAACTTTTCGGCATTTTGAAGTGAAATTGTTCCTTTGGGGGGTATTGCAATTTTTTGCCATTTTGAGGCGAAATTTTTCCTTTGGGGGGGTATTGCAACTTTTGGCCATTTTGAAGCGAAATTGTTCCTTTGGGGGGGTATTGCAACTTTTGGCCATTTTGAAGCGAAATTGTTCCTTTGGGGGGTATTGCATTTTTTTGCCATTTTGAGGCGAAATTGTTCCTTTGGGGGGTATTGCAATTTTTTGCCATTTTGAGGCGAAATTGTTCCTTTGGGGGGGTATTGCAACTTTTGGCCATTTTGAAGCGAAATTGTTCCTTTGGGGGGTATTGCAACTTTTGGCCATTTTGAAGCGAAATTGTTCCTTTGGGGGGGTATTGCAACTTTTGGCCATTTTGAAGTGAAATTGTTCCTTTCGGGGGGTATTGCAACTTTTCAGCATTTTGAAGCGAAATTGTTCCTTTGGGGGGGTATTGCAAATTTTTGCCATTTTGAGGCGAAATTGTTCCTTTGGGGGGGTATTGCAACTTTTGGCCATTTTGAAGCGAAATTGTTCCTTTGGGGGGGTATTGCAACTTTTCGGCATTTTGAGGCGAAATTGTTCCTTTGGGGGGGTATTGCAACTTTTGGCCATTTTGAAGCGAAATTGTTCCTTTCGGGGGGTATTGCAACTTTTCGGCATTTTGAGGCGAAATTGTTCCTTTGGGGGGGGTATTGCAACTTTTGGCCATTTTGAAGCGAAATTGTTCCTTTGGGGGGGTATTGCAACTTTTCGGCATTTTGAGGCGAAATTGTTCCTTTGGGGGGGTATTGCAATTTTTTGCCATTTTGAGGCGAAATTGTTCCTTTGGGGGGGTATTGCAACTTTTGGCCATCTTGAAGCGAAATTGTTCCTTTGGGGGGGTATTGCAATTTTTTGCCATTTTGAGGTGAAATTGTTCCTTTGGGGGGGGGTATTGCAACTTTTGGCCATATTGAAGCGAAATTGTTCCATTGGGAGGGTATTGCAATTTTTAACCATTTTGAGGCGAAAGTGTTCCTTTGGGGGGGTATTGCAATTTTTTTGCCATTTTGAGGCGAAATTGTTCCTTTGGGGGGGGTATTGCAACTTTTCGGCATTTTGAGGCGAAATTGTTCCTTTGGGGGGTATTGCAATTTTTTTTCCATTTTGAGGCGAAATTGTTCCTTTGGGGGGGTATTGCAAATTTTGGCCATTTTGAAGCGAAATTGTTCCTTTGGGGGGGTATTGCAATTTTTTGCCATTTTGAGGCGAAATTGTTCCTTTGGGGGGGTATTGCAACTTTTCGGCATTTTGAGGCGAAATTGTTCCTTTGGGGGGGTATTACAATTTTTTGCCATTTTGAGGTGAAATTGTTCCTTTGGGGGGGTATTGCAACTTTTGGCCATTTTGAAGCGAAATTGTTCCTTTGGGGGGTATTGCAATTTTTTGCCATTTTGAGGCGAAATTGTTCCTTTGGGGGGGTATTGCAAATTTTGGCCATTTTGAAGCGAAATTGTTCCTTTCGGGGGGTATTGCAATTTTTTGCCATTTTGAGGTGAAATTGTTCCTTTGGGGGGGGTATTGCAACTTTTGGCCATTTTGAAGCGAAATTGTTCCTTTGGGGGGTATTGCATTTTTTTGCCATTTTGAGGCGAAATTGTTCCTTTGGGGGGGTATTGCAACTTTTGGCCTTTTTGAGGCGAAATTGTTCCTTTGGGGGGTATTGCAACTTTTGGCCATTTTGAGGCGAAATTGTTCCTTTGGGGGGTATTGCAATTTTTTGCCATTTTGAGGCGAAATTGTTCCTTTGGGGGGGGGTATTGCAACTTTTGGCCATTTTGAAGCGAAATTGTTCCTTGGGGGGGTATTGCAACTTTTGGCCATTTTGAAGCGAAATTGTTCCTTTGGGGGGTATTGCATTTTTTTGCCATTTTGAAGCGAAATTGTTCCTTTGGGGGGGTATTGCAACTTTTCGGCATTTTGAGGCGAAATTGTTCCTTTGCGGGGGTATTGCAATTTTTTTGCCATTTTGAGGCGAAATTGTTCCTTTGGGGGGGTATTGCAACTTTTCGGCATTTTGAGGCGAAATTGTTCCTTTGGGGGGTATTGCAATTTTTTTTCCATTTTGAGGCGAAATTGTTCCTTTGGGGGGGTATTGCAAATTTTGGCCATTTTGAAGCGAAATTGTTCCTTTGGGGGGGTATTGCAATTTTTTGCCATTTTGAGGCGAAATTGTTCCTTTGGGGGGGTATTGCAACTTTTCGGCATTTTGAGGCGAAATTGTTCCTTTGGGGGGGTATTGCAACTTTTCGGCATTTTGAGGCGAAATTGTTCCTTTGGGGGGGTATTACAATTTTTTGCCATTTTGAGGTGAAATTGTTCCTTTGGGGGGGTATTGCAACTTTTCGGCATTTTGAGGCGAAATTGTTCCTTTGCGGGGGTATTGCAATTTTTTTGCCATTTTGAGGCGAAATTGTTCCTTTGGGGGGGTATTGCAACTTTTCGGCATTTTGAGGCGAAATTGTTCCTTTGGGGGGTATTGCAATTTTTTTTCCATTTTGAGGCGAAATTGTTCCTTTGGGGGGGTATTGCAAATTTTGGCCATTTTGAAGCGAAATTGTTCCTTTGGGGGGGTATTGCAATTTTTTGCCATTTTGAGGCGAAATTGTTCCTTTGGGGGGGTATTGCAACTTTTCGGCATTTTGAGGCGAAATTGTTCCTTTGGGGGGGTATTGCAACTTTTCGGCATTTTGAGGCGAAATTGTTCCTTTGGGGGGGTATTACAATTTTTTGCCATTTTGAGGTGAAATTGTTCCTTTGGGGGGGTATTGCAACTTTTGGCCATTTTGAAGCGAAATTGTTCCTTCGGGGGGTATTGCAATTTTTTGCCATTTTGAGGCGAAATTGTTCCTTTGGGGGGGTATTGCAAATTTTGGCCATTTTGAAGCGAAATTGTTCCTTTGGGGGGGTATTGCAATTTTTTGCCATTTTGAGGCGAAATTGTTCCTTTGGGGGGGTATTACAATTTTTTGCCATTTTGAGGTGAAATTGTTCCTTTGGGGGGTATTGCAACTTTTGGCCATTTTGAAGCGAAATTGTTCCTTTGGGGGGTATTGCATTTTTTTGCCATTTTGAGGCGAAATTGTTCCTTTGGGGGGGTATTGCAACTTTTGGCCTTTTTGAGGCGAAATTGTTCTTTTGGGGGGGTATTGCAACTTTTGGCCATTTTGAGGCGAAATTGTTCCTTTGGGGGGTATTGCAATTTTTTTTCCATTTTGAGGCGAAATTGTTCCTTTGGGGGGGTATTGCAACTTTTGGCCATTTTGAAGCGAAATTGTTCCTTTCGGGGGGTATTGCAACTTTTCGGCATTTTGAAGTGAAATTGTTCCTTTGGGGGGTATTGCAATTTTTTGCCATTTTGAGGCGAAATTGTTCCTTTGGGGGGGTATTGCAACTTTTGGCCATTTTGAAGCGAAATTGTTCCTTTGGGGGGGTATTGCAACTTTTGGCCATTTTGAAGCGAAATTGTTCCTTTGGGGGGGTATTGCAACTTTTGGCCATTTTGAAGTGAAATTGTTCCTTTCGGGGGGTATTGCAACTTTTCAGCATTTTGAAGCGAAATTGTTCCTTTGGGGGGGTATTGCAAATTTTTGCCATTTTGAGGCGAAATTGTTCCTTTGGGGGGGTATTGCAACTTTTGGCCATTTTGAAGCGAAATTGTTCCTTTGGGGGGGTATTGCAACTTTTCGGCATTTTGAGGCGAAATTGTTCCTTTGGGGGGGTATTGCAACTTTTGGCCATTTTGAAGCGAAATTGTTCCTTTCGGGAGGTATTGCAACTTTTCGGCATTTTGAGGCGAAATTGTTCCTTTGGGGGGGGTATTGCAACTTTTGGCCATTTTGAAGCGAAATTGTTCCTTTGGGGGGGTATTGCAACTTTTCGGCATTTTGAGGCGAAATTGTTCCTTTGGGGGGGTATTGCAATTTTTTGCCATTTTGAGGCGAAATTGTTCCTTTGGGGGGGTATTGCAACTTTTGGCCATCTTGAAGCGAAATTGTTCCTTTGGGGGGGTATTGCAATTTTTTGCCATTTTGAGGTGAAATTGTTCCTTTGGGGGGGGTATTGCAACTTTTGGCCATATTGAAGCGAAATTGTTCCATTGGGAGGGTATTGCAATTTTTAACCATTTTGAGGCGAAAGTGTTCCTTTGGGGGGGTATTGCAATTTTTTTGCCATTTTGAGGCGAAATTGTTCCTTTGGGGGGGTATTGCAACTTTTCGGCATTTTGAGGCGAAATTGTTCCTTTGGGGGGTATTGCAATTTTTTTTCCATTTTGAGGCGAAATTGTTCCTTTGGGGGGGTATTGCAAATTTTGGCCATTTTGAAGCGAAATTGTTCCTTTGGGGGGGTATTGCAATTTTTTGCCATTTTGAGGCGAAATTGTTCCTTTGGGGGGGTATTGCAACTTTTCGGCATTTTGAGGCGAAATTGTTCCTTTGGGGGGGTATTACAATTTTTTGCCATTTTGAGGTGAAATTGTTCCTTTGGGGGGGTATTGCAACTTTTGGCCATTTTGAAGCGAAATTGTTCCTTTGGGGGGTATTGCAATTTTTTGCCATTTTGAGGCGAAATTGTTCCTTTGGGGGGGTATTGCAAATTTTGGCCATTTTGAAGCGAAATTGTTCCTTTCGGGGGGTATTGCAATTTTTTGCCATTTTGAGGTGAAATTGTTCCTTTGGGGGGGGGGTATTGCAACTTTTGGCCATTTTGAAGCGAAATTGTTCCTTTGGGGGGTATTGCATTTTTTTGCCATTTTGAGGCGAAATTGTTCCTTTGGGGGGGTATTGCAACTTTTGGCCTTTTTGAGGCGAAATTGTTCCTTTGGGGGGTATTGCAACTTTTGGCCATTTTGAGGCGAAATTGTTCCTTTGGGGGGGTATTGCAATTTTTTGCCATTTTGAGGCGAAATTGTTCCTTTGGGGGGGGTATTGCAACTTTTGGCCATTTTGAAGCGAAATTGTTCCTTTGGGGGGTATTGCAATTTTTTTTCCATTTTGAGGCGAAATTGTTCCTTTGGGGGGGTATTGCAAATTTTGGCCATTTTGAAGCGAAATTGTTCCTTTGGGGGGGTATTGCAATTTTTTGCCATTTTGAGGCGAAATTGTTCCTTTGGGGGGGTATTGCAACTTTTCGGCATTTTGAGGCGAAATTGTTCCTTTGGGGGGTATTACAATTTTTTGCCATTTTGAGGTGAAATTGTTCCTTTGGGGGGGTATTGCAACTTTTCGGCATTTTGAGGCGAAATTGTTCCTTTGGGGGGGTATTACAATTTTTTGCCATTTTGAGGTGAAATTGTTCCTTTGGGGGGGTATTGCAACTTTTGGCCATTTTGAAGCGAAATTGTTCCTTTGGGGGGTATTGCAATTTTTTGCCATTTTGAGGCGAAATTGTTCCTTTGGGGGGGTATTGCAAATTTTGGCCATTTTGAAGCGAAATTGTTCCTTTGGGGGGGTATTGCAATTTTTTGCCATTTTGAGGCAAAATTGTTCCTTTGGGGGGGTATTGCAACTTTTGGCCATTTTGAAGCGAAATTGTTCCTTTGGGGGTATTGCATTTTTTTGCCATTTTGAGGCGAAATTGTTCCTTTGGGGGGGTATTGCAACTTTTGGCCTTTTTGAGGCGAAATTGTTCCTTTGGGGGGGTATTGCAACTTTTGGCCATTTTGAGGCGAAATTGTTCCTTTGGGGGGGTATTGCAATTTTTTGCCATTTTGAGGCGAAATTGTTCCTTTGGGGGGGTATTGCAACTTTTGGCCATTTTGAAGCGAAATTGTTCCTTTGGGGGGGTATTGCAACTTTTCGGCATTTTGAGGCGAAATTGTTCCTTGGGGGGGTATTGCAACTTTTGGCCATTTTGAAGCGAAATTGTTCCTTTCGGGGGTATTGCAACTTTTGGCCATTTTGAAGCGAAATTGTTCCTTTGGGGGGTATTGCATTTTTTTGCCATTTTGAAGCGAAATTGTTCCTTTGGGGGGGTATTGCAACTTTTCGGCATTTTGAGGCGAAATTGTTCCTTTGGGGGGTATTGCAATTTTTTTCCATTTTGAGGCGAAATTGTTCCTTTGGGGGGGTATTACAACTTTTGGCCATTTTGAAGCGAAATTGTTCCTTTCGGGGGGTATTGCAACTTTTCGGCATTTTAAAGCGAAATTGTTCCTTTGGGGGGTATTGCAATTTTTTGCCATTTTGAGGCGAAATTGTTCCTTTGGGGGGGTATTGCAACTTTTGGCCATTTTGAAGCGAAATTGTTCCTTTGGGGGGTATTGCAATTTTTTTTTCATTTTGAGGCGAAATTGTTCCTTTGGGGGGGGTATTGCAAATTTTGGCCATTTTGAAGCGAAATTGTTCCTTTGGGGGGTATTGCAATTTTTTGCCATTTTGAGGCGAAATTGTTCCTTTGGGGGGTATTGCAACTTTTCGGCATTTTGAGGCGAAATTGTTCCTTTGGGGGGGTATTACAATTTTTTGCCATTTTGAGGTGAAATTGTTCCTTTGGGGGGTATTGCAACTTTTGGCCATTTTGAAGCGAAATTGTTCCTTTGGGGGGTATTGCATTTTTTTGCCATTTTGAGGCGAAATTGTTCCTTTGGGGGGTATTGCAACTTTTGGCCATTTTGAAGCGAAATTGTTCCTTTGGGGGGGTATTGCAATTTTTTGCCATTTTGAGGCGAAATTGTTCCTTTGGGGGGTATTGTAACTTTTGGCCTTTTTGAGGCGAAATTGTTCCTTTGGGGGGGTATTGCAACTTTTGGCCATTTTGAAGCGAAATTGTTCCTTTGGGGGGGTATTGCAACTTTTCGGCATTTTGAGGCGAAATTGTTCCTTTGGGGGGGTATTGCAATTTTTTGCCATTTTGAAGCGAAATTGTTCCTTTGGGGGGGTATTGCAACTTTTCGGCATTTTGAGGCGAAATTGTTCCTTGGGGGGGTATTGCAACTTTTGGCCATTTTGAAGCGAAATTGTTCCTTTGGGGGGTGTATTGCAATTTTTAACCATTTTGAGGCGAAATTGTTCCTTTGGGGGGGTATTGCAACTTTTGGCCATTTTAAAGTGAAATTGTTCCTTTCGGGGGGTATTGCAACTTTTCAGCATTTTTGCATTGAAATTGTTCCTTTGGGGGGGTATTGCAATTTTTTGCCATTTTGAAGCGAAATTGTTCCTTTGGGGGGGTATTGCAATTTTTTGCCATTTTGAGGCGAAATTGTTCCTTTGGGGGGGTATTGCAACTTTTGGCCATTTTGAAGCGAAATTGTTCCTTTGGGGGGGTATTGCAACTTTTCGGCATTCTGAGGCGAAATTGTTCCTTTGGGGGGGTATTGCAATTTTTTTCCATTTTGAGGCGAAATTGTTCCTTTGGGGGGGTATTGCAACTTTTGGCCATTTTGAAGCGAAATTGTTCCTTTGGGGGGGTATTGCAATTTTTTGCCTTTTTGAGGCGAAATTGTTCCTTTGGGGGGGTATTGCAACTTTTCGGCATTTTGAGGCGAAATTGTTCCTTTGGGGGGGTATAGCAATTTTTTGCCATTTTGAGGCGAAATTGTTTCTTTGGGGGGGTATTGCAACTTTTGGCCATTTTGAAGCGAAATTGTTCCTTTGGGGGGGTATTGCAACTTTTCGGCATTTTGAGGCGAAATTGTTCCTTGGGGGGGTATTGCAACTTTTGGCCATTTTGAAGCGAAATTGTTCCTTTGGGGGGTGTATTGCAATTTTTAACCATTTTGAGGCGAAATTGTTCCTTGGGGGGGTATTGCAACTTTTGGCCATTTTAAAGTGAAATTGTTCCTTTCGGGGGGTATTGCAACTTTTCAGCATTTTTGCATTGAAATTGTTCCTTTGGGGGGGTATTGCAATTTTTTGCCATTTTGAGGCGAAATTGTTCCTTTTGGGGGGGTATTGCAACTTTTGGCCATTTTGAAGCGAAATTGTTCCTTTGGGGGGTATTGCAATTTTTTGCCATTTTGAGGCGAAATTGTTCCTTTGGGGGGGTATTGCAACTTTTGGCCATATTGAAGAGAAATTGTTCCTTTGGGGGGTTTTTACAATTTTTGGCCATTTTGAGGCGAAATTGTTCCTTTCGGGGGGTATTGCAACTTTTCGGCATTTTGAGGCGAAATTGTTCCTTTGGGGGGGTATTGCAACTTTTGGCCATTTTGAAGCGAAATTGTTCCTTTGGGGGGGTATTGCAATTTTTTGCCATTTTGAGGCGAAATTGTTCCTTTGGGGGGTATTGCAACTTTTGGCCATTTTGAAGCGAAATTGTTCCTTTGGGGGGGGTATTGCAACTTTTCGGCATTTTGAGGCGAAATTGTTCCTTGGGGGGGTATTGCAACTTTTGGCCATTTTGAAGCGAAATTGTTCCTTTGGGGGGTGTATTGCAACTTTTGGCCATTTTAAAGTGAAATTGTTCCTTTCGGGGGGTATTGCCACTTTTCAGCATTTTTGCATTGAAATTGTTCCTTTGGGGGGGTATTGCAATTTTTTGCCATTTTGAGGCGAAATTGTTCCTTTTGGGGGGGTATTGCAACTTTTGGCCATTTTGAAGCGAAATTGTTCCTTTGGGGGGTATTGCAATTTTTTGCCATTTTGAGGCGAAATTGTTCCTTTGGGGGGGTATTGCAACTTTTGGCGATATTGAAGCGAAATTGTTCCTTTGGGGGGTTTTTACAATTTTTGGCCATTTTGAGGCGAAATTGTTCCTTTCGGGGACTATTGCAACTTTTCGGCATTTTGAGGCGAAATTGTTCCTTTGGGGGGGTATTGCAACTTTTGGCCATTTTGAAGCGAAATTGTTCCTTTGGGGGGGTATTGCAATTTTTAACCATTTTGAGGCGAAATTGTTCCTTTCGGGGGGTATTGCAACTTTTCAGCATTTTGCAGCGAAATTGTTCCTTTGGGGGGGTATTGCAATTTTTTGCCATTTTGAGGCGAAATTGTTCCTTTGGGGGGGTTATGCAATTTTTTGCCATTTTGAGGCGAAATTGTTCCTTTGGGGGGGTATTGCAACTTTTGGCCATTTTGAAGCGAAATTGTTCCTTTGGGGGGGTATTGCAATTTTTTGCCATTTTGAGGCGAAATTGTTCCTTGGGGGGGTATTGCAACTTTTGGCCATATTGAAACGAAATTGTTCCTTTGGGGGGTTTTTACAATTTTTGGCCATTTTGAGGCGAAATTGTTCCTTTCGGGGGGTATTGCAACTTTTCGGCATTTTGAGGCGAAATTGTTCCTTTGGGGGGGTATTGCAACTTTTGGCCATTTTGAAGCGAAATTGTTCCTTTGGGGGGGTATTGCAACTTTTCGGCATTTTGAGGCGAAATTGTTCCTTTGGGGGGGTATTGCAATTTTTTGCCATTTTGAGGCGAAATTGTTCCTTTGGGGGGGTATTGCAACTTTTGGCCATTTTGAAGCGAAATTGTTCCTTTGGGGGGGTATTGCAATTTTTTGCCATTTTGAGGCGAAATTGTTCCTTTGGGGGGGTATTGCAACTTTTGGCCATTTTGAAGCGAAATTGTTCCTTTCGGGGGGGTATTGCAACTTTTCGGCATTTTGAGGCGAAATTGTTCCTTTGGGGGGGTATTGCAACTTTTGGCCATATAGAAGCGAAATTGTTCCTTTGGGGGGGTATTGCAATTTTTAACCATTTTGAGGCGAAATTGTTCCTTTGGGGGGGTATTGCAACTTTTGGCCATTTTGAAGCGAAATTGTTCCTTTCGGGGGGTATTGCAACTTTTCAGCATTTTGAGGCGAAATTGTTCCTTTGGGGGGGTATTGCAATTTTTTGCCATTTTGAGGCGAAATTGTTCCTTTGGGGGGGTATTGCAACTTTTCGGCATTTTGAGGCGAAATTGTTCCTTTGGGGGGTATTGCATTTTTTTTTCCATTTTGAGGCGAAATTGTTTCTTTGGGGGGGTATTGCAACTTTTGGCCATTTTGAAGCGAAATTGTTCCTTTCGGGGGGTATTGCAACTTTTCGGCATTTTGAAGCGAAATTGTTCCTTTGGGGGGTATTGCAATTTTTGCCATTTTGAGGCGAAATTGTTCCTTTGGGGGGGTATTGCAACTTTTGGCCATTTTGAAGCGAAAATGTTCCTTTGGGGGGGTATTGCAATTTTTTTTTCATTTTGAGGCGAAATTGTTCCTTTGGGGGGTTTTTGCAAATTTTGGCCATTTTGAAGCGAAATTGTTCCTTTGGGGGGGTATTGCATTTTTTTGCCATTTTGAGGCGAAATTGTTCCTTTGGGGGGGTATTGCAACTTTTGGCCATTTTGAAGCGAAATTGTTCCTTTGGGGGGTATAGCAATTTTTTGCCATTTTGAGGCGAAATTGTTCCTTTGGGGGGGTATTGCAACTTTTGGCCTTTTTGAGGCGAAATTGTTCCTTTGGGGGGGTATTGCAACTTTTCGGCATTTTGAGGCGAAATTGTTCCTTTGGGGGGGTATTGCAATTATTTGCCATTTTGAGGCGAATTTGTTTCTTTGGGGGGGTATTGCAACTTTTGGCCATTTTGAAGCGAAATTGTTCCTTTGGGGGGGTATTGCAACTTTTCGGCATTTTGAGGCGAAATTGTTCCTTGGGGGGGTATTGCAACTTTTGGCCATTTTGAAGCGAAATTGTTCCTTTGGGGGGGTATTGCAATTTTTAACCATTTTGAGGCGAAATTGTTCCTTTGGGGGGGTATTGCAATTTTTTGCCATTTTGAGGCGAAATTGTTCCTTTGGGGGGGTATTGCAACTTTTGGCCATTTTGAAGCGAAATTGTTCCTTTGGGGGGTATTGCAATTTTTTGCCATTTTGAGGCGAAATTGTTCCTTTGGGGGGTATTGCAACTTTTGGCCATTTTGAAGCGAAATTGTTCCTTTCGGGGGGTATTGCAACTTTTCAGCATTTTGAGGCGAAATTGTTCCTTTGGGGGGGTATTGCAATTTTTTGCCATTTTGAGGCGAAATTGTTCCTTTGGGGGGGTATTGCAACTTTTCGGCATTTTGAGGCGAAATTGTTCCTTTGGGGGGTATTGCATTTTTTTTTCCATTTTGAGGCGAAATTGTTTCTTTGGGGGGGTATTGCAACTTTTGGCCATTTTGAAGCGAAATTGTTCCTTTCGGGGGGTATTGCAACTTTTCGGCATTTTGAAGCGAAATTGTTCCTTTGGGGGGTATTGCAATTTTTGCCATTTTGAGGCGAAATTGTTCCTTTGGGGGGGTATTGCAACTTTTGGCCATTTTGAAGCGAAAATGTTCCTTTGGGGGGGTATTGCAATTTTTTTTTCATTTTGAGGCGAAATTGTTCCTTTGGGGGGTTTTTGCAAATTTTGGCCATTTTGAAGCGAAATTGTTCCTTTGGGGGGGTATTGCATTTTTTTGCCATTTTGAGGCGAAATTGTTCCTTTGGGGGGGTATTGCAACTTTTGGCCATTTTGAAGCGAAATTGTTCCTTTGGGGGGTATAGCAATTTTTTGCCATTTTGAGGCGAAATTGTTCCTTTGGGGGGGTATTGCAACTTTTGGCCTTTTTGAGGCGAAATTGTTCCTTTGGGGGGGTATTGCAACTTTTGGCCATTTTGAAGCGAAATTGTTCCTTTGGGGGGGTATTGCAACTTTTCGGCATTTTGAGGCGAAATTGTTCCTTTGGGGGGGTATTGCAATTATTTGCCATTTTGAGGCGAATTTGTTTCTTTGGGGGGGTATTGCAACTTTTGGCCATTTTGAAGCGAAATTGTTCCTTTGGGGGGGTATTGCAACTTTTCGGCATTTTGAGGCGAAATTGTTCCTTGGGGGGGTATTGCAACTTTTGGCCATTTTGAAGCGAAATTGTTCCTTTGGGGGGGTATTGCAATTTTTAACCATTTTGAGGCGAAATTGTTCCTTTGGGGGGGTATTGCAATTTTTTGCCATTTTGAGGCGAAATTGTTCCTTTGGGGGGGTATTGCAACTTTTGGCCATTTTGAAGCGAAATTGTTCCTTTGGGGGGTATTGCAATTTTTTGCCATTTTGAGGCGAAATTGTTCCTTTGGGGGGGTATTGCAACTTTTGGCCATATTGAAGCGAAATTGTTCCTTTGGGGGGTTTTTACAATTTTTGGCCATTTTGAGGCGAAATTGTTCCTTTCGGGGGGTATTGCAACTTTTCGGCATTTTGAGGCGAAATTGTTCCTTTGGGGGGTATTGCAACTTTTGGCCATTTTGAAGCGAAATTGTTCCTTTGGGGGGTATTGCAATTTTTTGACATTTTGAGGCGAAATTGTTCCTTTGGGGGGGTATTGCAACTTTTGGCCATTTTGAAGCGAAATTGTTCCTTTGGGGGGGGGGTATTGCAACTTTTCGGCATTTTGAGGCGAAATTGTTCCTTTGGGGGGGTATTGCAATTTTTTGCCATTTTGAGGCGAAATTGTTCCTTTGGGGGGGTATTGCAACTTTTGGCCATTTTGAAGCGAAATTGTTCCTTTGGGGGGGTATTGCAATTTTTTGCCATTTTGAGGCGAAATTGTTCCTTTGGGGGGGTATTGCAACTTTTGGCCATTTTGAAGCGAAATTGTTCCTTTCGGGGGGGTATTGCAACTTTTCGGCATTTTGAGGCGAAATTGTTCCTTTGGGGGGGTATTGCAACTTTTGGCCATATTGAAGCGAAATTGTTCCTTTGGGGGGGTATTGCAATTTTTAACCATTTTGAGGCGAAATTGTTCCTTTGGGGGGGTATTGCAACTTTTGGCCATTTTGAAGCGAAATTGTTCCTTTCGGGGGGTATTGCAACTTTTCAGCATTTTGAGGCGAAATTGTTCCTTTGGGGGGGTATTGCAATTTTTTGCCATTTTGAGGCGAAATTATTCCTTTGGGGGGGTATTGCAACTTTTCGGCATTTTGAGGCGAAATTGTTCCTTTGGGGGGTATTGCAACTTTTGGCCATTTTGAAGCGAAATTGTTCCTTTCGGGGGGTATTGCAACTTTTCAGCATTTTAAAGCGAAATTGTTCCTTTAAGGGGTATTGCAATTTTTGCCATTTTGAGGCGAAATTGTTCCTTTGGGGGGGTATTGCAATTTTTTTTTCATTTTGAGGCGAAATTGTTCCTTTGTGGGGGGGTATTGCAAATTTTGGCCATTTTGAAGCGAAATTGTTCCTTTGGGGGGGTATTGCAATTTTTTGCCATTTTGAGGCGAAATTGTTCCTTTGGGGGGGTATTGCAACTTTTGGCCATTTTGAAGCGAAATTGTTCCTTTGGGGGGGTATTGCAATTTTTTGCCATTTTGAGGCGAAATTGTTCCTTTGGGGGGGTATTGCAACTTTTGGCCATTTTGAAGCGAAATTGTTCCTTTCGGGGGGGTATTGCAACTTTTCGGCATTTTGAGGCGAAATTGTTCCTTTGGGGGGGTATTGCAACTTTTGGCCATATTGAAGCGAAATTGTTCCTTTGGGGGGGTATTGCAATTTTTAACCATTTTGAGGCGAAATTGTTCCTTTGGGGGGGTATTGCAACTTTTGGCCATTTTGAAGCGAAATTGTTCCTTTCGGGGGGTATTGCAACTTTTCAGCATTTTGAGGCGAAATTGTTCCTTTGGGGGGGTATTGCAATTTTTTGCCATTTTGAGGCGAAATTGTTCCTTTGGGGGGGTATTGCAACTTTTCGGCATTTTGAGGCGAAATTGTTCCTTTGGGGGGGTATTGCAACTTTTGGCCATTTTGAAGCGAAATTGTTCCTTTCGGGGGGTATTGCAACTTTTCGGCATTTTGAAGCGAAATTGTTCCTTTAAGGGGTATTGCAATTTTTGCCATTTTGAGGCAAAATTGTTCCTTTGGGGGGGTATTGCAACTTTTGGCCATTTTGAAGCGAAAATGTTCCTTTGGGGGGGTATTGCAATTTTTGTTTCATTTTGAGGCGAAATTGTTCCTTTGGGGGGGGGGTATTGCAAATTTTGGCCATTTTGAAGCGAAATTGTTCCTTTGGGGGGGTATTGCAATTTTTTGCCATTTTGAGGTGAAATTGTTCCTTTGGGGGGGTATTGCAATTTTTTGCCATTTTGAGGCAAAATTGTTCCTTTGGGGGGGTATTGCAACTTTTCGGCATTTTGAGGCGAAATTGTTCCTTTGGGGGGTATTGCAATTTTTTTTCCATTTTGAGGCGAAATTTTTCCTTTGGGGGGGTATTGCAAATTTTGGCCATTTTGAAGCGAGATTGTTCCTTTCGGGGGGTATTGCAACTTTTCGGCATTTTGAAGCGAAATTGTTCCTTTGGGGGGTATTGCAATTTTTTGCCATTTTGAGGCGAAATTGTTCCTTTGGGGGGGTATTGCAACTTTGGCCATTTTGAAGCGAAATTGTTCCTTTGGGGGGGTATTGCAATTTTTTTTTCATTTTGAGGCGAAATTGTTCCTTTGGGGGGGTATTGCAAATTTTGGCCATTTTGAAGCGAAATTGTTCCTTTGGGGGGTATTGCATTTTTTTGCCATTTTGAAGCGAAATTGTTCCTTTGGGGGGGTATTGCAATTTTTTGCCATTTTGAGGCGAAATTGTTCCTTTGGGGGGGTATTGCAACTTTTGGCCTTTTTGAGGCGAAGTTGTTCCTTTGGGGGGGTATTGCTACTTTTGGCCATTTTGAAGCGAAATTGTTCATTGGGGGGGTATTGCAATTTTTTGCCATTTTGAGGCGAAATTGTTCCTTTGGGGGGGTATTGCAACTTTTGGCCATATTGAAGCGAAATTGTTCCTTTGGGGGGTTTTTACAAATTTTGGCCATTTTGAGGCGAAATTGTTCCTTTGGGGGGGTATTGCAACTTTTGGCCATTTTGAAGCGAAATTGTTCCTTTGGGGGGGTATTGCAACTTTTGGCCATTTTGAAGCGAAATTGTTCCTTTCGGGGGGTATTGCAACTTTTCAGCATTTTGAGGCGAAATTGTTCCTTTGGGGGGGTATTGCAATTTTTTGCCATTTTGAGGCGAAATTGTTCCTTTGGGGGGGTATTGCAACTTTTCGGCATTTTGAGGCGAAATTGTTCCTTTGGGGGGGTATTGCAACTTTTGGCCATTTTGAAGCGAAATTGTTCCTTTCGGGGGGTATTGCAACTTTTCGGCATTTTGAAGCGAAATTGTTCCTTTAAGGGGTATTGCAATTTTTGCCATTTTGAGGCAAAATTGTTCCTTTGGGGGGGTATTGCAACTTTTGGCCATTTTGAAGCGAAAATGTTCCTTTGGGGGGGTATTGCAATTTTTTTTTCATTTTGAGGCGAAATTGTTCCTTTGGGGGGGGGGTATTGCAAATTTTGGCCATTTTGAAGCGAAATTGTTCCTTTGGGGGGGTATTGCAATTTTTTGCCATTTTGAGGTGAAATTGTTCCTTTGGGGGGGTATTGCAATTTTTTGCCATTTTGAGGCAAAATTGTTCCTTTGGGGGGGTATTGCAACTTTTCGGCATTTTGAGGCGAAATTGTTCCTTTGGGGGGTATTGCAATTTTTTTTCCATTTTGAGGCGAAATTTTTCCTTTGGGGGGGTATTGCAAATTTTGGCCATTTTGAAGCGAGATTGTTCCTTTCGGGGGGTATTGCAACTTTTCGGCATTTTGAAGCGAAATTGTTCCTTTGGGGGGTATTGCAATTTTTTGCCATTTTGAGGCGAAATTGTTCCTTTGGGGGGGTATTGCAACTTTGGCCATTTTGAAGCGAAATTGTTCCTTTGGGGGGGTATTGCAATTTTTTTTTCATTTTGAGGCGAAATTGTTCCTTTGGGGGGGTATTGCAAATTTTGGCCATTTTGAAGCGAAATTGTTCCTTTGGGGGGTATTGCATTTTTTTGCCATTTTGAAGCGAAATTGTTCCTTTGGGGGGGTATTGCAATTTTTTGCCATTTTGAGGCGAAATTGTTCCTTTGGGGGGGTATTGCAACTTTTGGCCTTTTTGAGGCGAAGTTGTTCCTTTGGGGGGGTATTGCTACTTTTGGCCATTTTGAAGCGAAATTGTTCATTGGGGGGGTATTGCAATTTTTTGCCATTTTGAGGCGAAATTGTTCCTTTGGGGGGGTATTGCAACTTTTGGCCATATTGAAGCGAAATTGTTCCTTTGGGGGGTTTTTACAAATTTTGGCCATTTTGAGGCGAAATTGTTCCTTTGGGGGGGTATTGCAACTTTTGGCCATTTTGAAGCGAAATTGTTCCTTTGGGGGGGTATTGCAACTTTTGGCCATTTTGAAGCGAAATTGTTCCTTTCGGGGGGTATTGCAACTTTTCGGCATTTTGAGGCGAAATTGTTCCTTTGGGGGGGTATTGGAACTTTTCGGCATTTTGAGGCGAAATTGTTCCTTTGGGGGGGTATTGCAATTTTTTGCCATTTTGAGGCGAAATTGTTCCTTTGGGGGGGTATTGCAATTTTTTGCCATTTTGAGGCGAAATTGTTCCTTTGGGGGGGTATTGCAACTTTTGGCCATTTTGAAGCGAAATTGTTCCTTTGGGGGGGTATTGCAATTTTTTGCCATTTTGAGGCGAAATTGTTCCTTTGGGGGGGTATTGCAACTTTTGGCCATTTTGAAGCGAAATTGTTCCTTTCGGGGGGGGTATTGCAACTTTTCGGCATTTTGAGGCGAAATTGTTCCTTTGGGGGGGTATTGCAACTTTTGGCCATATTGAAGCGAAATTGTTCCTTTGGGGGGGTATTGCAATTTTTAACCATTTTGAGGCGAAATTGTTCCTTTGGGGGGGTATTGCAACTTTTGGCCATTTTGAAGCGAAATTGTTCCTTTCGGGGGGTATTGCAACTTTTCAGCATTTTGAGGCGAAATTGTTCCTTTGGGGGGGTATTGCAACTTTTGGCCATTTTGAAGCGAAATTGTTCCTTTCGGGGGGTATTGCAACTTTTCGGCATTTTGAAGCGAAATTGTTCCTTTAAGGGGTATTGCAATTTTTGCCATTTTGAGGCGAAATTGTTCCTTTGGGGGGGTATTGCAACTTTTGGCCATTTTGAAGCGAAAATGTTCCTTTGGGGGGGTATTGCAATTTTTTTTTCATTTTGAGGCGAAATTGTTCCTTTGGGGGGGGTATTGCAAATTTTGGCCATTTTGAAGCGAAATTGTTCCTTTGGGGGGGTATTGCAATTTTTTGCCATTTTGAGGTGAAATTGTTCCTTTGGGGGGGTATTGCAATTTTTTGCCATTTTGAGGCAAAATTGTTCCTTTGGGGGGGTATTGCAACTTTTCGGCATTTTGAGGCGAAATTGTTCCTTTGGGGGGTATTGCAATTTTTTTTCCATTTTGAGGCGAAATTTTTCCTTTGGCGGGGTATTGCAAATTTTGGCCATTTTGAAGCGAGATTGTTCCTTTCGGGGGGTATTGCAACTTTTCGGCATTTTGAAGCGAAATTGTTCCTTTGGGGGGTATTGCAATTTTTTGCCATTTTGAGGCGAAATTGTTCCTTTGGGGGGGTATTGCAACTTTGGCCATTTTGAAGCGAAATTGTTCCTTTGGGGGGGTATTGCAATTTTTTTTTCATTTTGAGGCGAAATTGTTCCTTTGGGGGGGTATTGCAAATTTTGGCCATTTTGAAGCGAAATTGTTCCTTTGGGGGGTATTGCATTTTTTTGCCATTTTGAAGCGAAATTGTTCCTTTGGGGGGGTATTGCAATTTTTTGCCATTTTGAGGCGAAATTGTTCCTTTGGGGGGGTATTGCAACTTTTGGCCTTTTTGAGGCGAAATTGTTCCTTTGGGGGGGTATTGCTACTTTTGGCCATTTTGAAGCGAAATTGTTCATTGGGGGGGTATTGCAATTTTTTGCCATTTTGAGGCGAAATTGTTCCTTTGGGGGGGTATTGCAACTTTTGGCCATATTGAAGCGAAATTGTTCCTTTGGGGGGTTTTTACAAATTTTGGCCATTTTGAGGCGAAATTGTTCCTTTGGGGGGGTATTGCAACTTTTGGCCATTTTGAAGCGAAATTGTTCCTTTGGGGGGGTATTGCAACTTTTGGCCATTTTGAAGCGAAATTGTTCCTTTCGGGGGGTATTGCAACTTTTCGGCATTTTGAGGCGAAATTGTTCCTTTGGGGGGGTATTGGAACTTTTCGGCATTTTGAGGCGAAATTGTTCCTTTGGGGGGGTATTGCAATTTTTTGCCATTTTGAGGCGAAATTGTTCCTTTGGGGGGGTATTGCAACTTTTGGCCATTTTGAAGCGAAATTGTTCCTTTGGGGGGGTATTGCAACTTTTGGCCATTTTGAAGCGAAATTGTTCCTTTCGGGGGGTATTGCAACTTTTGGCCATTTTGAAGCGAAATTGTTCCTTTGGGGGGGTATTGGAACTTTTCGGCATTTTGAGGCGAAATTGTTCCTTTGGGGGGGTATTGCAATTTTTTGCCATTTTGAGGCGAAATTGTTCCTTTGGGGGGGTATTGCAACTTTTCGGCATTTTGAGGCGAAATTGTTCCTTTGGGGGGGTATTGCAACTTTTGGCCATTTTGAAGCGAAATTGTTCCTTTCGGGGGGTATTGCAACTTTTCAGCATTTTGAAGCGAAATTTTTCCTTTAAGGGGTATTGCAATTTTTGCCATTTTGAGGCGAAATTGTTCCTTTGGGGGGGTATTGCAACTTTTGGCCATTTTGAAGCGAAAATGTTCCTTTGGGGGGGTATTGCAATTTTTTTTTCATTTTGAGGCGAAATTGTTCCTTTGGGGGGGGTATTGCAAATTTTGGCCATTTTGAAGTGAAATTGTTCCTTTGGGGGGGTATTGCAATTTTTTGCCATTTTGAGGTGAAATTGTTCCTTTGGGGGGGTATTGCAATTTTTTGCCATTTTGAGGCGAAATTGTTCCTTTGGGGGGGTATTGCAACTTTTCGGCATTTTGAGGCGAAATTGTTCCTTTCGGGGGGTATTGCAACTTTTCGGCATTTTGAAGCGAAATTGTTCCTTTGGGGGGTATTGCAATTTTTTGCCATTTTGAGGCGAAATTGTTCCTTTGGGGGGGTATTGCAACTTTGGCCATTTTGAAAGAAATTGTTCCTTTGGGGGGGTATTGCAATTTTTTTTCATTTTGAGGCGAAATTGTTCCTTTGGGGGGGTATTGCAAATTTTGGCCATTTTGAAGCGAAATTGTTCCTTTGGGGGGTATTGCATTTTTTTGCCATTTTGAAGCGAAATTGTTCCTTTGGGGGGGTATTGCAATTTTTTGCCATTTTGAGGCGAAATTGTTCCTTTGGGGGGGTATTGCAACTTTTGGCCTTTTTGAGGCGAAATTGTTCCTTTGGGGGGGTATTGCAACTTTTGGCCATTTTGAAGCGAAATTGTTCATTGGGGGGGGTATTGCAATTTTTTGCCATTTTGAGGCGAAATTGTTCCTTTGGGGGGGTATTGCAACTTTTGGCCATATTGAAGCGAAATTGTTCCTTTGGGGGGTTTTTACAAATTTTGGCTATTTTGAGGCGAAATTGTTCCTTTGGGGGGGTATTGCAACTTTTGGCCATTTTGAAGCGAAATTGTTCCTTTGGGGAGGTATTGCAACTTTTGGCCATTTTGAAGCGAAATTGTTCCTTTCGGGGGGTATTGCAACTTTTCGGCATTTTGAGGCGAAATTGTTCCTTTGGGGGGGTATTGGAACTTTTCGGCATTTTGAGGCGAAATTGTTCCTTTGGGGGGGTATTGCAACTTTTGGCCATTTTGAAGCGAAATTGTTCCTTTGGGGGGGTATTGCAACTTTTGGCCATTTTGAAGCGAAATTGTTCCTTTCGGGGGGTATTGCAACTTTTGGCCATTTTGAAGCGAAATTGTTCCTTTGGGGGGGTATTGGAACTTTTCGGCATTTTGAGGCAAAATTGTTCCTTTGGGGGGTATTGCAATTTTTTGCCATTTTGAGGCGAAATTGTTCCTTTGGGGGGGTATTGCAACTTTTCGGCATTTTGAGGCAAAATTGTTCCTTTGGGGGGGTATTGCAATTTTTTGCCATTTTGAGGCGAAATTGTTCCTTTGGGGGGGTATTGCAACTTTTGGCCATTTTGAAGCGAAATTGTTCCTTTGGGGGGTATTGCAATTTTTTGCCATTTTGAGGCGAAATTGTTCCTTTGGGGGGGTATTGCAACTTTTGGCCATTTTGAAGCGAAATTGTTCCTTTCGGGGGGGTATTGCAACTTTTCGGCATTTTGAGGCGAAATTGTTCCTTTGGGGGGGTATTGCAACTTTTGGCCATATTGAAGCGAAATTGTTCCTTTGGGGGGGTATTGCAATTTTTAACCATTTTGAGGCGAAATTGTTCCTTTGGGGGGGTATTGCAACTTTTGGCCATTTTGAAGCGAAATTGTTCCTTTCGGGGGGTATTGCAACTTTTCAGCATTTTGAGGCGAAATTGTTCCTTTGGGGGGGTATTGCAATTTTTTGCCATTTTGAGGCGAAATTGTTCCTTTGGGGGGGTATTGCAACTTTTCGGCATTTTGAGGCGAAATTGTTCCTTTGGGGGGGTATTGCAACTTTTGGCCATTTTGAAGCGAAATTGTTCCTTTCGGGGGGTATTGCAACTTTTCGGCATTTTGAAGCGAAATTGTTCCTTTAAGGGGTATTGCAATTTTTGCCATTTTGAGGCGAAATTGTTCCTTTGGGGGGGTATTGCAACTTTTGGCCATTTTGAAGCGAAAATGTTCCTTTGGGGGGGTATGGCAATTTTTTTTTCATTTTGAGGTGAAATTGTTCCTTTGGGGGGGTATTGCAATTTTTTGCCATTTTGAGGCAAAATTGTTCCTTTGGGGGGGTATTGCAACTTTTCGGCATTTTGAGGCGAAATTTTTCCTTTGGGGGGGTATTGCAAATTTTGGCCATTTTGAAGCGAGATTGTTCCTTTCGGGGGGTATTGCAACTTTTCGGCATTTTGAAGCGAAATTGTTCCTTTGGGGGGTATTGCAATTTTTTGCCATTTTGAGGCGAAATTGTTCCTTTGGGGGGGTATTGCAACTTTGGCCATTTTGAAACGAAATTGTTCCTTTGGGGGGGTATTGCAATTTTTTTTTCATTTTGAGGCGAAATTGTTCCTTTGGGGGGGGTATTGCAAATTTTGGCCATTTTGAAGCGAAATTGTTCCTTTGGGGGGTATTGCATTTTTTTGCCATTTTGAAGCGAAATTGTTCCTTTGGGGGGGTATTGCAATTTTTTGCCATTTTGAGGCGAAATTGTTCCTTTGGGGGGGTATTGCAACTTTTGGCCTTTTTGAGGCGAAATTGTTCCTTTGGGGGGGTATTGCTACTTTTGGCCATTTTGAAGCGAAATTGTTCATTGGGGGGTATTGCAATTTTTTGCCATTTTGAGGCGAAATTGTTCCTTTGGGGGGGTATTGCAACTTTTGGCCATATTGAAGCGAAATTGTTCCTTTGGGGGGTTTTTACAAATTTTGGCCATTTTGAGGCGAAATTGTTCCTTTGGGGGAGTATTGCAACTTTTGGCCATTTTGAAGCGAAATTGTTCCTTTGGGGGGTATTGCAACTTTTGGCCATTTTGAAGCGAAATTGTTCCTTTCGGGGGGTATTGCAACTTTTCGGCATTTTGAGGCGAAATTGTTCCTTTGGGGGGGTATTGGAACTTTTCGGCATTTTGAGGCGAAAATGTTCCTTTGGGGGGGTATTGCAATTTTTTTTTCATTTTGAGGCGAAATTGTTCCTTTGGGGGGGGGTATTGCAAATTTTGGCCATTTTGAAGCGAAATTGTTCCTTTGGGGGGGTATTGCAATTTTTTGCCATTTTGAGGTGAAATTGTTCCTTTGGGGGGGTATTGCAATTTTTTGCCATTTTGAGGCAAAATTGTTCCTTTGGGGGGGTATTGCAACTTTTCGGCATTTTGAGGCGAAATTGTTCCTTTGGGGGGTATTGCAATTTTTTTTCCATTTTGAGGCGAAATTTTTCCTTTGGGGGGGTATTGCAAATTTTGGCCATTTTGAAGCGAGATTGTTCCTTTCGGGGGGTATTGCAACTTTTCGGCATTTTGAAGCGAAATTGTTCCTTTGGGGGGTATTGCAATTTTTTGCCATTTTGAGGCGAAATTGTTCCTTTGGGGGGGTATTGCAACTTTGACCATTTTGAAGCGAAATTGTTCCTTTGGGGGGGTATTGCAATTTTTTTTTCATTTTGAGGCGAAATTGTTCCTTTGGGGGGGTATTGCAAATTTTGGCCATTTTGAAGCGAAATTGTTCCTTTGGGGGGTATTGCATTTTTTTGCCATTTTGAAGCGAAATTGTTCCTTTGGGGGGGTATTGCAATTTTTTGCCATTTTGAGGCGAAATTGTTCCTTTGGGGGGGTATTGCAACTTTTGGCCTTTTTGAGGCGAAATTGTTCCTTTGGGGGGGTATTGCTACTTTTGGCCATTTTGAAGCGAAATTGTTCTTTGGGGGGGTATTGCAATTTTTTGCCATTTTGAGGCGAAATTGTTCCTTTGGGGGGGTATTGCAACTTTTGGCCATATTGAAGCGAAATTGTTCCTTTGGGGGGTTTTTACAAATTTTGGCCATTTTGAGGCGAAATTGTTCCTTTGGGGGGGTATTGCAATTTTTGGCCATTTTGAAGCGAAATTGTTCCTTTGGGGGGGTATTGCAACTTTTGGCCATTTTGAAGCGAAATTGTTCCTTTCGGGGGGTATTGCAACTTTTCGGCATTTTGAGGCGAAATTGTTCCTTTGGGGGGGTATTGGAACTTTTCGGCATTTTGAGGCGAAATTGTTCCTTTGGGGGGGTATTGCAATTTTTTGCCATTTTGAGGCGAAATTGTTCCTTTGGGGGGGTATTGCAACTTTTGGCCATTTTGAAGCGAAATTGTTCCTTTGGGGGGGTATTGCAACTTTTGGCCATTTTGAAGCGAAATTGTTCCTTTCGGGGGGTATTGCAACTTTTGGCCATTTTGAAGCGAAATTGTTCCTTTGGGGGGTATTGGAACTTTTCGGCATTTTGAGGCGAAATTGTTCCTTTGGGGGGGTATTGCAATTTTTTGCCATTTTGAGGCGAAATTGTTCCTTTGGGGGGGTATTGCAACTTTTCGGCATTTTGAGGCGAAATTGTTCCTTTGGGGGGGTATTGCAACTTTTGGCCATTTTGAAGCGAAATTGTTCCTTTCGGGGGGTATTGCAACTTTTCAGCATTTTGAAGCGAAATTGTTCCTTTAAGGGGTATTGCAATTTTTGCCATTTTGAGGCGAAATTGTTCCTTTGGGGGGGTATTGCAACTTTTGGCCATTTTGAAGCGAAAATGTTCCTTTGGGGGGGTATTGCAATTTTTTTTTCATTTTGAGGCGAAATTGTTCCTTTGGGGGGGGTATTGCAAATTTTGGCCATTTTGAAGTGAAATTGTTCCTTTGGGGGGGTATTGCAATTTTTTGCCATTTTGAGGTGAAATTGTTCCTTTGGGGGGGTATTGCAATTTTTTGCCATTTTGAGGCGAAATTGTTCCTTTGGGGGGGTATTGCAACTTTTCGGCATTTTGAGGCGAAATTGTTCCTTTGGGGGGTATTGCAATTTTTTTTCCATTTTGAGGCGAAATTTTTCCTTTGGGGGGGTATTGCAAATTTTGGCCATTTTGAAGCGAGATTGTTCCTTTCGGGGGGTATTGCAACTTTTCGGCATTTTGATGCGAAATTGTTCCTTTGGGGGGTATTGCAATGTTTTGCCATTTTGAGGCGAAATTGTTCCTTTGGGGGGGTATTGCAACTTTGGCCATTTTGAAAGAAATTGTTCCTTTGGGGGGGTATTGCAATTTTTTTTCATTTTGAGGCGAAATTGTTCCTTTGGGGGGGTATTGCAAATTTTGGCCATTTTGAAGCGAAATTGTTCCTTTGGTGGGTATTGCATTTTTTTGCCATTTTGAAGCGAAATTGTTCCTTTGGGGGGGTATTGCAATTTTTTGCCATTTTGAGGCGAAATTGTTCCTTTGGGGGGGTATTGCAACTTTTGGCCTTTTTGAGGCGAAATTGTTCCTTTGGGGGGTATTGCAACTTTTGGCCATTTTGAAGCGAAATTGTTCATTGGGGTTGTATTGCAATTTTTTGCCATTTTGAGGCGAAATTGTTCCTTTGGGGGGGTATTGCAACTTTTGGCCATATTGAAGCGAAATTGTTCCTTTGGGGGGTTTTTACAAATTTTGGCTATTTTGAGGCGAAATTGTTCCTTTGGGGGGGTATTGCAACTTTTGGCCATTTTGAAGCGAAATTGTTCCTTTGGGGAGGTATTGCAACTTTTGGCCATTTTGAAGCGAAATTGTTCCTTTCGGGGGGTATTGCAACTTTTCGGCATTTTGAGGCGAAATTGTTCCTTTGGGGGGGTATTGGAACTTTTCGGCATTTTGAGGCGAAATTGTTCCTTTGGGGGGGTATTGCAATTTTTTGCCATTTTGAGACGAAATTGTTCCTTTGGGGGGGTATTGCAACTTTTGGCCATTTTGAAGCGAAATTGTTCCTTTGGGGGGGTATTGCAACTTTTGGCCATTTTGAAGCGAAATTGTTCCTTTCGGGGGGTATTGCAACTTTTGGCCATTTTGAAGCGAAATTGTTCCTTTGGGGGGGTATTGGAACTTTTCGGCATTTTGAGGCAAAATTGTTCCTTTGGGGGGTATTGCAATTTTTTGCCATTTTGAGGCGAAATTGTTCCTTTGGGGGGGTATTGCAACTTTTCGGCATTTTGAGGCGAAATTGTTCCTTTGGGGGGGTATTGCAATTTTTTGCCATTTTGAGGCGAAATTGTTCCTTTGGGGGGGTATTGCAACTTTTGGCCATTTTGAAGCGAAATTGTTCCTTTGGGGGGTATTGCAATTTTTTGCCATTTTGAGGCGAAATTGTTCCTTTGGGGGGGTATTGCAACTTTTGGCCATTTTGAAGCGAAATTGTTCCTTTCGGGGGGGTATTGCAACTTTTCGGCATTTTGAGGCGAAATTGTTCCTTTGGGGGGGTATTGCAACTTTTGGCCATATTGAAGCGAAATTGTTCCTTTGGGGGGGTATTGCAATTTTTAACCATTTTGAGGCGAAATTGTTCCTTTGGGGGGTATTGCAACTTTTGGCCATTTTGAAGCGAAATTGTTCCTTTCGGGGGGTATTGCAACTTTTCAGCATTTTGAGGCGAAATTGTTCCTTTGGGGGGGTATTGCAATTTTTTGCCATTTTGAGGCGAAATTGTTCCTTTGGGGGGGTATTGCAACTTTTCGGCATTTTGAGGCGAAATTGTTCCTTTGGGGGGGTATTGCAACTTTTGGCCATTTTGAAGCGAAATTGTTCCTTTCGGGGGGTATTGCAACTTTTCGGCATTTTGAAGCGAAATTGTTCCTTTAAGGGGTATTGCAATTTTTGCCATTTTGAGGCGAAATTGTTCCTTTGGGGGGGTATTGCAACTTTTGGCCATTTTGAAGCGAAAATGTTCCTTTGGGGGGGTATGGCAATTTTTTTTTCATTTTGAGGCGAAATTGTTCCTTTGGGGGGGGTATTGCAAATTTTGGCCATTTTGAAGCGAAATTGTTCCTTTGGGGGGGTATTGCAATTTTTTGCCATTTTGAGGTGAAATTGTTCCTTTGGGGGGGTATTGCAATTTTTTGCCATTTTGAGGCAAAATTGTTCCTTTGGGGGGGTATTGCAACTTTTCGGCATTTTGAGGTGAAATTGTTCCTTTGGGGGGTATTGCAATTTTTTTTCCATTTTGAGGCGAAATTTTTCCTTTGGGGGGGTATTGCAAATTTTGGCCATTTTGAAGCGAGATTGTTCCTTTCGGGGGGTATTGCAACTTTTCGGCATTTTGAAGCGAAATTGTTCCTTTGGGGGGTATTGCAATTTTTTGCCATTTTGAGGCGAAATTGTTCCTTTGGGGGGGTATTGCAATTTTTTTTTCATTTTGAGGCGAAATTGTTCCTTTGGGGGGTATTGCAAATTTTGGCCATTTTGAAGCGAAATTGTTCCTTTGGGGGGTATTGCATTTTTTTGCCATTTTGAAGCGAAATTGTTCCTTTGGGGGGGTATTGCAATTTTTTGCCATTTTGAGGCGAAATTGTTCCTTTGGGGGGGTATTGCTACTTTTGGCCATTTTGAAGCGAAATTGTTCATTGGGGGGGTATTGCAATTTTTTGCCATTTTGAGGCGAAATTGTTCCTTTGGGGGGGTATTGCAACTTTTGGCCATATTGAAGCGAAATTGTTCCTTTGGGGGGTTTTTACAATTTTGGCCATTTTGAGGCGAAATTGTTCCTTTGGGGGAGTATTGCAACTTTTGGCCATTTTGAAGCGAAATTGTTCCTTTGGGGGGGTATTGCAACTTTTGGCCATTTTGAAGCGAAATTGTTCCTTTCGGGGGGTATTGCAACTTTTCGGCATTTTGAGGCGAAATTGTTCCTTTGGGGGGGTATTGGAACTTTTCGGCATTTTGAGGCGAAATTGTTCCTTTGGGGGGGTATTGCAATTTTTTGCCATTTTGAGGCGAAATTGTTCCTTTGGGGGGGTATTGCAACTTTTGGCCATTTTGAAGCGAAATTGTTCCTTTCGGGGGGTATTGCAACTTTTGGCCATTTTGAAGCGAAATTGTTCCTTTGGGGGGGTATTGGAACTTTTCGGCATTTTGAGGCGAAATTGTTCCTTTGGGGGGTTATTGCAATTTTTTTGCCATTTTGAGGCGAAATTGATTCCTTTGGGGGGGTATTGCAACTTTTCGGCATTTTGAGGCGAAATTGTTCCTTTGGGGGGGTATTGCAATTTTTTGCCATTTGAGGCGAAATTGTTCCTTTGGGGGGTATTGCAACTTTTGGCCATTTTGAAGCGAAATTGTTCCTTTGGGGGGGTATTGCAATTTTTTGCCATTTTGAGGCGAAATTGTTCCTTTGGGGGGGTATTGCAACTTTTGGCCATATTGAAGCGAAATTATTCCTTTGGGGGGGTATTGCAACTTTTCGGCATTTTGAGGCGAAATTGTTCCTTTGGGGGGTATTGCAATTTTTTTTCCATTTTGAGGCGAAATTGTTCCTTTGGGGGGGTATTGCAACTTTTGGCCATTTTGAAGCGAAATTGTTCCTTTGGAGGGTTTTTACAATTTTTGGCCATTTTGAGGCGAAATTGTTCCTTTGGGGGGTATTGCAACTTTTGGCCATTTTGAAGCGAAATTGTTCCTTTGGGGGGGTATTGCAATTTTTTGCCATTTTGAGGCGAAATTGTTCCTTTGGGGGGGTATTGCAACTTTTGGCCATTTTGAAGCGAAATTGTTCCTTTGGGGGGGGGTATTGCAACTTTTCGGCATTTTGAGGCGAAATTGTTCCTTTGGGGGGGTATTGCAATTTTTTGCCATTTTGAGGCGAAATTGTTCCTTTGGGGGGTATTGCAACTTTTGGCCATTTTGAAGCGAAATTGTTCCTTTCGGCGGGTATTGCAACTTTTCGGCATTTTGAGGCGAATTGTTCCTTTGGGGGGGTATTGCAACTTTTCGGCATTTTGAGGCGAAATTGTTCCTTTGGGGGGTATTGCAATTTTTTGCCATTTTGAGGCGAAATTGTTCCTTTGGGGGGGTATTGCAACTTTTGGCCATTTTGAAGCGAAATTGTTCCTCTGGGGGGGTATTGCAATTTTTTGCCATTTTGAGGCGAAATTGTTCCTTTGGGGGGGTATTGCAACTTTTGGCCATTTTGAAGCGAAATTGTTCCTTTCGGGGGGTATTGCAACTTTTCGGCATTTTGAGGCGAAATTGTTCCTTTGGGGGGGTATTGCAACTTTTGGCCATTTTGAAGCGAAATTGTTCCTTTCGGGGGGTATTGCAACTTTTCAGCATTTTGAGGCGAAATTGTTCCTTTGGGGGGGTATTGCAATTTTTTGCCATTTTGAGGCGAAATTGTTCCTTTGGGGGGTATTGCAACTTTTGGCCATTTTGAAGCGAAATTGTTCCTTTGGGGGGGTATTGCAATTTTTTGCCATTTTGAGGCGAAATTGTTCCTTTGGGGGGGTATTGCAACTTTTGGCCATTTTGAAGCGAAATTGTTCCTTTCGGGGGGGTATTGCAACTTTTCGGCATTTTGAGGCGAAATTGTTCCTTTGAGGGGGTATTGCAACTTTTGGCCATATAGAAGCGAAATTGTTCCTTTGGGGGGGTATTGCAATTTTTAACCATTTTGAGGCGAAATTGTTCCTTTGGGGGGGTATTGCAACTTTTGGCCATTTTGAAGCGAAATTGTTCCTTTCGGGGGGTATTGCAACTTTTCAGCATTTTGAGGCGAAATTGTTCCTTTGGGGGGGTATTGCAATTTTTTGCCATTTTGAGGCGAAATTGTTCCTTTGGGGGGGTATTGCAACTTTTCGGCATTTTGAGGCGAAATTGTTCCTTTGGGGGGTATTGCAATTTTTTTTCCATTTTGAGGCGAAATTGTTTCTTTGGGGGGGTATTGCAACTTTTGGCCATTTTGAAGCGAAATTGTTCCTTTCGGGGGGTATTGCAACTTTTCGGCATTTTGAAGCGAAATTGTTCCTTTGGGGGGTATTGCATTTTTTGCCATTTTGAGGCGAAATTGTTCCTTTGGGGGGGTATTGCAACTTTTGGCCATTTTGAAGCGAAAATGTTCCTTTGGGGGGGTATTGCAATTTTTTTTTCATTTTGAGGCGAAATTGTTCCTTTGGGGGGTTTTTGCAAATTTTGGCCATTTTGAAGCGAAATTGTTCCTTTCGGGGGGGTATTGCAACTTTTCGGCATTTTGAGGCGAAATTGTTCCTTTGGGGGGGTATTGCAACTTTTGGCCATTTTGAAGCGAAATTGTTCCTTTGGGGGGTATTGCAATTTTTTGCCATTTTGAGGCGAAATTGTTCCTTGGGGGGGTATTGCAACTTTTGGCCATTTTGAAGCGAAATTGTTCCTTTGGGGGGGGGGGGGTATTGCAACTTTTCGGCATTTTGAGGCGAAATTGTTCCTTTGGGGGGGTATTGCATTTTTTTGCCATTTTGAGGCGAAATTGTTCCTTTGGGGGGGTATTGCAACTTTTGGCCATTTTGAAGCGAAATTGTTCCTTTGGGGGGTATAGCAATTTTTTGCCATTTTGAGGCGAAATTGTTCCTTTGGGGGGGTATTGCAACTTTTGGCCTTTTTGAGGCGAAATTGTTCCTTTGGGGGGGTATTGCAACTTTTGGCCATTTTGAAGCGAAATTGTTCCTTTGGGGGGGTATTGCAACTTTTCGGCATTTTGAGGCGAAATTGTTCCTTTGGGGGGGTATTGCAATTATTTGCCATTTTGAGGCGAAATTGTTTCTTTGGGGGGGTATTGCAACTTTTGGCCATTTTGAAGCGAAATTGTTCCTTTGGGGGGGTATTGCAACTTTTCGGCATTTTGAGGCGAAATTGTTCCTTGGGGGGGTATTGCAACTTTTGGCCATTTTGAAGCGAAATTGTTCCTTTGGGGGGGTATTGCAATTTTTAACCATTTTGAGGCGAAATTGTTCCTTTGGGGGGGTATTGCAATTTTTTGCCATTTTGAGGCGAAATTGTTCCTTTGGGGGGGTATTGCAACTTTTGGCCATTTTGAAGCGAAATTGTTCCTTTGGGGGGGTATTGCAATTTTTTGCCATTTTGAGGCGAAATTGTTCCTTTGGGGGGGTATTGCAACTTTTGGCCATATTGAAGAGAAATTGTTCCTTTGGGGGTTTTTACAATTTTTGGCCATTTTGAGGCGAAATTGTTCCTTTCGGGGGGTATTGCAACTTTTCGGCATTTTGAGGCGAAATTGTTCCTTTGGGGGTATTGCAACTTTTGGCCATTTTGAAGCGAAATTGTTCCTTTGGGGGGTATTGCAATTTTTTGCCATTTTGAGGCGAAATTGTTCCTTTGGGGGGGTATTGCAACTTTTGGCCATTTTGAAGCGAAATTGTTCCTTTGGGGGGGGGGGTATTGCAACTTTTCGGCATTTTGAGGCGAAATTGTTCCTTTGGGGGGGTATTGCAATTTTTTGCCATTTTGAGGCGAAATTGTTCCTTTGGGGGGGTATTGCAACTTTTGGCCATTTTGAAGCGAAATTGTTCCTTTCGGCGGGTATTGCAACTTTTCGGCATTTTGAGGCGAAATTGTTCCTTTGGGGGGGTATTGCAACTTTTGGCCATTTTGAAGCGAAATTGTTCCTTTGGGGGGGTATTGCAACTTTTCGGCATTTTGAGGCGAAATTGTTCCTTTGGGGGGGTATTGCAATTTTTTGCCATTTTGAGGCGAAATTGTTCCTTTGGGGGGGTATTGCAACTTTTGGCCATTTTGAAGCGAAATTGTTCCTTTGGGGGGGTATTGCAACTTTTCGGCATTTTGAGGCGAAATTGTTCCTTTGGGGGGGTATTGCAACTTTTGGCCATATTGAAGCGAAATTGTTCCTTTGGGGGGGTATTGCAATTTTTAACCATTTTGAGGCGAAATTGTTCCTTTGGGGGGGTATTGCAACTTTTGGCCATTTTGAAGCGAAATTGTTCCTTTCGGGGGGTATTGCAACTTTTCAGCATTTTGAGGCGAAATTGTTCCTTTGGGGGGGTATTGCAATTTTTTGCCATTTTGAGGCGAAATTGTTCCTTTGGGGGGTATTGCAACTTTTCGGCATTTTGAGGCGAAATTGTTCCTTTGGGGGGGTATTGCAACTTTTGGCCATTTTGAAGCGAAATTGTTCCTTTCGGGGGGTATTGCAACTTTTCGGCATTTTGAAGCGAAATTGTTCCTTTAAGGGGTATTGCAATTTTTGCCATTTTGAGGCGAAATTGTTCCTTTGGGGGGGTATTGCAACTTTTGGCCATTTTGAAGCGAAAATGTTCCTTTGGGGGGGTATTGCAATTTTTTTTTCATTTTGAGGCGAAATTGTTCCTTTGGGGGGGGGTATTGCAAATTTTGGCCATTTTGAAGCGAAATTGTTCCTTTGGGGGGGTATTGCAATTTTTTGCCATTTTGAGGTGAAATTGTTCCTTTGGGGGGGTATTGCAATTTTTTGCCATTTTGAGGCGAAATTGTTCCTTTGGGGGGGTATTGCAACTTTTCGGCATTTTGAGGCGAAATTGTTCCTTTGGGGGGTATTGCAATTTTTTTTCCATTTTGAGGCGAAATTGTTTCTTTGGGGGGGTATTGCAACTTTTGGCCATTTTGAAGCGAAATTGTTCCTTTCGGGGGGTATTGCAACTTTTCGGCATTTTGAAGCGAAATTGTTCCTTTGGGGGGTATTGCATTTTTTGCCATTTTGAGGCGAAATTGTTCCTTTGGGGGGGTATTGCAACTTTTGGCCATTTTGAAGCGAAAATGTTCCTTTGGGGGGGTATTGCAATTTTTTTTTCATTTTGAGGCGAAATTGTTCCTTTGGGGGGTTTTTGCAAATTTTGGCCATTTTGAAGCGAAATTGTTCCTTTCGGGGGGGTATTGCAACTTTTCGGCATTTTGAGGCGAAATTGTTCCTTTGGGGGGGTATTGCAACTTTTGGCCATTTTGAAGCGAAATTGTTCCTTTGGGGGGTATTGCAATTTTTTGCCATTTTGAGGCGAAATTGTTCCTTGGGGGGGTATTGCAACTTTTGGCCATTTTGAAGCGAAATTGTTCCTTTGGGGGGGGGGGTATTGCAACTTTTCGGCATTTTGAGGCGAAATTGTTCCTTTGGGGGGGTATTGCATTTTTTTGCCATTTTGAGGCGAAATTGTTCCTTTGGGGGGGTATTGCAACTTTTGGCCATTTTGAAGCGAAATTGTTCCTTTGGGGGGTATAGCAATTTTTTGCCATTTTGAGGCGAAATTGTTCCTTTGGGGGGGTATTGCAACTTTTGGCCTTTTTGAGGCGAAATTGTTCCTTTGGGGGGGTATTGCAACTTTTGGCCATTTTGAAGCGAAATTGTTCCTTTGGGGGGGTATTGCAACTTTTCGGCATTTTGAGGCGAAATTGTTCCTTTGGGGGGGTATTGCAATTATTTGCCATTTTGAGGCGAAATTGTTTCTTTGGGGGGGTATTGCAACTTTTGGCCATTTTGAAGCGAAATTGTTCCTTTGGGGGGGTATTGCAACTTTTCGGCATTTTGAGGCGAAATTGTTCCTTGGGGGGGTATTGCAACTTTTGGCCATTTTGAAGCGAAATTGTTCCTTTGGGGGGGTATTGCAATTTTTAACCATTTTGAGGCGAAATTGTTCCTTTGGGGGGGTATTGCAATTTTTTGCCATTTTGAGGCGAAATTGTTCCTTTGGGGGGGTATTGCAACTTTTGGCCATTTTGAAGCGAAATTGTTCCTTTGGGGGGGTATTGCAATTTTTTGCCATTTTGAGGCGAAATTGTTCCTTTGGGGGGGTATTGCAACTTTTGGCCATATTGAAGAGAAATTGTTCCTTTGGGGGGTTTTTACAATTTTTGGCCATTTTGAGGCGAAATTGTTCCTTTCGGGGGGTATTGCAACTTTTCGGCATTTTGAGGCGAAATTGTTCCTTTGGGGGTATTGCAACTTTTGGCCATTTTGAAGCGAAATTGTTCCTTTGGGGGGTATTGCAATTTTTTGCCATTTTGAGGCGAAATTGTTCCTTTGGGGGGGTATTGCAACTTTTGGCCATTTTGAAGCGAAATTGTTCCTTTGGGGGGGGGGGTATTGCAACTTTTCGGCATTTTGAGGCGAAATTGTTCCTTTGGGGGGGTATTGCAATTTTTTGCCATTTTGAGGCGAAATTGTTCCTTTGGGGGGGTATTGCAACTTTTGGCCATTTTGAAGCGAAATTGTTCCTTTCGGCGGGTATTGCAACTTTTCGGCATTTTGAGGCGAAATTGTTCCTTTGGGGGGGTATTGCAAC
Source organism: Anomaloglossus baeobatrachus (assembly GCF_048569485.1). NCBI lineage: Eukaryota > Metazoa > Chordata > Amphibia > Anura > Aromobatidae > Anomaloglossus > Anomaloglossus baeobatrachus. The sequence continues at coordinate 276,850 of NW_027442852.1, forward strand.
TTTTGGCCATTTTGAAGCGAAATTGTTCCTTTGGGGGGGTATTGCAACTTTTCGGCATTTTGAGGCGAAATTGTTCCTTTGGGGGGGTATTGCAATTTTTTGCCATTTTGAGGCGAAATTGTTCCTTTGGGGGGGTATTGCAACTTTTGGCCATTTTGAAGCGAAATTGTTCCTTTGGGGGGGTATTGCAACTTTTCGGCATTTTGAGGCGAAATTGTTCCTTTGGGGGGGTATTGCAACTTTTGGCCATATTGAAGCGAAATTGTTCCTTTGGGGGGGTATTGCAATTTTTAACCATTTTGAGGCGAAATTGTTCCTTTGGGGGGGTATTGCAACTTTTGGCCATTTTGAAGCGAAATTGTTCCTTTCGGGGGGTATTGCAACTTTTCAGCATTTTGAGGCGAAATTGTTCCTTTGGGGGGGTATTGCAATTTTTTGCCATTTTGAGGCGAAATTGTTCCTTTGGGGGGTATTGCAACTTTTCGGCATTTTGAGGCGAAATTGTTCCTTTGGGGGGGTATTGCAACTTTTGGCCATTTTGAAGCGAAATTGTTCCTTTCGGGGGGTATTGCAACTTTTCGGCATTTTGAAGCGAAATTGTTCCTTTAAGGGGTATTGCAATTTTTGCCATTTTGAGGCGAAATTGTTCCTTTGGGGGGGTATTGCAACTTTTGGCCATTTTGAAGCGAAAATGTTCCTTTGGGGGGGTATTGCAATTTTTTTTTCATTTTGAGGCGAAATTGTTCCTTTGGGGGGGGTATTGCAAATTTTGGCCATTTTGAAGCGAAATTGTTCCTTTGGGGGGGTATTGCAATTTTTTGCCATTTTGAGGTGAAATTGTTCCTTTGGGGGGGTATTGCAATTTTTTGCCATTTTGAGGCGAAATTGTTCCTTTGGGGGGGTATTGCAACTTTTCGGCATTTTGAGGCGAAATTGTTCCTTTGGGGGGTATTGCAATTTTTTTTCCATTTTGAGGCGAAATTTTTTCCTTTGGGGGGGTATTGCAAATTTTGGCCATTTTGAAGCGAGATTGTTCCTTTCGGGGGGTATTGCAACTTTTCGGCATTTTGAAGCGAAATTGTTCCTTTGGGGGGTATTGCAATTTTTTGCCATTTTGAGGCGAAATTGTTCCTTTGGGGGGGTATTGCAACTTTTGGCCATTTTGAAGCGAAATTGTTCCTTTGGGGGGGTATTGCAACTTTTGGCCATTTTGAAGCGAAATTGTTCCTTTCGGCGGGTATTGCAACTTTTCGGCATTTTGAGGCGAAATTGTTCCTTTGGGGGGGTATTGCAACTTTTGGCCATTTTGAAGCGAAATTGTTCCTTTGGGGGGGTATTGCAACTTTTCGGCATTTTGAGGCGAAATTGTTCCTTTGGGGGGGTATTGCAATTTTTTGCCATTTTGAGGCGAAATTGTTCCTTTGGGGGGGTATTGCAACTTTTGGCCATTTTGAAGCGAAATTGTTACTTTGGGGGGGTATTGCAATTTTTTGCCATTTTGAGGCGAAATTGTTCCTTTGGGGGGGTATTGCAACTTTTGGCCATTTTGAAGCGAAATTGTTCCTTTCGGGGGGGGTATTGCAACTTTTCGGCATTTTGAGGCGAAATTGTTCCTTTGGGAGGGTATTGCAACTTTTGGCCATATTGAAGCGAAATTGTTCCTTTGGGGGGGTATTGCAATTTTTAACCATTTTGAGGCGAAATTGTTCCTTTGGGGGGGTATTGCAACTTTTGGCCATTTTGAAGCGAAATTGTTCCTTTCGGGGGGTATTGCAACTTTTCAGCATTTTGAGGCGAAATTGTTCCTTTGGGGGGGTATTGCAATTTTTTGCCATTTTGAGGCGAAATTGTTCCTTTGGGGGGGTATTGCAACTTTTCGGCATTTTGAGGCGAAATTGTTCCTTTGGGGGGGTATTGCAACTTTTGGCCATTTTGAAGCGAAATTGTTCCTTTCGGGGGGTATTGCAACTTTTCGGCATTTTAAAGCGAAATTGTTCCTTTAAGGGGTATTGCAATTTTTGCCATTTTGAGGCGAAATTGTTCCTTTGGGGGGGTATTGCAACTTTTGGCCATTTTGAAGCGAAAATGTTCCTTTGGGGGGGTATTGCAATTTTTTTTTCATTTTGAGGCGAAATTGTTCCTTTGGGGGGGGGGTATTGCAAATTTTGGCCATTTTGAAGCGAAATTGTTCCTTTGGGGGGGTATTGCAATTTTTTGCCATTTTGAGGTGAAATTGTTCCTTTGGGGGGGTATTGCAATTTTTTGCCATTTTGAGGCGAAATTGTTCCTTTAGGGGGGTATTGCAACTTTTCGGCATTTTGAGGCGAAATTGTTCCTTTAGGGGGTATTGCAATTTTTTTTCCATTTTGAGGCGAAATTTTTCCTTTGGGGGGGTATTGCAAATTTTGGCCATTTTGAAGCGAGATTGTTCCTTTCGGGGGGTATTGCAACTTTTCGGCATTTTGAAGCGAAATTGTTCCTTTGGGGGGTATTGCAATTTTTTGCCATTTTGAGGCGAAATTGTTCCTTTGGGGGGGTATTGCAACTTTGGCCATTTTGAAGCGAAATTGTTCCTTTGGGGGGGTATTGCAATTTTTTTTTCATTTTGAGGCGAAATTGTTCCTTTGGGGGGGCATTGCAAATTTTGGCCATTTTGAAGCGAAATTGTTCCTTTGGGGGGTATTGCATTTTTTTGCCATTTTGAAGCGAAATTGTTCCTTTTGGGGGTATTGCAATTTTTTGCCATTTTGAGGCGAAATTGTTCCTTTGGGGGGGTATTGCAACTTTTGGCCTTTTTGAGGCGAAATTGTTCCTTTGGGGGGGTATTGCAACTTTTGGCCATTTTGAAGCGAAATTGTTCATTGGGGGGGTATTGCAATTTTTTGCCATTTTGAGGCGAAATTGTTCCTTTGGGGGGGTATTGCAACTTTTGGCCATATTGAAGCGAAATTGTTCCTTTGGGGGGTTTTTACAAATTTTGGCCATTTTGAGGCGAAATTGTTCCTTTGGGGGGGTATTGCAACTTTTGGCCATTTTGAAGCGAAATTGTTCCTTTGGGGGGGTATTGCAACTTTTGGCCATTTTGAAGCGAAATTGTTCCTTTCGGGGGGTATTGCAACTTTTCGGCATTTTGAGGCGAAATTGTTCCTTTGGGGGGTATTGCAACTTTTGGCCTTTTTGAAGCGAAATTGTTCCTTTGGGGGGGTATTGGAACTTTTCGGCATTTTGAGGCGAAATTGTTCCTTTGGGGGGGTATTGCAATTTTTTGCCATTTTGAGGCGAAATTGTTCCTTTGGGGGGGTATTGCAACTTTTCGGCATTTTGAGGCGAAATTGTTCCTTTGGGGGGGTATTGCAATTTTTTGCCATTTTGAGGCGAAATTGTTCCTTTGGGGGGGTATTGCAACTTTTGGCCATTTTGAAGCGAAATTGTTCCTTTGGGGGGTATTGCAATTTTTTGCCATTTTGAGGCGAAATTGTTCCTTTGGGGGGGTATTGCAACTTTTGGCCATATTGAAGCGAAATTATTCCTTTGGGGGGGTATTGCAACTTTTCGGCATTTTGAGGCGAAATTGTTCCTTTGGGGGGTATTGCAATTTTTTTTCCATTTTGAGGCGAAATTGTTCCTTTGGGGGGGTATTGCAACTTTTGGCCATTTTGAAGCGAAATTGTTCTTTTGGGGGGTTTTTACAATTTTTGGCCATTTTGAGGCGAAATTGTTCCTTTGGGGGGTATTGAAACTTTTGGCCATTTTGAAGCGAAATTGTTCCTTTGGGGGGGTATTGCAATTTTTTGCCATTTTGAGGCGAAATTGTTCCTTTGGGGGGGTATTGCAACTTTTGGCCATTTTGAAGCGAAATTGTTCCTTTGGGGGGGGGGGGTATTGCAACTTTTCGGCATTTTGAGGCGAAATTGTTCCTTTGGGGGGGTATTGCAATTTTTTGCCATTTTGAGGCGAAATTGTTCCTTTGGGGGGGTATTGCAACTTTTGGCCATTTTGAAGCGAAATTGTTCCTTTCGGCGGGTATTGCAACTTTTCGGCATTTTGAGGCGAAATTGTTCCTTTGGGGGGGTTTTGCAACTTTTCGGCATTTTGAGGCGAAATTGTTCCTTTGGGGGGGTATTGCAATTTTTTGCCATTATGAGGCGAAATTGTTCCTTTGGGGGGTATTGCAACTTTTGGCCATTTTGAAGCGAAATTGTTCCTCTGGGGGGGTATTGCAATTTTTTGCCATTTTGAGGCGAAATTGTTCCTTTGGGGGGGTATTGCAACTTTTGGCCATTTTGAAGCGAAATTGTTCCTTTCGGGGGGGTATTGCAACTTTTCGGCATTTTGAGGCGAAATTGTTCCTTTGGGGGGGTATTGCAACTTTTGGCCATTTTGAAGCGAAATTGTTCCTTTCGGGGGGTATTGCAACTTTTCAGCATTTTGAGGTGAAATTGTTCCTTTGGGGGGGTATTGCAATTTTTTGCCATTTTGAGGCGAAATTGTTCCTTTGGGGAGGTATTGCAACTTTTCGGCATTTTGAGGCGAAATTGTTCCTTTGGGGGGGTATTGCAACTTTTGGCCATTTTGAAGCGAAATTGTTCCTTTCGGGGGGTATTGCAACTTTTTGGCATTTTGAAGCGAAATTGTTCCTTTAAGGGGTATTGCAATTTTTGCCATTTTGAGGCGAAATTGTTCCTTTGGGGGGGTATTGCAACTTTTGGCCATATTGAAGCGAAATTGTTCCTTTGGGGGGTTTTTACAAATTTTGGCCATTTTGAGGCGAAATTGTTCCTTTGGGGGGGTATTGCAACTTTTGGCCATTTTGAAGCGAAATTGTTCCTTTGGGGGGGTATTGCAACTTTTGGCCATTTTGAAGCGAAATTGTTCCTTTCGGGGGGTATTGCAACTTTTCGGCATTTTGAGGCGAAATTGTTCCTTTGGGGGGTATTGCAACTTTTGGCCTTTTTGAAGCGAAATTGTTCCTTTGGGGGGGTATTGGAACTTTTCGGCATTTTGAGGCGAAATTGTTCCTTGGGGGGGTATTGCAATTTTTTGCCATTTTGAGGCGAAATTGTTCCTTTGGGGGGGTATTGCAACTTTTCGGCATTTTGAGGCGAAATTGTTCCTTTGGGGGGGTATTGCAATTTTTTGCCATTTTGAGGCGAAATTGTTCCTTTGGGGGGGTATTGCAACTTTTGGCCATTTTGAAGCGAAATTGTTCCTTTGGGGGGGTATTGCAATTTTTTGCCATTTTGAGGCGAAATTGTTCCTTTGGGGGGGTATTGCAACTTTTGGCCATATTGAAGCGAAATTATTCCTTTGGGGGGGTATTGCAACTTTTCGGCATTTTGAGGCGAAATTGTTCCTTTGGGGGGTATTGCAATTTTTTTTCCATTTTGAGGCGAAATTGTTCCTTTGGGGGGGTATTGCAACTTTTGGCCATTTTGAAGCGAAATTGTTCCTTTGGGGGGTTTTTACAATTTTTGGCCATTTTGAGGCGAAATTGTTCCTTTGGGGGGTATTGCAACTTTTGGCCATTTTGAAGCGAAATTGTTCCTTTGGGGGGGTATTGCAATTTTTTGCCATTTTGAGGCGAAATTGTTCCTTTGGGGGGGTATTGCAACTTTTGTCCATTTTGAAGCGAAATTGTTCCTTTGGGGGGGGGGGTATTGCAACTTTTCGGCATTTTGAGGCGAAATTGTTCCTTTGGGGGGGTATTGCAATTTTTTGCCATTTTGAGGCGAAATTGTTCCTTTGGGGGGGGGTATTGCAACTTTTGGCCATTTTGAAGCGAAATTGTTCCTTTCGGCGGGTATTGCAACTTTTCGGCATTTTGAGGCGAAATTGTTCCTTTGGGGGGGTTTTGCAACTTTTCGGCATTTTGAGGCGAAATTGTTCCTTTGGGGGGGTATTGCAATTTTTTGCCATTTTGAGGCGAAATTGTTCCTTTGGGGGGGTATTGCAACTTTTGGCCATTTTGAAGCGAAATTGTTCCTCTGGGGGGGTATTGCAATTTTTTGCCATTTTGAGGCGAAATTGTTCCTTTGGGGGGGTATTGCAACTTTTGGCCATTTTGAAGCGAAATTGTTCCTTTCGGGGGGGTATTGCAACTTTTCGGCATTTTGAGGCGAAATTGTTCCTTTGGGGGGGTATTGCAACTTTTGGCCATTTTGAAGCGAAATTGTTCCTTTCGGGGGGTATTGCAACTTTTCAGCATTTTGAGGCGAAATTGTTCCTTTGGGGGGGTATTGCAATTTTTTGCCATTTTGAGGCGAAATTGTTCCTTTGGGGAGGTATTGCAACTTTTCGGCATTTTGAGGCGAAATTGTTCCTTTGGGGGGGTATTGCAACTTTTGGCCATTTTGAAGCGAAATTGTTCCTTTCGGGGGGTATTGCAACTTTTTGGCATTTTGAAGCGAAATTGTTCCTTTAAGGGGTATTGCAATTTTTGCCATTTTGAGGCGAAATTGTTCCTTTGGGGGGGTATTGCAACTTTTGGCCATTTTGAAGCGAAAATGTTCCTTTCGGGGGGTATTGCAACTTTTTGGCATTTTGAAGCGAAATTGTTCCTTTAAGGGGTATTGCAATTTTTGCCATTTTGAGGCGAAATTGTTCCTTTGGGGGGGTATTGCAACTTTTGGCCATTTTGAAGCGAAATTGTTCCTTTCGGGGGGTATTGCAACTTTTTGGCATTTTGAAGCGAAATTGTTCCTTTAAGGGGTATTGCAATTTTTGCCATTTTGAGGCGAAATTGTTCCTTTGGGGGGGTATTGCAACTTTTGGCCATTTTGAAGCGAAAATGTTCCTTTGGAGGGGGGTATTGCAAATTTTGGCCATTTTGAAGCGAAATTGTTCCTTTGGGGGGGTATTGCAATTTTTTGCCATTATGAGGCGAAATTGTTCCTTTGGGGGGGTATTGCAACTTTGGCCATTTTGAAGCGAAATTGTTCCTTTGTGGGGGTATTGCAATTTTTTGCCATTTTGAGGCGAAATTGTTCCTTGGGGGGGTATTGCAACTTTGGCCATTTTGAAGCGAAATTGTTCCTTTGGGGGGGTATTGCAACTTTTCGGCATTTTGAGGCGAAATTGTTCCTTTGGGGGGGTATTGCAATTTTTTGCCATTTTGAGGCGAAATTGTTCCTTTGGGGGGGTATTGCAATTTTTTGCCATTTTGAGGCGAAATTGTTCCTTTGGGGGGGTATTGCAACTTTTGGCCATTTTGAAGCGAAATTGTTCCTTTGGGGGGGTATTGCAATTTTTTGCCATTTTGAGGCGAAATTGTTCCTTTGGGGGGGTATTGCAACTTTTGGCCATATTGAAGCGAAATTGTTCCTTTGGGGGGATTTTACAATTTTTGGCCATTTTGAGGCGAAATTGTTCCTTTCGGGGGGTATTGCAACTTTTTCGGCATTTTGAGGCGAAATTGTTCCTTTGGGGGGGTATTGCAACTTTTGGCCATTTTGAAGCGAAATTGTTCCTTTGGGGGGGTATTGCAACTTTTCGGCATTTTGAGGCGAAATTGTTCCTTTGGGGGGGTATTGCAATTTTTTGCCATTTTGAGGCGAAATTGTTCCTTTGGGGGGGTATTGCAACTTTTGGCCATTTTGAAGCGAAATTGTTCTTTTCGGGGGGTATTGCAACTTTTGGACATATTGAAGCGAAATTGTTCCTTTGTGGGGGTATTGCAATTTTTAACCATTTTGAGGCGAAATTGTTCCTTTGGGGGGGTATTGCAACTTTTGGCCATTTTGAAGCGAAATTGTTCCTTTCGGGGGGTATTGCAACTTTTCAGCATTTTGAGGCGAAATTGTTCCTTTGGGGGGGTATTGCAATTTTTTGCCATTTTGAGGCGAAATTGTTCCTTTGGGGGGGTATTGCAATTTTTTGCCATTTTGAGGCGAAATTGTTCCTTTGGGGGGGTATTGCAACTTTTGGCCATTTTGAAGCGAAATTGTTCCTCTGGGGGGGTATTGCAATTTTTTGCCATTTTGAGGCGAAATTGTTCCTTTGGGGGGGTATTGCAACTTTAGGCCATTTTGAAGCGAAATTGTTCCTTTCGGGGGGGTATTGCAACTTTTCGGCATTTTGAGGCGAAATTGTTCCTTTGGGGGGGTATTGCAACTTTTGGCCATTTTGAAGCGAAATTGTTCCTTTCGGGGGGTATTGCAACTTTTCAGCATTTTGAGGCGAAATTGTTCCTTTGGGGGGGTATTGCAATTTTTTGCCATTTTGAGGCGAAATTGTTCCTTTGGGGAGGTATTGCAACTTTTCGGCATTTTGAGGCGAAATTGTTCCTTTGGGGGGGTATTGCAACTTTTGGCCATTTTGAAGCGAAATTGTTCCTTTCGGGGGGTATTGCAACTTTTTGGCATTTTGAAGCGAAATTGTTCCTTTAAGGGGTATTGCAATTTTTGCCATTTTGAGGCGAAATTGTTCCTTTGGGGGGGTATTGCAACTTTTGGCCATTTTGAAGCGAAAATGTTCCTTTGGGGGGGTATTGCAATTTTTTTTTCATTTTGAGGCGAAATTGTTCCTTTGGAGGGGGGTATTGCAAATTTTGGCCATTTTGAAGCGAAATTGTTCCTTTGGGGGGGTATTGCAATTTTTTGCCATTATGAGGCGAAATTGTTCCTTTGGGGGGGTATTGCAACTTTGGCCATTTTGAAGCGAAATTGTTCCTTTGGGGGGGTATTGCAATTTTTTGCCATTTTGAGGCGAAATTGTTCCTTGGGGGGGTATTGCAACTTTGGCCATTTTGAAGCGAAATTGTTCCTTTGGGGGGGTATTGCAACTTTTCGGCATTTTGAGGCGAAATTGTTCCTTTGGGGGGGTATTGCAATTTTTTGCCATTTTGAGGCAAAATTGTTCCTTTGGGGGGGTATTGCAATTTTTTGCCATTTTGAGGCGAAATTGTTCCTTTGGGGGGGTATTGCAACTTTTGGCCATTTTGAAGCGAAATTGTTCCTTTGGGGGGGTATTGCAATTTTTTGCCATTTTGAGGCGAAATTGTTCCTTTGGGGGGGTATTGCAACTTTTGGCCATATTGAAGCGAAATTGTTCCTTTGGGGGGATTTTACAATTTTTGGCCATTTTGAGGCGAAATTGTTCCTTTCGGGGGGTATTGCAACTTTTTCGGCATTTTGAGGCGAAATTGTTCCTTTGGGGGGGTATTGCAACTTTTGGCCATTTTGAAGCGAAATTGTTCCTTTGGGGGGGTATTGCAACTTTTCGGCATTTTGAGGCGAAATTGTTCCTTTGGGGGGGTATTGCAATTTTTTGCCATTTTGAGGCGAAATTGTTCCTTTGGGGGGGTATTGCAACTTTTGGCCATTTTGAAGCAAAATTGTTCCTTTCGGGGGGTATTGCAACTTTTCGGCATTTTGAGGCGAAATTGTTCCTTTGGGGGGGTATTGCAACTTTTGGCCATTTTGAAGCGAAATTGTTCCTTTGGGGGGGTTTGCAACTTTTCGGCATTTTGAGGCGAAATTGTTCCTTTGGGGGGGTATTGCAATTTTTTGCCATTTTGAGGCGAAATTGTTCCTTTGGGGGGGTATTGCAACTTTTGGCCATTTTGAAGCGAAATTGTTCCTTTGGGGGGGTATTGCAACTTTTGGACATATTGAAGCGAAATTGTTCCTTTGTGGGGGTATTGCAATTTTTAACCATTTTGAGGCGAAATTGTTCCTTTGGGGGGGTATTGCAACTTTTGGCCATTTTGAAGCGAAATTGTTCCTTTCGGGGGGTATTGCAACTTTTCAGCATTTTGAGGCGAAATTGTTCCTTTGGGGGGGTATTGCAATTTTTTGCCATTTTGAGGCGAAATTGTTCCTTTGGGGGGGTATTGCAACTTTTCGGCATTTTGAGGCGAAATTGTTCCTTTGGGGGGTATTGCAATTTTTTTTCCATTTTGAGGCGAAATTGTTCCTTTGGGGGGGTATTGCAACTTTTGGCCATTTTGAAGCGAAATTGTTCCTTTCGGGGGGTATTGCAACTTTTCGGCATTTTGAAGCGAAATTGTTCCTTTGGGGGGTATTGCAATTTTTTGCCATTTTGAGGCGAAATTGTTCCTTTGGGGGGGTATTGCAACTTTTGGCCATTTTGAAGCGAAATTGTTCCTTTGGGGGGGTATTGCAATTTTTTTTTCATTTTGAGGCGAAATTGTTCCTTTGGGGGGGTATTGCAACTTTTGGCCATTTTGAAGCGAAATTGTTCCTTTTAGGGGGTATTGCAATTTTTTGCCATTTTGAGGCGAAATTGTTCCTTTGGGGGGGTATTGCAACTTTTGGCCATTTTGAAGCGAAATTGTTCCTTTGGGGGGGTATTGCAACTTTTCGGCATTTTGAGGCGAAATTGTTCCTTGGGGGGGTATTGCAACTTTTGGCCATTTTGAAGCGAAATTGTTCCTTTGGGGGGTATTGCAATTTTTTGCCATTTTGAGGCGAAATTGTTCCTTTGGGGGGGTATTGCAACTTTTTGCCATTTTGAAGCGAAATTGTTCCTTTGGGGGGTATTGCATTTTTTTGCCATTTTGAGGCGAAATTGTTCCTTTGGGGGGGTATTGCAACTTTTGGCCTTTTTGAGGCGAAATTGTTCCTTTGGGGGGGTATTGCAACTTTTGGCCATTTTGAAGCGAAATTGTTCCTTTGGGGGGGTATTGCAATTTTTTGCCATTTTGAGGCGAAATTGTTCCTTTGGCGGAGTATTGCAATTTTTTGCCATTTTGAGGCGAAATTGTTCCTTTGGGGGGTATTGCAACTTTTGGCCATTTTGAAGCAAAATTGTTCCTTTGGGGGGGTATTGCAATTTTTTGCCATTTTGAGGCGAAATTGTTCCTTTGGGGGGGTATTGCAACTTTTGGCCATATTGAAGCGAAATTGTTCCTTTGGGAGGTTTTTACAATTTTTGGCCATTTTGAGGCGAAATTGATCCTTTCGGGGGGTATTGCAACTTTTCGGCATTTTGAGGCAAAATTGTTCCTTTGGGGGGGTATTGCAACTTTTGGCCATTTTGAAGCGAAATTGTTCCTTTGGGGGGGGTATTGCAATTTTTTGCCATTTTGAGGCGAAATTGTTCCTTTGGGGGGGTATTGCAACTTTTGGCCATTTTGAAGCGAAATTGTTCCTTTGGGGGGGTATTGCAACTTTTCGGCATTTTGAGGCGAAATTGTTCCTTTGGGGGGTATTGCAATTTTTTGCCATTTTGAGGCGAAATTGTTCCTTTGGGGGGGTATTGCAACTTTTGGCCATTGTGAAGCGAAATTGTTCCTTTGGGGGGGTATTGCAACTTTTCGGCATTTTGAGGCGAAATTGTTCCTTTGGGGGGTATTGCAATTTTTTGCCATTTTGAGGCGAAATTGTTCCTTTGGGGGGTATTGCAACTTTTGGCCATTTTGAAGCGAAGTTGTTCCTTTCGGGGGGTATTGCAACTTTTCGGCATTTTGAGGCGAAATTGTTCCTTTGGGGGGGTATTGCAACTTTTGGCCATATTGAAGCGAAATTGTTCCTTTGGGGGGGTATTGCAATTTTTAACCATTTTGAGGCGAAATTGTTCCTTTGGGGGGTATTGCAACTTTTGGCCATTTTGAAGCGAAATTGTTCCTTTGGGGGGGTATTGCAATTTTTTGCCATTTTGAGGCGAAATTGTTCCTTTGGGGGGGTATTGCAACTTTTGGCCATTTTGAAGCAAAATTGTTCCTTTGGGGGGGTATTGCAATTTTTTGCCATTTTGAGGCGAAATTGTTCCTTTGGGGGGGTATTGCAACTTTTGGCCATTTTGAAGCGAAATTGTTCCTTTCGGCGGGTATTGCAACTTTTCGGCATTTTGAGGCGAAATTGTTCCTTTGGGGGGGTTTTGCAACTTTTCGGCATTTTGAGGCGAAATTGTTCCTTTGGGGGGGTATTGCAATTTTTTGCCATTATGAGGCGAAATTGTTCCTTTGGGGGGTATTTCAACTTTTGGCCATTTTGAAGCGAAATTGTTCCTTTGGGGGGGTATTGCAATTTTTTTTCCATTTTGAGGCGAAATTGTTCCTTTGGGGGGGTATTGCAACTTTTGGCCATTTTGAAGCGAAATTGTTCCTTTGGGGGGTTTTTACAATTTTTGGCCATTTTGAGGCGAAATTGTTCCTTTGGGGGGTATTGCAACTTTTGGCCATTTTGAAGCGAAATTGTTCCTTTGGGGGGGTATTGCAATTTTTTGCCATTTTGAGGCGAAATTGTTCCTTTGGGGGGGTATTGCAACTTTTGGCCATTTTGAAGCGAAATTGTTCCTTTGGGGGGGGGGGGTATTGCAACTTTTCGGCATTTTGAGGCGAAATTGTTCCTTTGGGGGGGTATTGCAATTTTTTGCCATTTTGAGGCGAAATTGTTCCTTTGGGGGGGGGTATTGCAACTTTTGGCCATTTTGAAGCGAAATTGTTCCTTTCGGCGGGTATTGCAACTTTTCGGCATTTTGAGGCGAAATTGTTCCTTTGGGGGGGTTTTGCAACTTTTCGGCATTTTGAGGCGAAATTGTTCCTTTGGGGGGGTATTGCAATTTTTTGCCATTTTGAGGCGAAATTGTTCCTTTGGGGGGGTATTGCAACTTTTGGCCATTTTGAAGCGAAATTGTTCCTCTGGGGGGGTATTGCAATTTTTTGCCATTTTGAGGCGAAATTGTTCCTTTGGGGGGGTATTGCAACTTTTGGCCATTTTGAAGCGAAATTGTTCCTTTCGGGGGGGTATTGCAACTTTTCGGCATTTTGAGGCGAAATTGTTCCTTTGGGGGGGTATTGCAACTTTTGGCCATTTTGAAGCGAAATTGTTCCTTTCGGGGGGTATTGCAACTTTTCAGCATTTTGAGGCGAAATTGTTCCTTTGGGGGGATATTGCAATTTTTTGCCATTTTGAGGCGAAATTGTTCCTTTGGGGAGGTATTGCAACTTTTCGGCATTTTGAGGCGAAATTGTTCCTTTGGGGGGGTATTGCAACTTTTGGCCATTTTGAAGCGAAATTGTTCCTTTCGGGGGGTATTGCAACTTTTTGGCATTTTGAAGCGAAATTGTTCCTTTAAGGGGTATTGCAATTTTTGCCATTTTGAGGCGAAATTGTTCCTTTGGGGGGGTATTGCAACTTTTGGCCATTTTGAAGCGAAAATGTTCCTTTGGGGGGGTATTGCAATTTTTTTTTCATTTTGAGGCGAAATTGTTCCTTTGGAGGGGGGTATTGCAAATTTTGGCCATTTTGAAGCGAAATTGTTCCTTTGGGGGGGTATTGCAATTTTTTGCCATTATGAGGCGAAATTGTTCCTTTGGGGGGGTATTGCAACTTTGGCCATTTTGAAGCGAAATTGTTCCTTTGTGGGGGTATTGCAATTTTTTGCCATTTTGAGGCGAAATTGTTCCTTGGGGGGGTATTGCAACTTTGGCCATTTTGAAGCGAAATTGTTCCTTTGGGGGGGTATTGCAACTTTTCGGCATTTTGAGGCGAAATTGTTCCTTTGGGGGGGTATTGCAATTTTTTGCCATTTTGAGGCGAAATTGTTCCTTTGGGGGGTATTGCAATTTTTTGCCATTTTGAGGCGAAATTGTTCCTTTGGGGGGGTATTGCAACTTTTGGCCATTTTGAAGCGAAATTGTTCCTTTGGGGGGGTATTGCAATTTTTTGCCATTTTGAGGCGAAATTGTTCCTTTGGGGGGGTATTGCAACTTTTGGCCATATTGAAGCGAAATTGTTCCTTTGGGGGGATTTTACAATTTTTGGCCATTTTGAGGCGAAATTGTTCCTTTCGGGGGGTATTGCAACTTTTTCGGCATTTTGAGGCGAAATTGTTCCTTTGGGGGGGTATTGCAACTTTTGGCCATTTTGAAGCGAAATTGTTCCTTTGGGGGGGTATTGCAACTTTTCGGCATTTTGAGGCGAAATTGTTCCTTTGGGGGGGTATTGCAATTTTTTGCCATTTTGAGGCGAAATTGTTCCTTTGGGGGGGTATTGCAACTTTTGGCCATTTTGAAGCGAAATTGTTCCTTTCGGGGGGTATTGCAACTTTTCGGCATTTTGAGGCGAAATTGTTCCTTTGGGGGGGTATTGCAACTTTTGGCCATTTTGAAGCGAAATTGTTCCTTTGGGGGGGTTTGCAACTTTTCGGCATTTTGAGGCGAAATTGTTCCTTTGGGGGGGTATTGCAATTTTTTGCCATTTTGAGGCGAAATTGTTCCTTTGGGGGGGTATTGCAACTTTTGGCCATTTTGAAGCGAAATTGTTCCTTTGGGGGGGTATTGCAACTTTTGGACATATTGAAGCGAAATTGTTCCTTTGTGGGGGTATTGCAATTTTTAACCATTTTGAGGCGAAATTGTTCCTTTGGGGGGGTATTGCAACTTTTGGCCATTTTGAAGCGAAATTGTTCCTTTCGGGGGGTATTGCAACTTTTCAGCATTTTGAGGCGAAATTGTTCCTTTGGGGGGGTATTGCAATTTTTTGCCATTTTGAGGCGAAATTGTTCCTTTGGGGGGGTATTGCAATTTTTTGCCATTTTGAGGCGAAATTGTTCCTTTGGGGGGGTATTGCAACTTTTGGCCATTTTGAAGCGAAATTGTTCCTCTGGGGGGGTATTGCAATTTTTTGCCATTTTGAGGCGAAATTGTTCCTTTGGGGGGGTATTGCAACTTTTGGCCATTTTGAAGCGAAATTGTTCCTTTCGGGGGGGTATTGCAACTTTTCGGCATTTTGAGGCGAAATTGTTCCTTTGGGGGGGTATTGCAACTTTTGGCCATTTTGAAGCGAAATTGTTCCTTTCGGGGGGTATTGCAACTTTTCAGCATTTTGAGGCGAAATTGTTCCTTTGGGGGGGTATTGCAATTTTTTGCCATTTTGAGGCGAAATTGTTCCTTTGGGGAGGTATTGCAACTTTTCGGCATTTTGAGGCGAAATTGTTCCTTTGGGGGGGTATTGCAACTTTTGGCCATTTTGAAGCGAAATTGTTCCTTTCGGGGGGTATTGCAACTTTTTGGCATTTTGAAGCGAAATTGTTCCTTTAAGGGGTATTGCAATTTTTGCCATTTTGAGGCGAAATTGTTCCTTTGGGGGGGTATTGCAACTTTTGGCCATTTTGAAGCGAAAATGTTCCTTTGGGGGGGTATTGCAATTTTTTGCCATTTTGAGGCAAAATTGTTCCTTTGGGGGGGTATTGCAACTTTTCAGCATTTTGAGGCGAAATTGTTCCTTTGGGGGGTATTGCAATTTTTTGCCATTTTGAGGCGAAATTGTTCCTTTGGGGGGGTATTGCAATTTTTTGCCATTTTGAGGCGAAATTGTTCCTTTGGGGGGGTATTGCAACTTTTGGCCATTTTGAAGCGAAATTGTTCCTCTGGGGGGGTATTGCAATTTTTTGCCATTTTGAGGCGAAATTGTTCCTTTGGGGGGGTATTGCAACTTTTGGCCATTTTGAAGCGAAATTGTTCCTTTCGGGGGGGTATTGCAACTTTTCGGCATTTTGAGGCGAAATTGTTCCTTTGGGGGGGTATTGCAACTTTTGGCCATTTTGAAGCGAAATTGTTCCTTTCGGGGGGTATTGCAACTTTTCAGCATTTTGAGGCGAAATTGTTCCTTTGGGGGGGTATTGCAATTTTTTGCCATTTTGAGGCGAAATTGTTCCTTTGGGGAGGTATTGCAACTTTTCGGCATTTTGAGGCGAAATTGTTCCTTTGGGGGGGTATTGCAACTTTTGGCCATTTTGAAGCGAAATTGTTCCTTTCGGGGGGTATTGCAACTTTTTGGCATTTTGAAGCGAAATTGTTCCTTTAAGGGGTATTGCAATTTTTGCCATTTTGAGGCGAAATTGTTCCTTTGGGGGGGTATTGCAACTTTTGGCCATTTTGAAGCGAAAATGTTCCTTTGGGGGGGTATTGCAATTTTTTTTTCATTTTGAGGCGAAATTGTTCCTTTGGAGGGGGGTATTGCAAATTTTGGCCATTTTGAAGCGAAATTGTTCCTTTGGGGGGGTATTGCAATTTTTTGCCATTATGAGGCGAAATTGTTCCTTTGGGGGGGTATTGCAACTTTGGCCATTTTGAAGCGAAATTGTTCCTTTGGGGGGGTATTGCAATTTTTTGCCATTTTGAGGCGAAATTGTTCCTTGGGGGGGTATTGCAACTTTGGCCATTTTGAAGCGAAATTGTTCCTTTGGGGGGGTATTGCAACTTTTCGGCATTTTGAGGCGAAATTGTTCCTTTGGGGGGGTATTGCAATTTTTTGCCATTTTGAGGCGAAATTGTTCCTTTGGGGGGGTATTGCAATTTTTTGCCATTTTGAGGCGAAATTGTTCCTTTGGGGGGGTATTGCAACTTTTGGCCATTTTGAAGCGAAATTGTTCCTTTGGGGGGGTATTGCAATTTTTTGCCATTTTGAGGCGAAATTGTTCCTTTGGGGGGGTATTGCAACTTTTGGCCATATTGAAGCGAAATTGTTCCTTTGGGGGGATTTTACAATTTTTGGCCATTTTGAGGCGAAATTGTTCCTTTCGGGGGGTATTGCAACTTTTTCGGCATTTTGAGGCGAAATTGTTCCTTTGGGGGGGTATTGCAACTTTTGGCCATTTTGAAGCGAAATTGTTCCTTTGGGGGGGTATTGCAACTTTTTGGCATTTTGAAGCGAAATTGTTCCTTTAAGGGGTATTGCAATTTTTGCCATTTTGAGGCGAAATTGTTCCTTTGGGGGGGTATTGCAACTTTTGGCCATTTTGAAGCGAAAATGTTCCTTTGGGGGGGTATTGCAATTTTTTTTTCATTTTGAGGCGAAATTGTTCCTTTGGAGGGGGGTATTGCAAATTTTGGCCATTTTGAAGCGAAATTGTTCCTTTGGGGGGGTATTGCAATTTTTTGCCATTATGAGGCGAAATTGTTCCTTTGGGGGGGTATTGCAACTTTGGCCATTTTGAAGCGAAATTGTTCCTTTGTGGGGGTATTGCAATTTTTTGCCATTTTGAGGCGAAATTGTTCCTTGGGGGGGTATTGCAACTTTGGCCATTTTGAAGCGAAATTGTTCCTTTGGGGGGGTATTGCAACTTTTCGGCATTTTGAGGCGAAATTGTTCCTTTGGGGGGGTATTGCAATTTTTTGCCATTTTGAGGCGAAATTGTTCCTTTGGGGGGTATTGCAATTTTTTGCCATTTTGAGGCGAAATTGTTCCTTTGGGGGGGTATTGCAACTTTTGGCCATTTTGAAGCGAAATTGTTCCTTTGGGGGGGTATTGCAATTTTTTGCCATTTTGAGGCGAAATTGTTCCTTTGGGGGGGTATTGCAACTTTTGGCCATATTGAAGCGAAATTGTTCCTTTGGGGGGATTTTACAATTTTTGGCCATTTTGAGGCGAAATTGTTCCTTTCGGGGGGTATTGCAACTTTTTCGGCATTTTGAGGCGAAATTGTTCCTTTGGGGGGGTATTGCAACTTTTGGCCATTTTGAAGCGAAATTGTTCCTTTGGGGGGGTATTGCAACTTTTCGGCATTTTGAGGCGAAATTGTTCCTTTGGGGGGGTATTGCAATTTTTTGCCATTTTGAGGCGAAATTGTTCCTTTGGGGGGGTATTGCAACTTTTGGCCATTTTGAAGCGAAATTGTTCCTTTCGGGGGGTATTGCAACTTTTCGGCATTTTGAGGCGAAATTGTTCCTTTGGGGGGGTATTGCAACTTTTGGCCATTTTGAAGCGAAATTGTTCCTTTGGGGGGGTTTGCAACTTTTCGGCATTTTGAGGCGAAATTGTTCCTTTGGGGGGGTATTGCAATTTTTTGCCATTTTGAGGCGAAATTGTTCCTTTGGGGGGGTATTGCAACTTTTGGCCATTTTGAAGCGAAATTGTTCCTTTGGGGGGGTATTGCAACTTTTGGACATATTGAAGCGAAATTGTTCCTTTGTGGGGGTATTGCAATTTTTAACCATTTTGAGGCGAAATTGTTCCTTTGGGGGGGTATTGCAACTTTTGGCCATTTTGAAGCGAAATTGTTCCTTTCGGGGGGTATTGCAACTTTTCAGCATTTTGAGGCGAAATTGTTCCTTTGGGGGGGTATTGCAATTTTTTGCCATTTTGAGGCGAAATTGTTCCTTTGGGGGGGTATTGCAATTTTTTGCCATTTTGAGGCGAAATTGTTCCTTTGGGGGGGTATTGCAACTTTTGGCCATTTTGAAGCGAAATTGTTCCTCTGGGGGGGTATTGCAATTTTTTGCCATTTTGAGGCGAAATTGTTCCTTTGGGGGGGTATTGCAACTTTTGGCCATTTTGAAGCGAAATTGTTCCTTTCGGGGGGGTATTGCAACTTTTCGGCATTTTGAGGCGAAATTGTTCCTTTGGGGGGGTATTGCAACTTTTGGCCATTTTGAAGCGAAATTGTTCCTTTCGGGGGGTATTGCAACTTTTCAGCATTTTGAGGCGAAATTGTTCCTTTGGGGGGGTATTGCAATTTTTTGCCATTTTGAGGCGAAATTGTTCCTTTGGGGAGGTATTGCAACTTTTCGGCATTTTGAGGCGAAATTGTTCCTTTGGGGGGGTATTGCAACTTTTGGCCATTTTGAAGCGAAATTGTTCCTTTCGGGGGGTATTGCAACTTTTTGGCATTTTGAAGCGAAATTGTTCCTTTAAGGGGTATTGCAATTTTTGCCATTTTGAGGCGAAATTGTTCCTTTGGGGGGGTATTGCAACTTTTGGCCATTTTGAAGCGAAAATGTTCCTTTGGGGGGGTATTGCAATTTTTTGCCATTTTGAGGCAAAATTGTTCCTTTGGGGGGGTATTGCAATTTTTTGCCATTTTGAGGCGAAATTGTTCCTTTGGGGGGGTATTGCAACTTTTGGCCATTTTGAAGCGAAAATGTTCCTTTGGGGGGGTATTGCAATTTTTTGCCATTTTGAGGCGAAATTGTTCCTTTGGGGGGGTATTGCAATTTTTTGCCATTTTGAGGCGAAATTGTTCCTTTGGGGGGGTATTGCAACTTTTGGCCATTTTGAAGCGAAATTGTTCCTCTGGGGGGGTATTGCAATTTTTTGCCATTTTGAGGCGAAATTGTTCCTTTGGGGGGGTATTGCAACTTTTGGCCATTTTGAAGCGAAATTGTTCCTTTCGGGGGGGTATTGCAACTTTTCGGCATTTTGAGGCGAAATTGTTCCTTTGGGGGGGTATTGCAACTTTTGGCCATTTTGAAGCGAAATTGTTCCTTTCGGGGGGTATTGCAACTTTTCAGCATTTTGAGGCGAAATTGTTCCTTTGGGGGGGTATTGCAATTTTTTGCCATTTTGAGGCGAAATTGTTCCTTTGGGGAGGTATTGCAACTTTTCGGCATTTTGAGGCGAAATTGTTCCTTTGGGGGGGTATTGCAACTTTTGGCCATTTTGAAGCGAAATTGTTCCTTTCGGGGGGTATTGCAACTTTTTGGCATTTTGAAGCGAAATTGTTCCTTTAAGGGGTATTGCAATTTTTGCCATTTTGAGGCGAAATTGTTCCTTTGGGGGGGTATTGCAACTTTTGGCCATTTTGAAGCGAAAATGTTCCTTTGGGGGGGTATTGCAATTTTTTTTTCATTTTGAGGCGAAATTGTTCCTTTGGAGGGGGGTATTGCAAATTTTGGCCATTTTGAAGCGAAATTGTTCCTTTGGGGGGGTATTGCAATTTTTTGCCATTATGAGGCGAAATTGTTCCTTTGGGGGGGTATTGCAACTTTGGCCATTTTGAAGCGAAATTGTTCCTTTGGGGGGGTATTGCAATTTTTTGCCATTTTGAGGCGAAATTGTTCCTTGGGGGGGTATTGCAACTTTGGCCATTTTGAAGCGAAATTGTTCCTTTGGGGGGGTATTGCAACTTTTCGGCATTTTGAGGCGAAATTGTTCCTTTGGGGGGGTATTGCAATTTTTTGCCATTTTGAGGCGAAATTGTTCCTTTGGGGGGGTATTGCAATTTTTTGCCATTTTGAGGCGAAATTGTTCCTTTGGGGGGGTATTGCAACTTTTGGCCATTTTGAAGCGAAATTGTTCCTTTGGGGGGGTATTGCAATTTTTTGCCATTTTGAGGCGAAATTGTTCCTTTGGGGGGGTATTGCAACTTTTGGCCATATTGAAGCGAAATTGTTCCTTTGGGGGGATTTTACAATTTTTGGCCATTTTGAGGCGAAATTGTTCCTTTCGGGGGGTATTGCAACTTTTTCGGCATTTTGAGGCGAAATTGTTCCTTTGGGGGGGTATTGCAACTTTTGGCCATTTTGAAGCGAAATTGTTCCTTTGGGGGGGTATTGCAACTTTTCGGCATTTTGAGGCGAAATTGTTCCTTTGGGGGGGTATTGCAATTTTTTGCCATTTTGAGGCGAAATTGTTCCTTTGGGGGGGTATTGCAACTTTTGGCCATTTTGAAGCGAAATTGTTCCTTTCGGGGGGTATTGCAACTTTTCGGCATTTTGAGGCGAAATTGTTCCTTTGGGGGGGTATTGCAACTTTTGGCCATTTTGAAGCGAAATTGTTCCTTTGGGGGGGTTTGCAACTTTTCGGCATTTTGAGGCGAAATTGTTCCTTTGGGGGGGTATTGCAATTTTTTGCCATTTTGAGGCGAAATTGTTCCTTTGGGGGGGTATTGCAACTTTTGGCCATTTTGAAGCGAAATTGTTCCTTTGGGGGGGTATTGCAACTTTTGGACATATTGAAGCGAAATTGTTCCTTTGTGGGGGTATTGCAATTTTTAACCATTTTGAGGCGAAATTGTTCCTTTGGGGGGGTATTGCAACTTTTGGCCATTTTGAAGCGAAATTGTTCCTTTCGGGGGGTATTGCAACTTTTCAGCATTTTGAGGCGAAATTGTTCCTTTGGGGGGGTATTGCAATTTTTTGCCATTTTGAGGCGAAATTGTTCCTTTGGGGGGGTATTGCAACTTTTCGGCATTTTGAGGCGAAATTGTTCCTTTGGGGGGTATTGCAATTTTTTTTCCATTTTGAGGCGAAATTGTTCCTTTGGGGGGGTATTGCAACTTTTGGCCATTTTGAAGCGAAATTGTTCCTTTCGGGGGGTATTGCAACTTTTCGGCATTTTGAAGCGAAATTGTTCCTTTGGGGGGTATTGCAATTTTTTGCCATTTTGAGGCGAAATTGTTCCTTTGGGGGGGTATTGCAACTTTTGGCCATTTTGAAGCGAAATTGTTCCTTTGGGGGGGTATTGCAATTTTTTTTTCATTTTGAGGCGAAATTGTTCCTTTGGGGGGGTATTGCAAATTTTGGCCATTTTGAAGCGAAATTGTTCCTTTTAGGGGGTATTGCAATTTTTTGCCATTTTGAGGCGAAATTGTTCCTTTGGGGGGGTATTGCAACTTTTGGCCATTTTGAAGCGAAATTGTTCCTTTGGGGGGGTATTGCAACTTTTCGGCATTTTGAGGCGAAATTGTTCCTTGGGGGGGTATTGCAACTTTTGGCCATTTTGAAGCGAAATTGTTCCTTTGGGGGGTATTGCAATTTTTTGCCATTTTGAGGCGAAATTGTTCCTTTGGGGGGGTATTGCAACTTTTTGCCATTTTGAAGCGAAATTGTTCCTTTGGGGGGTATTGCATTTTTTTGCCATTTTGAGGCGAAATTGTTCCTTTGGGGGGGTATTGCAACTTTTGGCCTTTTTGAGGCGAAATTGTTCCTTTGGGGGGGTATTGCAACTTTTGGCCTTTTTGAAGCGAAATTGTTCCTTTGGGGGGGTATTGCAATTTTTTGCCATTTTGAGGCGAAATTGTTCCTTTGGCGGAGTATTGCAATTTTTTGCCATTTTGAGGCGAAATTGTTCCTTTGGGGGGTATTGCAACTTTTGGCCATTTTGAAGCAAAATTGTTCCTTTGGGGGGGTATTGCAATTTTTTGCCATTTTGAGGCGAAATTGTTCCTTTGGGGGGGTATTGCAACTTTTGGCCATATTGAAGCGAAATTGTTCCTTTGGGAGGTTTTTACAATTTTTGGCCATTTTGAGGCGAAATTGATCCTTTCGGGGGGTATTGCAACTTTTCGGCATTTTGAGGCAAAATTGTTCCTTTGGGGGGGTATTGCAACTTTTGGCCATTTTGAAGCGAAATTGTTCCTTTGGGGGGGTATTGCAATTTTTTGCCATTTTGAGGCGAAATTGTTCCTTTGGGGGGGTATTGCAACTTTTGGCCATTTTGAAGCGAAATTGTTCCTTTGGGGGGGTATTGCAACTTTTCGGCATTTTGAGGCGAAATTGTTCCTTTGGGGGGTATTGCAATTTTTTGCCATTTTGAGGCGAAATTGTTCCTTTGGGGGGGTATTGCAACTTTTGGCCATTGTGAAGCGAAATTGTTCCTTTGGGGGGGTATTGCAACTTTTCGGCATTTTGAGGCGAAATTGTTCCTTTGGGGGGTATTGCAATTTTTTGCCATTTTGAGGCGAAATTGTTCCTTTGGGGGGTATTGCAACTTTTGGCCATTTTGAAGCGAAGTTGTTCCTTTCGGGGGGTATTGCAACTTTTCGGCATTTTGAGGCGAAATTGTTCCTTTGGGGGGGTATTGCAACTTTTGGCCATATTGAAGCGAAATTGTTCCTTTGGGGGGGTATTGCAATTTTTAACCATTTTGAGGCGAAATTGTTCCTTTGGGGGGTATTGCAACTTTTGGACATTTTGAAGCGAAATTGTTCCTTTCGGGGGGTATTGCAACTTTTCAGCATTTTGAGGCGAAATTGTTCCTTTGGGGGGGTATTGCAACTTTTGGCCATTTTGAAGCGAAATTGTTACTTTCGGGGGGTATTGCAACTTTGGCCATTTTGAAGCAAAATTGTTCCTTTGGGGGGGTATTGCAATTTTTTTTTCATTTTGAGGCGAAATTGTTCCTTTGGGGGGGGTATTGCAAATTTTGGCCATTTTGAAGCGAAATTGTTCCTTTGGGGGGGTATTGCAATTTTTTGCCATTTTGAGGCGAAATTGTTCCTTTGGGGGGTATTGCAACTTTTGGCCATTTTGAAGCGAAATTGTTAATTTGGGGGGGTATTGCAACTTTTCGGCATTTTGAGGCGAAATTGTTCCTTGGTGGGGTATTGCAACTTTTGGCCATTTTGAAGCGAAATTGTTCCTTTGGGGGGGTATTGCAATTTTTTGCCATTTTGAGGCGAAATTGTTCCTTTGGGGGGGTATTGCAACTTTTTGCCATTTTGAAGCGAAATTGTTCCTTTGGGGGGTATTGCATTTTTTTGCCATTTTGAGGCGAAATTGTTCCTTTGGGGGGGTATTGCAACTTTTGGCCTTTTTGAGGCGAAATTGTTCCTTTGGGGGGGTATTGCAACTTTTGGCCATTTTGAAGCGAAATTGTTCCTTTGGGGGGTATTGCAATTTTTTGCCATTTTGAGGCGAAATTGTTCCTTTGGGGGAGTATTGCAATTTTTTGCCATTTTGAGGCGAAATTGTTCCTTTGGGGGTATTGCAACTTTTGGCCATTTTGAAGCGAAATTGTTCCTTTGGGGGGGTATTGCAATTTTTTGCCATTTTGAGGCGAAATTGTTCCTTTGGGGGGGTATTGCACCTTTTGGCCATATTGAAGCGAAATTGTTCCTTTGGGAGGTTTTTACAATTTTTGGCCATTTTGAGGCGAAATTGTTCCTTTCGGGGGGTATTGCAACTTTTCGGCATTTTGAGGCAAAATTGTTCCTTTGGGGGGGTATTGCAACTTTTGGCCATTTTGAAGCGAAATTGTTCCTTTGGGGGGGTATTGCAATTTTTTGCCATTTTGAGGCGAAATTGTTCCTTTGGGGGGGTATTGCAACTTTTGGCCATTTTGAAGCGAAATTGTTCCTTTGGGGGGGTATTGCAACTTTTCGGCATTTTGAAGCGAAATTGTTCCTTAGGGGGGTATTGCAATTTTTTGCCATTTTGAGGCGAAATTGTTCCTTTGGGGGGGGTATTGCAAATTTTGGCCATTTTGAAGCGAAATTGTTCCTTTGGGGGGGTATTGCAATTTTTTGCCATTTTGAGGCGAAATTGTTCCTTTGGGGGGGGTATTGCAACTTTTGGCCATTTTGAAGCGAAATTGTTCCTTTGGGGGGGTATTGCAACTTTTCGGCATTTTGAGGCGAAATTGTTCCTTGGGGGGTATTGCAACTTTTGGCCATTTTGAAGCGAAATTGTTCCTTTGGGGGGGTATTGCAATTTTTTGCCATTTTGAGGCGAAATTGTTCCTTTGGGGGGTATTGCAATTTTTTGCCATTTTGAGACGAAATTGTTCCTTTGGGGGGGTATTGCATCTTTTGGCCATTGTGAAGCGAAATTGTTCCTTTGGGGGGTATTGCAACTTTTCGGCATTTTGAGGCGAAATTGTTCCTTTGGGGGGTATTGCAATTTTTTGCCATTTTGAGGCGAAATTGTTCCTTTGGGGGGGTATTGCAACTTTTGGCCATTTTGAAGCGAAATTGTTCCTTTGGGGGGGTATTGCAATTTTTTGCCATTTTGAGGCGAAATTGTTCCTTTGGGGGGGTATTGCAACTTTTGGCCATATTGAAGCGAAATTGTTCCTTTGGGGGGTATTGCAATTTTTAACCATTTTGAGGCGAAATTGTTCCTTTGGGGGGGTATTGCAACTTTTGGCCATTTTGAAGCGAAATTGTTCCTTTCGGGGGGTATTGCAACTTTTCAGCATTTTGAGGCGAAATTGTTCCTTTGGGGGGGTATTGCAATTTTTTGCCATTTTGAGGCGAAATTGTTCCTTTGGGGGGGTATTGCAACTTTTCGGCATTTTGAGGCGAAATTGTTCCTTTGGGGGGGTATTGCAATTTTTTGCCATTTTGAGGTGAAATTGTTCCTTTGGGGGGGTATTGCAACTTTTGGCCATATTGAAGCGAAATTGTTCTTTTGGGGGGTTTTTACAATTTTTGGCCATTTTGAGGCGAAATTGTTCCTTTCGGGGGGTATTGCAACTTTTCGGCATTTTGAGGCGAAATTGTTCCTTTGGGGGGGTATTGCAACTTTTGGCCATTTTGAAGCGAAATTGTTCCTTTGGGGGGTTTTTACAATTTTTGGCCATTTTGAGGCGAAATTGTTCCTTTCGGGGGGTATTGCAACTTTTCGGCATTTTGAGGCGAAATTGTTCCTTTGGGGGGTATTGCAACTTTTGGCCATTTTGAAGCGAAATTGTTCCTTTGGGGGGTATTGCAATTTTTTGCCATTTTGAGGCGAAATTGTTCCTTTGGGGGGGTATTGCAACTTTTGGCCATTTTGAAGCGAAATTGTTCCTTTGGGGGGGTATTGCAATTTTTTGCCATTTTGAGGCGAAATTGTTCCTTTGGGGGGGTATTGCAACTTTTGGCCATTTTGAAGCGAAATTGTTCCTTTGGGGGGGTATTGCAACTTTTCGGCATTTTGAGGCGAAATTGTTCCTTTGGGGGGGTATTGCAATTTTTTGCCATTTTGAGGCGAAATTGTTCCTTTGGGGGGGTATTGCAACTTTTGGCCATTTTGAAGCGAAATTGTTCCTTTGGGGGGGTATTGCAATTTTTAACCATTTTGAGGCGAAATTGTTCCTTTGGGGGGGTATTGCAACTTTTGGCCATTTTGAAGCGAAATTGTTCCTTTCGGGGGGTATTGCAACTTTTCAGCATTTTGAGGCGAAATTGTTCCTTTGGGGGGGTATTTCAATTTTTTTGCCATTTTGAGGCGAAATTGTTCCTTTGGGGGGTATTGCATTTTTTCGGCATTTTGAGGCGAAATTGTTCCTTTGGGGGGTATTGCATTTTTTTTTCCATTTTGAGGCGAAATTGTTCCTTTTGGGGGGGTATTGCAACTTTTGGCCATTTTGAAGCGAAAATGTTCCTTTCGGGGGGTATTGCAACTTTTCGGCATTTTGAAGCGAAATTGTTCCTTTGGGGGGTATTGCAACTTTTGGCCATTTTGAAGCGAAATTGTTCCTTTGGGGGGGTATTGCAACTTTTGGCCATTTTGAGGCGAAATTGTTCCTTTGGGGGGGTATTGCAACTTTTTGCCATTTTGAAGCGAAATTGTTCCTTTGGGGGGTATTGCATTTTTTTGCCATTTTGAGGCAAAATTGTTCCTTTGGGGGGGTATTGCAACTTTTGGCCTTTTTGAGGCGAAATTGTTCCTTTGGGGGGGTATTGCAACTTTTGGCCATTTTGAAGCGAAATTGTTCCTTTGGGGGGGTATTGCAATTTTTTGCCATTTTGAGGCGAAATTGTTCCTTTGGGGGAGTATTGCAATTTTTTGCCATTTTGAGGCGAAATTGTACTTTTGGGGGGGGTATTGCAACTTTTGGCCATTTTGAAGCGAAATTGTTCCTTTGGGGGGGTATTGCAATTTTTTGCCATTTTGAGGCGAAATTGTTCCTTTGGGGGAGTATTGCAATTTTTTGCCATTTTGAGGCGAAATTGTACTTTTGGGGGGGGTATTGCAACTTTTGGCCATTTTGAAGCGAAATTGTTCCTTTTGGGGGGTATTGCAATTTTTTGCCATTTTGAGGCGAAATTGTTCCTTTTGGGGGGTATTGCAACTTTTGGCCATATTGAAGCGAAATTGTTCCTTTGGGAGGTTTTTACATATTTTGGCCATTTTGAGGCGAAATTGTTCCTTTGGGGGGGTATTGCAACTTTTGGCCATTTTGAAGCGAAATTGTTCCTTTGGGGGGGTATTGCAATTTTTTGCCATTTTGAGGCGAAATTGTTCCTTTGGGGGGGTATTGCAACTTTTGGCCATTTTGAAGCGAAATTGTTCCTTTGGGGGGGTATTGCAACTTTTCGGCATTTTGAGGCGAAATTGTTCCTTTGGGGGGTATTGCAATTTTTTGCCATTTTGAGGCGAAATTGTTCCTTTGGGGGGGTATTGCAACTTTTGGCCATTTTGAAGCGAAATTGTTCCTTTGGGGGGGTATTGCAATTTTTTGCCATTTTGAGGCGAAATTGTTCCTTTGGGGGGGTATTGCAACTTTTGGCCATATTGAAGTGAAATTGTTCCTTTATTGGGGGTATTGCAATTTTTAACCATTTTGAGGCGAAATTGTTCCTTTGGGGGGTATTGCAACTTTTGGCCATTTTGAAGCGAAATTGTTCCTTTCGGGGGATATTGCAACTTTTCAGCATTTTGAGGCGAAATTGTTCCTTTGGGGGGGTATTTCAATTTTTTTGCCATTTTGAGGCGAAATTGTTCCTTTGGGGGGGTATTGCAACTTTTGGCCATTTTGAAGCGAAAATGTTCCTTTCGGGGGGTATTGCAACTTTTCGGCATTTTGAAGCGAAATTGTTCCTTTGGGGGGTATTGCAATTTTTTGCCATTTTGAGGCGAAATTGTTCCTTTGGGGGGGTATTGCAAATTTTGGCCATTTTGAAGCGAAATTGTTTCTTTGGGGGGGTATTGCAATTTTTTGCCATTTTGAAGCGAAATTGTTCCTTTGGGGGGGTATTGCAACTTTTCGGCATTTTGAGGCGAAATTGTTCCTTTGGGGGGGTATTGCAATTTTTTGCCATTTTGAGGCGAAATTGTTCCTTTGAGGGGGTATTGCAACTTTTGGCCATTTTGAAGTGAAATTGTTCCTTTCGGGGGGTATTGCAACTTTTCAGCATTTTGAAGCGAAATTGTTCCTTTGGGGGGTATTGCAATTTTTTGCCATTTTGAGGCGAAATTGTTCCTTTGGGGGGTATTGCAATTTTTTGCCATTTTAAAGCGAAATTGTTCCTTTGGGGGGGTATTGCAACTTTTGGCCATTTTGAAGCAAAATTGTTCCTTTGGGGGTATTGCAATTTTTTGCCATTTTGAGGCGAAATTGTTCCTTTGGGGGGGTATTGCAACTTTTGGCCATATTGAAGCGAAATTGTTCCTTTGGGGGGTTTTTACAATTTTTGGCCATTTTAAGGCGAAATTGTTCCTTTCGGAGGGTATTGCAACTTTTCGGCATTTTGAGGCGAAATTGTTCCTTTGGGGGGGTATTGCAACTTTTGGCCATTTTGAAGCGAAATTGTTCCTTTGGGGGGTTTTTACAATTTTTGGCCATTTTAAGGCGAAATTGTTCCTTTCGGGGGGTATTGCAACTTTTCGGCATTTT
The DNA here is from genome assembly GCF_048569485.1 of Anomaloglossus baeobatrachus. Classification (NCBI taxonomy): domain Eukaryota; kingdom Metazoa; phylum Chordata; class Amphibia; order Anura; family Aromobatidae; genus Anomaloglossus; species Anomaloglossus baeobatrachus. Next base: position 304,857 of record NW_027442852.1, read on the forward strand.
GAGGCGAAATTGTTCCTTTGGGGGGGTATTGCAACTTTTCGGCATTTTGAGGCGAAATTGTTCCTTTGGGGGGGTATTTCAATTTTTTTGCCATTTTGAGGCGAAATTGTTCCTTTGGGGGGGTATTGCAACTTTTGGCCATTTTGAAGCGAAAATGTTCCTTTCGGGGGGTATTGCAACTTTTCGGCATTTTGAAGCGAAATTGTTCCTTTGGGGGGTATTGCAATTTTTTGCCATTTTGAGGCGAAATTGTTCCTTTGGGGGGGTATTGCAAATTTTGGCCATTTTGAAGCGAAATTGTTTCTTTGGGGGGGTATTGCAATTTTTTGCCATTTTGAAGCGAAATTGTTCCTTTGGGGGGGTATTGCAACTTTTCGGCATTTTGAGGCGAAATTGTTCCTTTGGGGGGGTATTGCAATTTTTTGCCATTTTGAGGCGAAATTGTTCCTTTGAGGGGGTATTGCAACTTTTGGCCATTTTGAAGTGAAATTGTTCCTTTCGGGGGGTATTGCAACTTTTCAGCATTTTGAAGCGAAATTGTTCCTTTGGGGGGTATTGCAATTTTTTGCCATTTTGAGGCGAAATTGTTCCTTTGGGGGGTATTGCAATTTTTTGCCATTTTAAAGCGAAATTGTTCCTTTGGGGGGGTATTGCAACTTTTGGCCATTTTGAAGCAAAATTGTTCCTTTGGGGGTATTGCAATTTTTTGCCATTTTGAGGCGAAATTGTTCCTTTGGGGGGGTATTGCAACTTTTGGCCATATTGAAGCGAAATTGTTCCTTTGGGGGGTTTTTACAATTTTTGGCCATTTTAAGGCGAAATTGTTCCTTTCGGAGGGTATTGCAACTTTTCGGCATTTTGAGGCGAAATTGTTCCTTTGGGGGGGTATTGCAACTTTTGGCCATTTTGAAGCGAAATTGTTCCTTTGGGGGGTTTTTACAATTTTTGGCCATTTTAAGGCGAAATTGTTCCTTTCGGGGGGTATTGCAACTTTTCGGCATTTTGAGGTGAAATTGTTCCTTTGGGGGGGTATTGCAACTTTTCGGCATTTTGAGGCGAAATTGTTCCTTTGGGGGGGTATTGCAATTTTTTGCCATTTTGAGGCGAAATTGTTCCTTTGGGGGGGTATTGCAACTTTTGGCCATTTTGAAGCGAAATTGTTCCTTTGGGGGGGTATTGCAACTTTTGGCCATTTTGAGGCGAAATTGTTCCTTTGGGGGGTATTGCAACTTTTTGCCATTTTGAAGCGAAATTGTTCCTTTGGGGGGTATTGCATTTTTTTGCCATTTTGAGGCGAAATTGTTCCTTTGGGGGGGTATTGCAACTTTTGGCCTTTTTGAGGCGAAATTGTTCCTTTGGGGGGGTATTGCAACTTTTGGCCATTTTGAAGCGAAATTGTTCCTTTGGGGGGGTATTGCAATTTTTTGCCATTTTGAGGCGAAATTGTTCCTTTTGGGGGGTATTGCAACTTTTGGCCATATTGAAGCGAAATTGTTCCTTTGGGAGGTTTTTACAATTTTTGGCCATTTTGAGGCGAAATTGTTCCTTTCGGGGGGTATTGCAACTTTTCGGCATTTTGAGGCAAAATTGTTCCTTTGGGGGGGTATTGCAACTTTTGGCCATTTTGAAGCGAAATTGTTCCTTTGGGGGGGTATTGCAATTTTTTGCCATTTTGAGGCGAAATTGTTCCTTTTGGGGGGTATTGCAACTTTTGGCCATTTTGAAGCGAAATTGTTCCTTTGGGGGGGGTATTGCAACTTTTCGGCATTTTGAAGCGAAATTGTTCCTTTGGGGGGTATTGCAATTTTTTGCCATTTTGAGGCGAAATTGTTCCTTTGGGGGGATATTGCAACTTTTGGCCATTTTGAAGCGAAATTGTTCCTTTGGGGGGGGTATTGCAACTTTTCGGCATTTTGAGGCGAAATTGTTCCTTTGGGGGGGTATTGCAATTTTTTGCCATTTTGAGGCGAAATTGTTCCTTTGGGGGGGTATTGCAACTTTTGGCCATTTTGAAGCGAAATTGTTCCTTTGGGGGGGTATTGCAATTTTTTGCCATTTTGAGGTGAAATTGTTTCTTTGGGGGGGTATTGCAACTTTTGGCCATATTGAAGCGAAATTGTTCCTTTGGGGGGTATTGCAATTTTTAACCATTTTGAGGCGAAATTGTTCCTTTGGGGGGGTATTGCAACTTTTGGCCATTTTCAAGCGAAATTGTTCCTTTCGGGGGGTATTGCAACTTTTCAGCATTTTGAGGCGAAATTGTTCCTTTGGGGGGGTATTTCAATTTTTTTGCCATTTTGAGGCGAAATTGTTCCTTTGGGGGGGTATTGCAACTTTTCGGCATTTTGAGGCGAAATTGTTCCTTTGGGGGGTATTGCAACTTTTGGCCATTTTGAAGTGAAATTGTTCCTTTCGGGGGGTATTGCAACTTTTCAGCATTTTGAGGCGAAATTGTTCCTTTGGGGGGGTATTTCAATTTTTTTGCCATTTTGAGGCGAAATTGTTCCTTTGGGGGGGTATTGCAACTTTTGGCCATTTTGAAGCGAAAATGTTCCTTTTGGGGGGTATTGCAACTTTTCGGCATTTTGAAGCGAAATTGTTCCTTTGGGGGGTATTGCAATTTTTTGCCATTTTGAGGCGAAATTGTTCCTTTGGGGGGGTATTGCAAATTTTGGCCATTTTGAAGCGAAATTGTTTCTTTGGGGGGGTATTGCAATTTTTTGCCATTTTGAAGCGAAATTGTTTCTTTGGGGGGGTATTGCAACTTTTCGGCATTTTGAGGCGAAATTGTTCCTTTGGGGGGGTATTGCAATTTTTTGCCATTTTGAGGCGAAATTGTTCCTTTGAGGGGGTATTGCAACTTTTGGCCATTTTGAAGTGAAATTGTTCCTTTCGGGGGGTATTGCAACTTTTCAGCATTTTGAAGCGAAATTGTTCCTTTGGGGGGGTATTGCAATTTTTTGCCATTTTGAGGCGAAATTGTTCCTGTGGGGGGTATTGCAATTTTTTGCCATTTTGAGGCGAAATTGTTCCTTTGGGGGGGTATTGCAACTTTTCGGCATTTTGAGGCGAAATTGTTCCTTTTGGGGGGTATTGAAACTTTTGGCCATTTTGAAGCGAAATTGTTCCTTTGGGGGGGTATTGCATTTTTTTGCCATTTTGAGGCGAAATTGTTCCTTTGGGGGGGTATTGCAACTTTTTGCCATTTTGAGGCGAAATTGTTCCTTTGGGGGGTATTGCAACTTTTGGCCATTTTGAAGCGAAATTGTTCCTTTGGGGGGATATTGCAATTTTTTGCCATTTTAAGGCGAAATTGTTCCTTTGGGGGGGTATTGCAACTTTTGGCCATTTTGAAGCGAAATTGTTCCTTTGGGGGGTATTGCAATTTTTAACCATTTTGAGGCGAAATTGTTCCTTTGGGGGGGTATTGCAACTTTTGGCCATTTTCAAGCGAAATTGTTCCTTTCGGGGGGTATTGCAACTTTTCAGCATTTTGAGGCGAAATTGTTCCTTTGGGGGGGTATTTCAATTTTTTTGCCATTTTGAGGCGAAATTGTTCCTTTGGGGGGGTATTGCAACTTTTCGGCATTTTGAGGCGAAATTGTTCCTTTGGGGGGTATTGCAACTTTTGGCCATTTTGAAGTGAAATTGTTCCTTTCGGGGGGTATTGCAACTTTTCAGCATTTTGAGGCGAAATTGTTCCTTTGGGGGGGTATTTCAATTTTTTTGCCATTTTGAGGCGAAATTGTTCCTTTGGGGGGGTATTGCAACTTTTGGCCATTTTGAAGCGAAAATGTTCCTTTCGGGGGGTATTGCAACTTTTCGGCATTTTGAAGCGAAATTGTTCCTTTGGGGGGTATTGCAATTTTTTGCCATTTTGAGGCGAAATTGTTCCTTTGGGGGGGTATTGCAAATTTTGGCCATTTTGAAGCGAAATTGTTTCTTTGGGGGGGTATTGCAATTTTTTGCCATTTTGAAGCGAAATTGTTTCTTTGGGGGGGTATTGCAACTTTTCGGCATTTTGAGGCGAAATTGTTCCTTTGGGGGGGTATTGCAATTTTTTGCCATTTTGAGGCGAAATTGTTCCTTTGAGGGGGTATTGCAACTTTTGGCCATTTTGAAGTGAAATTGTTCCTTTCGGGGGGTATTGCAACTTTTCAGCATTTTGAAGCGAAATTGTTCCTTTTGGGGGGTATTGAAACTTTTGGCCATTTTGAAGCGAAATTGTTCCTTTGGGGGGGTATTGCATTTTTTTGCCATTTTGAAGCGAAATTGTTCCTTTGGGGGGTATTGCAATTTTTTTCCATTTTGAGGCGAAATTGTTCCTTTGGGGGGGTATTGCAACTTTTGGCCATTTTGAAGCGAAATTGTTCCTTTCGGGGGGTATTGCAACTTTTCAGCATTTTGAGACGAAATTGTTCCTTTGGGGGGGTATTTCAATTTTTTTTTCATTTTGAAGCGAAATTGTTCCTTTGGGGGGGTATTGCAACTTTTGGCCATTTTGAAGCGAAATTGTTCCTTTGGGGGGGTATTGCAACTTTTCGGCATTTTGAGGCGAAATTGTTCCTTTGGGGGGGTATTGCAACTTTTGGCCATTTTGAAGCGAAATTGTTCCTTTGGGGGGGTATTGCAATTTTTTGCCATTTTGAGGCGAAATTGTTCCTTTGGGGAGTATTGCAACTTTTGGCCATTTTGAAGTGAAATTGTTCCTTTGGGGGGGTATTGCAACTTTTGGCCATTTTGAAGCGAAATTGTTCCTTTCGGGGGGTATTGCAACTTTTCGGCATTTTGAGGCGAAATTGTTCCTTTGGGGGGGTATTGCAATTTTTTTTCCATGTTGAGGCGAAATTGTTCCTTTCGGGGGGGTATTGCAACTTTTGGTCATTTTGAAGCGAAATTGTACCTTTGGGGGGGTATTGCAACTTTTCGGCATTTTGAAGCGAAATTGTTCCTTTGGGGGTATTGCAATTTTTTGCCATTTTGAGGCGAAATTGTTCCTTTGGGGGGGTATTGCAACTTTTGGCCATTTTGAAGCGAAATTGTACCTTTGGGGGGGGTATTGCAACTTTTCGGCATTTTGAAGATTTGGCCATTTTGAAGCGAAATTGTTCCTTTCGGGGGGTATTGCAACTTTTGGCCATTTTGAAGCGAAATTGTACCTTTGGGGGGGGTATTGCAACTTTTCGGCATTTTGAAGATTTGGCCATTTTGAAGCGAAATTGTTCCTTTCGGGGGGTATTGCAACTTTTCGGCATTTTGAGGCGAAATTGTTCCTTGGCGGGGTATTGCAACTTTTGGCCATATTGAAGCGAAATTGTTCCTTTGGGGGGGTATTGCAATTTTTAACCATTTTGAGGCGAAATTGTTCCTTTGGGGGGGTATTGCAACTTTTGGCCATTTTGAAGCGAAATTGTTCCTTTCGGGGGGTATTGCAACTTTTCAGCATTTTGAGACGAAATTGTTCCTTTGGGGGGGTATTGCAACTTTTCGGCATTTTGAGGCGAAATTGTTCCTTTGGGGGGTATTGCAATTTTTTTTCATTTTGATGCGAAATTGTTCCTTTCGGGGGGTATTGCAACTTTTCGGCATTTTGAAGCGAAATTGTTCCTTTGGGGGGTATTGCAATTTTTTGCCATTTTGAGGCGAAATTGTTCCTTTGGGGGGGTATTGCAACTTTTGGCCATATTGAAGCGAAATTGTTCCTTTGGGGGGTTTTACAATTTTTGGCCATTTTGAGGCGAAATTGTTCCTTTGGGGGGTATTGCAATTTTTTGCCATTTTGAGGCGAAATTGTTCCTTTGGGGGGGTATTGCAACTTTTGGCCATTTTGAAGCGAAATTGTTCCTTTGGGGGGGTATTGCAACTTTTGGCCATATTGAAGCGAAATTGTTCCTTTGGGGGGTTTTACAATTTTTGGCCATTTTGAGGCGAAATTGTTCCTTTCTGGGGGTATTGCAACTTTTCGGCATTTTGAGGCGAAATTGTTCCATTGGGGGGGTATTGCAACTTTTAACCATTTTGAAGAGAAATTGTTCCTTTGGGGGGTATTGCAATTTTTTGCCATTTTGAGGCGAAATTGTTCCTTTGGGGGGGTATTGCAACTTTTGGCCATTTTGAAGCGAAATTGTTCCTTTGGGGGGGTATTGCAACTTTTGGCCATATTGAAGCGAAATTGTTCCTTTGGGGGGTTTTACAATTTTTGGCCATTTTGAGGCGAAATTGTTCCTTTCTGGGGGTATTGCAACTTTTCGGCATTTTGAGGCGAAATTGTTCCTTTGGGGGGGTATTGCAACTTTTAACCATTTTGACGAGAAATTGTTCCTTTGGGGGGTATTGCAATTTTTTGCCATTTTGAGGCGAAATTGTTCCTTTGGGGGGGTATTGCAACTTTTGGCCATATTGAAGCGAAATTGTTCCATTGGGGAGTTTTACAATTTTTGGCCATTTTGAGGCGAAATTGTTCCTTTGGGGGGTATTGCAATTTTTTTTTCATTTTGATGCGAAATTGTTCCTTTCGGGGGGTATTGCAACTTTTCGGCATTTTGAAGCGAAATTGTTCCTTTGGGGGGTATTGCAATTTTTTGCCATTTTGAGGCGAAATTGTTCCTTTGGGGGGTATTGCAACTTTTGGCCATATTGAAGCGAAATTGTTCCTTTGGGGGGTTTTACAATTTTTGGCCATTTTGAGGCGAAATTGTTCCTTTGGGGGGTATTGCAATTTTTTGCCATTTTGAGGCGAAATTGTTCCTTTGGGGGGGTATTGCAACTTTTGGCCATTTTGAAGCGAAATTGTTCCTTTGGGGGGGTATTGCAACTTTTGGCCATATTGAAGCGAAATTGTTCCTTTGGGGGGTTTTACAATTTTTGGCCATTTTGAGGCGAAATTGTTCCTTTCTGGGGGTATTGCAACTTTTCGGCATTTTGAGGCGAAATTGTTCCTTTGGGGGGGTATTGCAACTTTTAACCATTTTGAAGAGAAATTGTTCCTTTGGGGGGTATTGCAATTTTTTGCCATTTTGAGGCGAAATTGTTCCTTTGGGGGGGTATTGCAACTTTTGGCCATATTGAAGCGAAATTGTTCCATTGGGGAGTTTTACAATTTTTGGCCATTTTGAGGCGAAATTGTTCCTTTCGGGGGGTATTGCAACTTTTCGGCATTTTGAGGCGAAATTGTTCCTTTGGGGGGGTATTGCAACTTTTGGCCATTTTGAAGCGAAATTGTTCCTTTGGGGGGGGGTATTGCAATGTTTTGCCATTTTGAGGCGAAATTGTTCCTTTGGGGGGGTATTGCAACTTTTGGCCATTTTGAAGCGAAATTGTTCCTTTGGGGGGGTATTGCAATTTTTTGCCATTTTGAAGCGAAATTGTTCCTTTCAGGGGGTAATGCAACTTTTCAGCATTTTGAGATGAAATTGTTCCTTTGGGGGGGTATTGCAACTTTTCGGCATTTTGAGGCGAAATTGTTCCTTTGGGGGGTATTGCAATTTTTTTTCCATTTGGAGGCGAAATTGTTCCTTTTGGGGGGTATTGCAACTTTTCGGCATTTTGAAGCGAAATTGTTCCTTTGGGGGTATTGCAATTTTTTGCCATTTTGAGGCGAATTTGTTCCTTTGGGGGGGTATTGCAATTTTTTGCCATTTTGAGGCGAAATTGTTCCTTTGGGGGGGTATTGCAACTTTTGGCCATATTGAAGCGAAATTGTTCCTTTTGGGGGGTTTTACAATTTTTGGCCATTTTGAGGCGAAATTGTTCCTTTCTGGGGGTATTGCAACTTTTCGGCATTTTGAGGCGAAATTGTTCCTTTGGGGGTATTGCAACTTTTAACCATTTTGAAGAGAAATTGTTCCTTTGGGGGGTATTGCAATTTTTTGCCATTTTGAGGCGAAATTGTTCCTTTGGGGGGGTATTGCAACTTTTCGGCATTTTGAGGCGAAATTGTTCCTTGGCGGGGTATTGCAACTTTTGGCCATATTGAAGCGAAATTGTTCCTTTGGGGGGGTATTGCAATTTTTAACCATTTTGAGGCGAAATTGTTCCTTTGGGGGGGTATTGCAACTTTTGGCCATTTTGAAGCGAAATTGTTCCTTTCGGGGGGTATTGCAACTTTTCAGCATTTTGAGACGAAATTGTTCCTTTGGGGGGGTATTGCAACTTTTCGGCATTTTGAGGCGAAATTGTTCCTTTGGGGAGTATTGCAATTTTTTTTTCATTTTGATGCGAAATTGTTCCTTTCGGGGGGTATTGCAACTTTTCGGCATTTTGAAGCGAAATTGTTCCTTTGGGGGGTATTGCAATTTTTTGCCATTTTGAGGCGAAATTGTTCCTTTGGGGGGGTATTGCAACTTTTGGCCATATTGAAGCGAATTTGTTCCTTTGGGGGGTTTTACAATTTTTGGCCATTTTGAGGCGAAATTGTTCCTTTGGGGGGTATTGCAATTTTTTGCCATTTTGAGGCGAAATTGTTCCTTTGGGGGGGTATTGCAACTTTTGGCCATTTTGAAGCGAAATTGTTCCTTTGGGGGGTATTGCAATTTTTTGCCATTTTGAGGCGAAATTGTTCCTTTGGGGGGGTATTGCAACTTTTGGCCATATTGAAGCGAAATTGTTCCTTTGGGGGGTTTTACAATTTTTGGCCATTTTGAGGCGAAATTGTTCCTTTCTGGGGGTATTGCAACTTTTCGGCATTTTGAGGCGAAATTGTTCCTTTGGGGGGGTATTGCAACTTTTAACCATTTTGAAGAGAAATTGTTCCTTTGGGGGGTATTGCAATTTTTTGCCATTTTGAGGCGAAATTGTTCCTTTGGGGGGGTATTGCAACTTTTGGCCATATTGAAGCGAAATTGTTCCTTTGGGGAGTTTTACAATTTTTGGCCATTTTGAGGCGAAATTGTTCCTTTGGGGGGTATTGCAACTTTTGGCCATATTGAAGCGAAATTGTTCCTTTGGGGGGTTTTACAATTTTTGGCCATTTTGAGGCGAAATTGTTCCTTTGGGGGGTATTGCAATTTTTTGCCATTTTGAGGCGAAATTGTTCCTTTGGGGGGGTATTGCAACTTTTGGCCATTTTGAAGCGAAATTGTTCCTTTGGGGGGGTATTGCAACTTTTGGCCATATTGAAGCGAAATTGTTCCTTTGGGGGGTTTTACAATTTTTGGCCATTTTGAGGCGAAATTGTTCCTTTCTGGGGGTATTGCAACTTTTCGGCATTTTGAGGCGAAATTGTTCCTTTGGGGGGGTATTGCAACTTTTAACCATTTTGAAGAGAAATTGTTCCTTTGGGGGGTATTGCAATTTTTTGCCATTTTGAGGCGAAATTGTTCCTTTGGGGGGGTATTGCAACTTTTGGCCATATTGAAGCGAAATTGTTCCATTGGGGAGTTTTACAATTTTTGGCCATTTTGAGGCGAAATTGTTCCTTTCGGGGGGTATTGCAACTTTTCGGCATTTTGAGGCGAAATTGTTCCTTTGGGGGGGTATTGCAACTTTTGGCCATTTTGAAGCGAAATTGTTCCTTTGGGGGGGGGTATTGCAATGTTTTGCCATTTTGAGGCGAAATTGTTCCTTTGGGGGGGTATTGCAACTTTTGGCCATTTTGAAGCGAAATTGTTCCTTTGGGGGGGTATTGCAATTTTTTGCCATTTTGAAGCGAAATTGTTCCTTTCAGGGGGTAATGCAACTTTTCAGCATTTTGAGATGAAATTGTTCCTTTGGGGGGGGTATTGCAACTTTTCGGCATTTTGAGGCGAAATTGTTCCTTTGGGGGGGTATTGCAATTTTTTGCCATTTTGAGGCGAAATTGTTCCTTTGGGGGGGTATTGCAACTTTTGGCCATATTGAAGCGAAATTGTTCCTTTGGGGGGGTTTTACAATTTTTGGCCATTTTGAGGCGAAATTGTTCCTTTCTGGGGGTATTGCAACTTTTCGGCATTTTGAGGCGAAATTGTTCCTTTGGGGGTATTGCAACTTTTAACCATTTTGAAGAGAAATTGTTCCTTTGGGGGGTATTGCAATTTTTTGCCATTTTGAGGCGAAATTGTTCCTTTGGGGGGGTATTGCAACTTTTCGGCATTTTGAGGCGAAATTGTTCCTTGGCGGGGTATTGCAACTTTTGGCCATATTGAAGCGAAATTGTTCCTTTGGGGGGGTATTGCAATTTTTAACCATTTTGAGGCGAAATTGTTCCTTTGGGGGGGTATTGCAACTTTTGGCCATTTTGAAGCGAAATTGTTCCTTTCGGGGGGTATTGCAACTTTTCAGCATTTTGAGACGAAATTGTTCCTTTGGGGGGGTATTGCAACTTTTCGGCATTTTGAGGCGAAATTGTTCCTTTGGGGAGTATTGCAATTTTTTTTTCATTTTGATGCGAAATTGTTCCTTTCGGGGGGTATTGCAACTTTTCGGCATTTTGAAGCGAAATTGTTCCTTTGGGGGGTATTGCAATTTTTTGCCATTTTGAGGCGAAATTGTTCCTTTGGGGGGGTATTGCAACTTTTGGCCATATTGAAGCGAAATTGTTCCTTTGGGGGGTTTTACAATTTTTGGCCATTTTGAGGCGAAATTGTTCCTTTGGGGGGTATTGCAATTTTTTGCCATTTTGAGGCGAAATTGTTCCTTTGGGGGGGTATTGCAACTTTTGGCCATTTTGAAGCGAAATTGTTCCTTTGGGGGGTATTGCAATTTTTTGCCATTTTGAGGCGAAATTGTTCCTTTGGGGGGGTATTGCAACTTTTGGCCATATTGAAGCGAAATTGTTCCTTTGGGGGGTTTTACAATTTTTGGCCATTTTGAGGCGAAATTGTTCCTTTCTGGGGGTATTGCAACTTTTCGGCATTTTGAGGCGAAATTGTTCCTTTGGGGGGGTATTGCAACTTTTAACCATTTTGAAGAGAAATTGTTCCTTTGGGGGGTATTGCAATTTTTTGCCATTTTGAGGCGAAATTGTTCCTTTGGGGGGGTATTGCAACTTTTGGCCATATTGAAGCGAAATTGTTCCTTTGGGGAGTTTTACAATTTTTGGCCATTTTGAGGCGAAATTGTTCCTTTGGGGGGTATTGCAACTTTTGGCCATATTGAAGCGAAATTGTTCCTTTGGGGGGTTTTACAATTTTTGGCCATTTTGAGGCGAAATTGTTCCTTTGGGGGGTATTGCAATTTTTTGCCATTTTGAGGCGAAATTGTTCCTTTGGGGGGGTATTGCAACTTTTGGCCATTTTGAAGCGAAATTGTTCCTTTGGGGGGGTATTGCAACTTTTGGCCATATTGAAGCGAAATTGTTCCTTTGGGGGGTTTTACAATTTTTGGCCATTTTGAGGCGAAATTGTTCCTTTCTGGGGGTATTGCAACTTTTCGGCATTTTGAGGCGAAATTGTTCCTTTGGGGGGGTATTGCAACTTTTAACCATTTTGAAGAGAAATTGTTCCTTTGGGGGGTATTGCAATTTTTTGCCATTTTGAGGCGAAATTGTTCCTTTGGGGGGGTATTGCAACTTTTGGCCATATTGAAGCGAAATTGTTCCATTGGGGAGTTTTACAATTTTTGGCCATTTTGAGGCGAAATTGTTCCTTTCGGGGGGTATTGCAACTTTTCGGCATTTTGAGGCGAAATTGTTCCTTTGGGGGGGTATTGCAACTTTTGGCCATTTTGAAGCGAAATTGTTCCTTTGGGGGGGGGTATTGCAATGTTTTGCCATTTTGAGGCGAAATTGTTCCTTTGGGGGGGTATTGCAACTTTTGGCCATTTTGAAGCGAAATTGTTCCTTTGGGGGGGTATTGCAATTTTTTGCCATTTTGAAGCGAAATTGTTCCTTTCAGGGGGTAATGCAACTTTTCAGCATTTTGAGATGAAATTGTTCCTTTGGGGGGGGTATTGCAACTTTTCGGCATTTTGAGGCGAAATTGTTCCTTTGGGGGGTATTGCAATTTTTTTTCCATTTGGAGGCGAAATTGTTCCTTTTGGGGGGTATTGCAACTTTTCGGCATTTTGAAGCGAAATTGTTCCTTTGGGGGTATTGCAATTTTTTGCCATTTTGAGGCGAATTTGTTCCTTTGGGGGGGTATTGCAATTTTTTGCCATTTTGAGGCGAAATTGTTCCTTTGGGGGGGTATTGCAACTTTTGGCCATATTGAAGCGAAATTGTTCCTTTGGGGGGGTTTTACAATTTTTGGCCATTTTGAGGCGAAATTGTTCCTTTCTGGGGGTATTGCAACTTTTCGGCATTTTGAGGCGAAATTGTTCCTTTGGGGGTATTGCAACTTTTAACCATTTTGAAGAGAAATTGTTCCTTTGGGGGGTATTGCAATTTTTTGCCATTTTGAGGCGAAATTGTTCCTTTGGGGGGGTATTGCAACTTTTCGGCATTTTGAGGCGAAATTGTTCCTTGGCGGGGTATTGCAACTTTTGGCCATATTGAAGCGAAATTGTTCCTTTGGGGGGGTATTGCAATTTTTAACCATTTTGAGGCGAAATTGTTCCTTTGGGGGGGTATTGCAACTTTTGGCCATTTTGAAGCGAAATTGTTCCTTTCGGGGGGTATTGCAACTTTTCAGCATTTTGAGACGAAATTGTTCCTTTGGGGGGGTATTGCAACTTTTCGGCATTTTGAGGCGAAATTGTTCCTTTGGGGAGTATTGCAATTTTTTTTTCATTTTGATGCGAAATTGTTCCTTTCGGGTGGTATTGCAACTTTTCGGCATTTTGAAGCGAAATTGTTCCTTTGGGGGGTATTGCAATTTTTTGCCATTTTGAGGCGAAATTGTTCCTTTGGGGGGGTATTGCAACTTTTGGCCATATTGAAGCGAAATTGTTCCTTTGGGGGGTTTTACAATTTTTGGCCATTTTGAGGCGAAATTGTTCCTTTGGGGGGTATTGCAATTTTTTGCCATTTTGAGGCGAAATTGTTCCTTTGGGGGGGTATTGCAACTTTTGGCCATTTTGAAGCGAAATTGTTCCTTTGGGGGGTATTGCAATTTTTTGCCATTTTGAGGCGAAATTGTTCCTTTGGGGGGGTATTGCAACTTTTGGCCATATTGAAGCGAAATTGTTCCTTTGGGGGGTTTTACAATTTTTGGCCATTTTGAGGCGAAATTGTTCCTTTCTGGGGGTATTGCAACTTTTCGGCATTTTGAGGCGAAATTGTTCCTTTGGGGGGGTATTGCAACTTTTAACCATTTTGAAGAGAAATTGTTCCTTTGGGGGGTATTGCAATTTTTTGCCATTTTGAGGCGAAATTGTTCCTTTGGGGGGGTATTGCAACTTTTGGCCATATTGAAGCGAAATTGTTCCTTTGGGGAGTTTTACAATTTTTGGCCATTTTGAGGCGAAATTGTTCCTTTCGGGGGGTATTGCAACTTTTCGGCATTTTGAGGCGAAATTGTTCCTTTGGGGGGGTATTGCAACTTTTGGCCATTTTGAAGCGAAATTGTTCCTTTGGGGGGGTATTGCAATTTTTTGCCATTTTGAAGCGAAATTGTTCGTTTCAGGGGATAATGCAACTTTTCAGCATTTTGAGATGAAATTGTTCCTTTGGGGGGGTATTGCAACTTTTCGGCATTTTGAGGCGAAATTGTTCCTTTGGGGGGTATTGCAATTTTTTTTCCATTTTGAGGCGAAATTGTTCCTTTTGGGGGGTATTGCAACTTTTCGGCATTTTGAAGCGAAATTGTTCCTTTGGGGGTATTGCAATTTTTTGCCATTTTGAGGCGAATTTGTTCCTTTGGGGGGTATTGCAATTTTTTGCCATTTTGAGGCGAAATTGTTCCTTTGGGGGGGTATTGCAACTTTTGGCCATATTGAAGCGAAATTGTTCCTTTGGGGGGGTTTTACAATTTTTGGCCATTTTGAGGCGAAATTGTTCCTTTCTGGGGGTATTGCAACTTTTCGGCATTTTGAGGCGAAATTGTTCCTTTGGGGGGTATTGCAACTTTTAACCATTTTGAAGAGAAATTGTTCCTTTGGGGGGTATTGCAATTTTTTGCCATTTTGAGGCGAAATTGTTCCTTTGGGGGGGTATTGCAACTTTTCGGCATTTTGAGGCGAAATTGTTCCTTGGCGGGGTATTGCAACTTTTGGCCATATTGAAGCGAAATTGTTCCTTTGGGGGGGTATTGCAATTTTTAACCATTTTGAGGCGAAATTGTTCCTTTGGGGGGGTATTGCAACTTTTGGCCATTTTGAAGCGAAATTGTTCCTTTCGGGGGGTATTGCAACTTTTCAGCATTTTGAGACGAAATTGTTCCTTTGGGGGGGTATTGCAACTTTTCGGCATTTTGAGGCGAAATTGTTCCTTTGGGGAGTATTGCAATTTTTTTTTCATTTTGATGCGAAATTGTTCCTTTCGGGGGGTATTGCAACTTTTCGGCATTTTGAAGCGAAATTGTTCCTTTGGGGGGTATTGCAATTTTTTGCCATTTTGAGGCGAAATTGTTCCTTTGGGGGGGTATTGCAACTTTTGGCCATATTGAAGCGAAATTGTTCCTTTGGGGGGTTTTACAATTTTTGGCCATTTTGAGGCGAAATTGTTCCTTTGGGGGGTATTGCAATTTTTTGCCATTTTGAGGCGAAATTGTTCCTTTGGGGGGGTATTGCAACTTTTGGCCATTTTGAAGCGAAATTGTTCCTTTGGGGGGTATTGCAATTTTTTGCCATTTTGAGGCGAAATTGTTCCTTTGGGGGGGTATTGCAACTTTTGGCCATATTGAAGCGAAATTGTTCCTTTGGGGGGTTTTACAATTTTTGGCCATTTTGAGGCGAAATTGTTCCTTTCTGGGGGTATTGCAACTTTTCGGCATTTTGAGGCGAAATTGTTCCTTTGGGGGGGTATTGCAACTTTTAACCATTTTGAAGAGAAATTGTTCCTTTGGGGGGTATTGCAATTTTTTGCCATTTTGAGGCAAAATTGTTCCTTTGGGGGGGTATTGCAACTTTTGGCCATATTGAAGCGAAATTGTTCCATTGGGGGGTTTTACAATTTTTGGCCATTTTGAGGCGAAATTGTTCCTTTCGGGGGGTATTGCAACTTTTCGGCATTTTGAGGCGAAATTGTTCCTTTGGGGGGGTATTGCAACTTTTGGCCATTTTGAAGCGAAATTGTTCCTTTGGGGGGTATTGCAATTTTTTGCCATTTTGAAGCGAAATTGTTCCTTTCAGGGGGTAATGCAACTTTTCAGCATTTTGAGATGAAATTGTTCCTTTGGGGGGGTATTGCAACTTTTCGGCATTTTGAGGCGAAATTGTTCCTTTGGGGGGTATTGCAATTTTTTTTCCATTTTGAGGCGAAATTGTTCCTTTTGGGGGGTATTGCAACTTTTCGGCATTTTGAAGCGAAATTGTTCCTTTGGGGGTATTGCAATTTTTTGCCATTTTGAGGCGAATTTGTTCCTTTGGGGGGTATTGCAATTTTTTGCCATTTTGAGGCGAAATTGTTCCTTTGGGGGGGTATTGCAACTTTTGGCCATATTGAAGCGAAATTGTTCCTTTGGGGGGGTTTTACAATTTTTGGCCATTTTGAGGCGAAATTGTTCCTTTGGGGGGGTATTGCAACTTTTGGCCATATTGAAGCGAAATTGTTCCTTTGGGGGGGTTTTACAATTTTTGGCCATTTTGAGGCAAAATTGTTCCTTTCGGGGGGTATTGCAACTTTTCGGCATTTTGAGGTGAAATTGTTCCTATCGGGGGTATTGCAATTTTTTTTTCATTTTGATGCGAAATTGTTCCTTTCGGGGGGTATTGCAACTTTTCGGCATTTTGAAGCGAAATTGTTCCTTTGGGGGGTATTGCAATTTTTTGCCATTTTGAGGCGAAATTGTTCCTTTGGGGGGGTATTGCAACTTTTGGCCATTTTGAAGCGAAATTGTTCCTTTGGGGGGTATTGCAATTTTTTGCCATTTTGAGGCGAAATTGTTCCTTTGGGGGTTATTGCAACTTTTGGCCATATTGAAGCGAAATTGTTCCTTTGGGGGGTTTTTGCAATTTTTGGCCATTTTGAGGCGAAATTGTTCCTTTCGGGGGGTATTGCAACTTTTCGGCATTTTGAGGCGAAATTGTTCCTTTGGGGGGGTATTGCAACTTTTAACCATTTTGAAGAGAAATTGTTCCTTTGGGGGGTATTGCAATTTTTTGCCATTTTGAGGCGAAATTGTTCCTTTGGGGGGGTATTGCAACTTTTGGCCATATTGAAGCGAAATTGTTCCATTGGGGGGGTTTTACAATTTTTGGCCATTTTGAGGCGAAATTGTTCCTTTCGGGGGGTATTGCAACTTTTCGGCATTTTGAGGCGAAATTGTTCCTTTGGGGGGGTATTGCAACTTTTTGCCATTTTGAAGCGAAATTGTTCCTTTGGGGGGGGTATTGTAATGTTTTGCCATTTTGAGGCGAAATTGTTCCTTTGGGGGGGTATTGCAACTTTTGGCCATTTTGAAGCGAAATTGTTCCTTTGGGGGGGTATTGCAATTTTTTGCCATTTTGAAGCGAAATTGTTCCTTTCAGGGGGTAATGCAACTTTTCAGCATTTTGAGACGAAATTGTTCCTTTGGGGGGTATTGAAACTTTTCGGCATTTTGAGGCGAAATTGTTCCTTTGGGGGGTATTGCAATTTTTTTTCCATTTTGAGGCGAAATTGTTCCTTTTGGGGGGTATTGCAACTTTTCGGCATTTTGAAGCGAAATTGTTCCTTTGGGGGGTATTGCAATTTTTTAGCATTTTGAGGCGAATTTGTTCCTTTGGGGGGGTATTGCAATTTTTTGCCATTTTGAGGCGAAATTGTTCCTTTGGGGGGGTATTGCAACTTTTGGCCATATTGAAGCGAAATTGTTCCTTTGGGGGGGTTTTACAATTTTTGGCCATTTTGAGGCGAAATTGTTCCTTTGGGGGGGTATTGCAACTTTTGGCCATATTGAAGCGAAATTGTTCCTTTGGGGGGGTTTTACAATTTTTGGCCATTTTGAGGCGAAATTGTTCCTTTCGGGGGGTATTGCAACTTTTCGGCATTTTGAGGCGAAATTGTTCCTTTGGGGGGGTATTGCAACTTTTAACCATTTTGAAGAGAAATTGTTCCTTTGGGGGGTATTGCAATTTTTTGCCATTTGGAGGCGAAATTGTTTCTTTGGGGGGGTATTGCAACTTTTGGCCATTTTGAAGCGAAATTGTTCCTTTGGGGGGGTATTGCAACTTTTCGGCATTTTGAGGCGAAATTGTTCCTTTGGGGGGGTATTGCAACTTTTGGCCATTTTGAAGCGAAATTGTTCCTTTGGGGGGGTATTGCAACTTTTGGCCATTTTGAGGCGAAATTGTTCCTTTGGGGGGGTATTGCAACTTTTGGTCATTTTGAAGCGAAATTTACCTTTGGGGGGGTATTGCAACTTTTCGGCATTTTGAAGCGAAATTGTTCCTTTGGGGGTATTGCAATTTTTTGCCATTTTGAGGCGAAATTGTTCCTTTGGGGGGGTATTGCAACTTTTGGCCACTTTGAAGCGAAATTGTACCTTTGGGGGGGGTATTGCAACTTTTTGGCATTTTGAAGCGAAATTGTTCCTTTGGGGGGGTATTGCAATTTTTTTTTCATTTTGAGGCGAAATTGTTCCTTTGGGGGGGGTATTGCAACTTTTGGCCATTTTGAAGCGAAATTGTTCCTTTGGGGGGGTATTGCAACTTTTCGGCATTTTGAGGCGAAATTGTTCCTTTGAGGGGGTATTGCAACTTCTTTGGCC